>NC_088253.1:23245000-23548500 GCF_036013445.1 Caloenas nicobarica
CCTTTTGTTTTTTAAGTGAATACGACGTTAATCTCATTAGCTATGGCATTGCAAAGCCAGTCTGCGAGCTGGTCCCACCTACTACCCAAATAATTGTCAGTGGCTCCCGTAACACAGCGAGCGCTCCAACCCCAGGGGTGCTGAGGAACCAGAAATACTCCTGGTTTTAGGATAAACCCGACCTTAGGGTGCCAGGCCAAGGAAAGCAGCCGCGGCTGAGGGACGCAGAGGGTCCCTTGTGTCCCATCCCAACGCTCCCGTCACGGCTTCCAGGTGAGCAGGGCCCGGCGCCGGCCGTCCCCAGCCCTCGGCCTCGCCGGTTCCAGCACACTCACACGCCAAGAACTTCCCTGCCCACACCTACTCGCCAACACGGGCCTCGGCCAGCCCAGCCCCACACCGGCCTGCCCCGCACGCAAATACCAGCTGCTGGTCGCTTTGCTGAGCTCTCCGTTTCTGTCAAATCACAGGGCTCGGATAACAAAACACTGAGGGTCTCTGGTGTGCTTGGATATCATTTGGAAGCCTTGGGGCTTGCTTGTACCATCACAGGTATTTAGGACGTCTTTTGGTGGGAACCCAAACCAGAAATCCCAACCGGCAAAGCCTTTAGTTCAGCCCTGTCTTACGTTCATCTACGACTGAGAAAAACAGAAACACGTTCTGTGACCCCAAACAAGTTCACGTGGGAAAACATTGTGTTTAAAACGCTGAGAGTCACCTGATGGCAACGCACCTACACAAAGCGCTCAGGCTGCACCCGGGGAGAGAATCTCATCACTAGTTTCTGCTTCCCCACAGGAGCCAAGGCCCCGTGTCCAGAGCCCTGGGTCACCTCTTCTCCAGGGCTTCAGACCTGGCACATGAGGCTCTGGGGACGAAGAGAAGCTGTGGACAACGGTACCAGCGCTGCACCGGGGACACGGGGACGGTGGCACAGCCCTGCCCAAGGGCAGGAGCACCCACGTCTGCACGTAGAACAGCGGCACTGGGGAGGTCCACAGCAGCCAGGAGGGATGTCCCCACGGGGACACCCGGCCAGTGACAGTTTTCTGCGAGGTGTGAGGAGCCCAACAGCAAAGGTCTCAGTCCAGCCAGGGTCCCCCGGGAGGACGAACCTTCACTGATGTCCCCAGTGGGTCCACGGGCAGGACACGGATGTGGGAGCAGAGACCAGGGCGAGTGCCGCACGTGCCCGCAGGCAGCGCGGTGAGAGCGGAGCGGGGCCATTCACTGACTGCTCTAGACTCGGTTTTAAAAAATCACCCTTGTCCAGATCACCAGTGTTAATTCTTGTGAGCTTATTTGATGGTTTAGAGCTGGGAAATCAGCCCGGGTGAGAACAGGGGAGATTTCTGCTTCCCAGTACAGACGATCGAAGGGCACAGACAGAGCAGGGGGAAAACCTGCACGCTGCCCTTCCCAGCAGCACTGCCCAGCTGGGTCTTCATGCAGGATTAAGAGGAAGACGGTTCTACCTCACCCGGCCCTGTCCTCCCTACAGCCAAGTCTCCACAACGGGGAACCGGCCTTTTGCTTTTACCCTCTTTGTTCTTCCAAGCCGCTTCCTCCCTGGTGTTTACCTTACGGACCTGCCACCTCCCTCTGGCTCACAATTCCCCCTTCTTTGGAAAGTCTTTGAGATGCACATTATACAAGATACACAAAAATAAATTGGTTTTAATCCTCCAGATTCTAGTGCTCCCAAACAAAGATCTTAAAGAGCTTTACAAACAATGGATTAAGCCTTAAGACTCCCTGTGAGGCAGGAAAGCGCCTCTCTCCCAGAGGCAGAGGAAGGTGAGCGAGGCTGAAGGCTGTTTCAACACGCACGAACATCACTGAGTCTAGCGCAGAGCCATCATCAGTCTAGCAAGACCTTTACCAATTCACTCCAGACTCTGAAGCAGCTTCAAAACCACGGTCCCCCTTCCAAACGCTTTCCGTCCCACCTGGGGGTACCGGGAGCGCTACGCAAAGCGCTCGGCCCCGCGATCCACCCCGCGGCGGCAGCACCGCCGCTCCTGGCGCTGCGGACCCAACGCTTTTCTTGGCGCGCTGTTCAGATTTCATGACAACAATGAGCTTTCATTCACAAAGGAAGCTTCTCGGCGGGTATTTCGAGCAGCTCAGCGGACACAACCCCACGGAGAAACGCGCCTTGTTGGTCCGCTCCTCAACGGTACGATGACTTTGGGACACACGCCCCATAGCCTCAGACTGCAACCTATATTAACACGATGTCAAATATTCTTAGCGCTTCCCGGTCTGCAGAGCCCTTATATTCCTTCCCGAATGTATTTTGCATACATCTTGTAAACAAGCTTTCCATCCTTTTGATCGGGGCTGTGCGCGGAGCCCGGGGAGGGGGAGGGAAACTTCCTGCTCCGCCATCGCTCTCAGCAACGCGTCGCGCTCGGCTCTCGCCGCCCCGCCAGCAATGATGACATTTTCTATTTTGGTGGCTTTTTCTTCATATATTTGTAGCAAGCAGGCTGCGCTGTAGTCCAGCATCGCTGTTGATCTCAACTTTTTTTTTTTAAAAAAATACATTTTAAAGTGGCAAAGCGATTTGTTACAGCATCTCCTTTCCATGCCAAGGTGGCCAAGTAAGAACCCTGCTCTCTAGCCAAACACTGTCACACTACTTGGCTTCTGAGCTTCCTTGCCAGTTGTCTGAAAGCAGAGATTTTTGCAAAAGAACTTGTTTAGAGAAAAAACAGCATGCAGTAAAGCCCACCACTGCGTTTTCTTGCTATTGCTTATCTGCTGAAGATAAATCTGCTTTCTGCACAGGCAATGGGCCAAACGCTCACCAGCTGATACCTCCCGGTACAACCTCGTGTGCCCAAACCCTCCTGTCTCGGAGCGGAACGGCCGTACCAGGGCACCCCCACACACACCAGGTGAGGTCCGTATCTCCCTCCCTTTGGCCAAGCAAACAGGCACCAACTCAGCAGCCGCCGTGTAAATGGTTAAAGGCGACTGGCCGTGCCCGTGACTCCAGCTCACCGCTCTCACCTTCCACGTCCCCGCCTCGCCAGCTCAAACGAGCTTATAAAATCAGCACAATGCTGGAGGCAGCCGAGCTGCAGCGCAGGAATGTTATGTAGTCGGTTACTAATACGGTGTTTTGCATATCGGGTTTCAAACGCTACCTGCTTCTACATGTTCAACGTCAACAAGGGGAAAAAATTGTCGGTCCAAAATGAAGTCTTCCTAATGTGAGTTATTAGCTTTCCAGCAGGCTACCAGGTGCACCACGAAGACCCCTCAGGGGTATTCCTGCCATCATTTCAACCCTTTCCTTTTGAGAACAATCTCAATTTCTTTTCTAATTATTTTCCTGTAGCTGAGAGCTCAGCTCTGCCCATCACAATCCGGCGCTGGCATCCACAGCATCTGCAACCAGGACGGGTATCATTCGGACAGAGACACTTATGTTGGTCTGTGAGATGAGCAGTGAGGACCTGGCAGCTCTAGGATACTAAACAGGGAGGAAAAATAAATGCAGCAAAGATTCCTCTGGGTTAAACCACTTCCAAATCCAAGGGAAAGCATTTTTTTTCCCAACAAATAGAACATACTACATGAAACTGTGGGTGTGCTACTCTTACAGATGCTCTATGTGCACCAAAATTCGCTGAAATCACAGAAACACTCCACCATCTCCCAAAATAAGCATCTTTGTGTATCTTTGCCTGGTTGAATTATGAAAAACCCTGCACAGTGGAGCAGAGTTTCCATTTCCTCGCATACTCCTACCAGGGCTGTGCTTGAAAGCAAATGCACCGACCTCTTCTCAAAGAAATCAGTGTTTGCTGCTCCTTATAAATTTGCAGAATTTTGGCTCGTTTCCATTTCACCCACTTCTGAATACAACGCTCCCCACCCCCACGCAACTGTTCTTGCTGAGGGATGACAGGCCACCCCCGAGAAACCCCGGGAGCCCGAGCTCCGGCGCCCCCCCGGGCCCCGGCGCAGACCGAGGGGCAGCGGGACTTTGGGAGGCAGCGGCCGCAGGGAGCGCCGCACCTCAGCCGCTGCTCCCAGCGCTCCTCGCCTCCAACTATGACATTTTTCCAGCGCTCCCCTCACCCCAGATTTTCTATACAACGATTTGTGGCATGTTTTAAATCTTTATTATTCCCCTATCGAAACTCGGACCCCCAGCCCCTTACGAAAGGCATGGCTGTCACCAGGAGGATCACCCCGCAACCTTGCTCTGTTTTTCCGTCACTGCTGATGTGGTACACAAAGAATGAGATTTTTTTCAATCTGTTTTGTCCACGAGCCAAAAATTCCTTTTAATGGGCTGAATATAGCGCCTGTGCAAGTCTCCCACCGCTCCAGCTCAACTCTTGCTTACAACAGTCGCTGCCTACAACGCGGAGCTGGCCTCCTTTTGCAGGAAAATAAGGCCAAACCAGCTTGAAAGCATGTTTGGAATCTGGAGATTAATTCCATGTAAACTAATGCATTCAGACCTCTTTGTAGGGCTTCAGAAAGGGCCGTCTGATCCAGAGAAGTAGGGCAGCGCATACCCACGCCGTGCCACGGGGAGGCCGGCGGAGCTGCCTCCATCTTGAAACTCGTTACTAAAGCTTGCAACTATTAATTAAGAAGCGTCGTACCCTGGCAAACCAGCCACGCCACCGCTCGGCCACCTGCCCGCGCCGTGGCACCCGCTGCCCGCGCAGGCAGGGAGGACACGCTGGAAAAGGGGACAACGAGGTGCCGGAGCTGGGCAGCGGGTCGGGGGGATCCCACCGCAGCCTCTCCCCGGGACCCCGAGCTTTTGTTCGGCAGAAAAAGCCGGAGGAACAAAGGCCTGCGAGGCCGCGACGCTGCCCCGGGGGCCCCGTCCCCCAGCCCGCGCTGCGGCTCCTGCTGCAGCACTCCCCGCGCTTCTCTTCACCAGCTCTCTCCGGGAGATCAATTATTCAGAATGAAACCATTTTAAACTCTGCTGGGATGCTGAGCAAAGCTAAGATGGGTGGTGCTGCAGAGGAAGCTGCCAGGGACACAACCAGAAAGCAGGTCTGCCTCACGCAGAGGCTACAAGTGCAATTACAGCCAATCCTGCCTCAAACCCAACGCCACAAAACCCTCCAAAATAACCGGACGCAAAGCTCTAGGGGCACCACATCGCACCCGGAGATGTGACATCAGCCGCGCCACCAGCGGTGTCCGAGCACCGAACACCCTTATTCCCGCGTTTTCCTCCTGCTGGCACAGGACGCGGCAGCAACAGGACAGCGGAGCAGAGCAGGTTTGCACGGTGACCTGGAGACTGAGCCACAAGAACATCATCAACGGGAAGGCAGCCCAGAAAAGAGGGGATTTTGGCGTTATTTTTAAATGAGGAGACAAAATAATTAATTAAATGGCCTAGAAACTATTCTACATTAGAAGTCACTACAGCACTAAAAACCTAGCTCTGACAGTTACGGGTGAAGCCCTTTAAAAGTTACCATGGTAGTTGATGCAGCTATTCGCCCACTCATTCTTCAATAATGCTGGATTATTTTTTTTTAATGCAATCCGACCACAAACAAGAAAACGTTGCTGAAGGGAAAAGTGCTTTCTCGCACCATAAAAAAATCCCCCATCCTTTATCTCTGCCCCAAACGCCCGGCTCAGGAGGAGACAGCAGGTAAGAGGGAGCCGAGCCAAACACGCCCCGCTGAACTCCGCTCCCTCCCTCTCCAGGGACGCAGGAAATTTAAGCAGCAGATTCAGGATTTCAGCATCCATTTCACTCTCCCTGCCCCCTCCTGAACTCTCGCTCCCTGGGCCCCACACGGCCATTCAGATGCTACGTCAGCCCAGCGCCGTGTTCCTTCCTCTCCCAAAGCCCAGCTCAGCAAGCCTCGCAGCACGCCCCATGTCAGACGAGAAAGCCAAGTATTTTTGGAACACATCTTTCTTCCTTTTAATTAAGCACCCAGGTAGAGAGCAGCTCCCGGAGAAGCCTTTGCTCTGCAAAGCCGCATCCAGCCAGGCTGACGGGGCAAGTCAGAGCAGGACGAGCCCCAGACAAAGGAAAGCGAACACGGGCAGTGGGGGACGAGCAGGATACGACTGCACTGACCTGCCCAGCTATTATTTTTCGCAATCAAACCGAGGTCTAGAAACTCCTACGGCCAAAGCGAAGGCTTGGCCCGGCTGAGAACGCCTGGCAGCCACCTCCCCGGTCGCACGGCCCTCGCCCCAGTGACAGCCTCGCAAAGCCCGGCTTGGTGGCAGTTCTCTGGTGGAGGCTGCCAGATAAACCCCACTCCTTCCCCTCCCTGCACCCCCGGCCCTGGGGCACCCCGGGAACAGGGGCTGCCGTAGATGAGCCCCCACAAACACGCAGCTCCGAGGCAGATGAGCAGAGGGAATAAGCAGCTTCCAGCGCTAAGCCAGGGAAGGCAAGACCAAGCCTGCGCAGCCCGACGCCGGGGGCCGCTCCACGGGCCGGCCTGCTCGGCCAGTGCTGGCCTGAGCAACACCTGCTGCTGGCGCTACAGAAATAATATTCCTCATTCTCAATCCAGTATAAATTATTTGTTACAATAAATACTTGCACTGAAAGCCCTGAGGCTTTACGAACAAAGCTGGGTTTGCATGCAGGCTGCCAGGTTTTGAGAGCGGGTTCAATCGGCTGGAGAAGCTGTTGCTGTGCTCAGGGAGCAGGTTCGGGCTTTGAAAGACACAATTTAAGCGAAAAGAGCCGCTGGCGGCAGCGGCTCCTCTTTCCCACAGTCCCCTTGACTCCAGCTCTCACCAACCAGAAACAGCTCAAACTGGGAAACGTTTTGCCACGGTGTAAACTAGGAGAAAATAACCATTGCCACGGCCCTTGGACGGATCCATCCCTTAGAGATTCGCTTTTCGGTCAGGGCGCGAAGCGCGTTTGCAGCCAGCGACTTTCAAGATGAATTAAGGCCACAGCTTCCGTGCAGTGACGCTGGTGGAAGGCGGCTTTGTTAAACCGAAATGAAAGCTAAAAACGTGCTATGTTCACCCCATTGTTCCTTCGCCTTTTCTAATAGCTGTTTTCGCTCCTCCATCACTCGGAGGCTTCGCACGCTCAGCTGTGACTCTTTGTGCCTCCCTTTCGCTGCCTTCTGCTTCTGTTTGTCCTTTTGATCTCCCGTTCCCAGCCTGTGTTTGCTGCTGCTCCCCATCCCCCACGCCTGATTTCCACTTTTATTAGGGTGCGAGGCAGAAGGGCTCAAAGGATGAACAATGCACTTTAGCTGAAAAGGGCTTTGAAGCTCAATTGTGTTGTTTACCGATAGATTCCCCAATCTACTGAAATAAAATAGTATTTTTACCTCCACTAAAGCTCTTGCTGTTTATTTTCAGTTGGAAGCAATTATAAAAAGCTGGTGGCACGTTAAATGCATAAAAACAGGATAAGGGGCACAACAGTATGATCACTTTAAAAGGAAGAAAAAAAAAATCACCCCAGACAGCTGCACCTCCCAACAGTCCAGTTTCCAGGAGAAATTACTCTGGAACCCAGTAGTGAAGCTGCTGCTGCTGCAAGGCCGGGTTACACCCCAGCAGCGGCCGAGAGCCCGGCAGCCAGCACGCGGGGCCGCCTTTCCTGCACGAGCTCCTTTCCTTCCAGCCCCAGCAGGAACGCGGCCCAAAGAGCCGCCTTCCCACCCGGTCCCTGGGACTCCAAGGTGCTGTTTCAATTCACACGGGCTCTTTCCATTTAAATGCTGAAGCTCCTCAAGCTGGGCGACCTACAACAAGTGACAAAGTGCAACCGTACGGGCAGGGCGGGCAGCCCCAAAGCCAGAGCTCTGCTCTGAGCCTCCCCGGTAGCAGCATCTCCCAGAGCCCGTCCCTGCACTGGGTAATACTCTCTAGCAATTAGGAGGCAGGAAGGGAGATAAAAAGCAAAATCCCATGTAGAGATAAGATTTGAGGTCTCTGTGCTGCTCAGCGCAGCGTTGCCCCCGGGATTACACGCAGCTGGACGGGGGCAGAGCGGGCGCCACGAGCCCCCCGAGCCCCCACCCCCGGCTCTGCCCCTCACCACGGCTCAGTCCGGGGCAAAGCACCCACCCGGGCTGCCAATGGGAGACGCAAAACACCCCAAATCCGTCACTGGTTCACGAGCTGCGTTAGTCAGCGGCCGCCTCCGTCAGCCGGGATGTTCAATGACCAGCTACCCAGAGAGGTGGTGGCTGAACCATCCCTGGAGACATCCCAGGCCAGGCTGGACGGGGCTCTGAGCAACCTGAGCTGGTGCAGATGTCCCTGCCCATGGCAGGGGGGGCACTGGGGGGGCTGGGAAGGGCCCTTCAACCCAAACCATCTGTGATTCTACCTGGGCAGGAGAACACGTTAAACCAGCAGAAAGGAAAAGGCCAAGAGAAGCCTGTAAGTTTGCACCTCAAAAAAGTCACAACCATCGTAAGCAGAGCGATCTCCAGGAGAGGGGCAGCACCTCAGGGCCCCCAAGAACCCCAGTGACCACGAACAGGTGGCCAAGAGAGCCGGGAACTGCTCTCTGCCAGCTCCTGGGGACGGAACAGCCTCCTGCATGCTTAACGGGGAATTAAAATAAATTAAACCTCAGCTCAGGCAAAACGTACAATTATTTTTTTTTCATCACAGACAGGTAAATTTTCAAGCTGACTGACCAAACAAAGAAAGCATAAAATAGTTGAGGCTAAATTATGCCACTCTGACTACACGCTATAATCTCTGTTATTCAAAATTCAAGATTTGCAGGCTATAGAGTAGGTTTGGGAGCTGTTAATCAATGACTGAAATGAAAGCTAATGCTTTACATGATGCACAGAGCTTCCTCAGAGGGAATAGAGATTAACTCTCTGTACATCACAGCCCTCAACACCACCAGTTTATTTCCTTGCCATCCCTACACCTTAAATAAAGGCAATACTAAACCAGTAACAGAGCACAATTTTAAGCAGAGAGCTTTTATTTTTATGGAATAAAATCTGCTTTAAAAATAAAATCGACCTGCAAACACTGCAGCTGGAGCCAGCCCACTGTAAAGAACACGGGCAGGGGGCAATGCCAGCGTCTGGAGGCTCCCGGGGCAGAAGCCAGAACTGCCTGGCCTGGGCTTGGCTACTTAGGCCTCGCTTAGTTAAGGGGAAGGGAAAAATTAAAGCAAAAATCCCGTCATTTAAGTGCTTAAAAAAAATCTCAGAGCCCAGCATGAAATAACTCTGTAGATCAGGTATTTGCCAAGTTTCCTCAGTTAAGAAAAGGCAGCTTTAAAAACCTGCAAAACATCATCGTCAGGCGGCTGCTTTCCATCCCCTGCCCTTGTCCCCAGGGGCTCGGAGCTGAAGGCCCAGGGACCAGACGACATCAGACTAACGACCGGTTTGGACTGTGCTCCCCTAACTCCAGTATTTGATCTAAATTCTTAAAGAGGAGGTGGAAAGTGGTCCCATATTCATACTCCTCCTTCAGCCCGTCTGCACCTCTGAAAACTCCCAAGTTGCACATTCACCAGACGGTCTCATTTGTCCTCTACTCAGTCAATACTTTAAACGGTTTTCCCAACAAAAATATAACGATGGCACTTGCACTAGAAACAACAGGCTAGCATTCCCAAATCAAAGCACAGGAACACGCACTGTGCATGTATGTGAAAAACACTAAATTTCCACGGAGCAGTAATTACATAAGGTGTGATCCTACTTGTTTCGAATTCCCAAAAAAAAAAAAAGTTACACACTTCACTCTGAGTAATTTGAAAACAAAACTGTTGATAACTTGAAAATATTTTTCTAGTTACTACAACAAAAATGCTTCTGTGTATCTCATACTTTAAACAGCAGCAAGGGGAATTCCCAGATTGCAGCAGTGCGCTTTGCTGCCAGGTTTCCGGGGCTGGTGGTGGCCCCGAACGCCTGTGCCGGCCCCAAACCCATGGAGCTGCACGTGGCTGTGGGATTGTTTTGTTTCCCTCCTTCTAACACACGTACAAACCTTAACAGAATCACGGGATGGTTTGGGTTGCAGGGCCCTTCCCAGCTCCCGCAGTGCCCCCCCTGCCATGGGCAGGGACATCTGCACCAGCTCAGGTTGCTCAGAGCCCCGTCCAGCCTGGCCTGGGATGTCTCCAGGGATGGTTCAGCCACCACCTCTCTGCGCTTAATCTTGAAAACAGGGTGGGTTTCTGTCACCCTCTGCCTTTCCCAAACACTCTCAGCATAGAAGCAACACCAATATTACTTCAGCTGCAAAATCCCACACATCTACTAAGCCAGTTCATAACTTCTAAAACTAAAATTTAATCAGCTCAAACTGCACAGCGATGCAAACCAAGCCAGGGCCCTTGACCGAGGGCTCCCTAGAGCTGGACCCGCCGCAGGGCTGGGACGATGGACGTCACCGGAGGTGCTGCGCTCAGGAGGCCCCGGGACAGAGCGAGGAGCAGCTCACCAGGTCCTGCAGCTCCATTTGAGACGTTTCTCATGAGAAGGATTAGGAATTACAGGCTGCAAATGGGAGAGACATCTGGTGTGGCACAGGCAGCCCGGGCTCAGCAGCTCAGAGCAGCTCCGGTGGGTGAGCCAGCGCGGAGCACAGACTGACAGCACAAAACATCCACAGCAGTTTTGTGTGTCAATTATTCTTCCCGGCACACGTGAGACAGCGGCGGGACCCCTGGTCGGTGGCAGAGGCGGTTAGTCCGGGTTTGGGGCAGCAGCCCCGCTCAGGAACGGAGCTCGGTCCTCAGGGCACCCACTGAGCCAGCCTTATTTAAGAGGTTTGCACTACTCTTTGGAGCTCCGGTAATTCGTTTTTTAAAGAATATAGAATGTTCAGCGTCCACTGTCAGTCATGCAGGTGAGCAGATGCAGACGTACCACTAACTTTGCAAGGCTGCTTCATCTTCTTTCTCTGTCTACAGAGCATTCCTGCCTCCATTAGGTATCCCCCTGTTTTCAGTAGCTTAAACGCTGAAAAAAAGCAAGACTAAAAAAAGAAATCACGACGCTGGAAATGGCCGTCTTCATAAAAACTGTTTTTAAACACCTACTCAGCCCAAACTGCGCAATCAGGGAGCAAGACGCGGTTTGCACACTTGTTCAGCTGTTCACCTTCTCCGTGGACACCCAAAAAGCTCTGAGCTTTGCCTTAACTCAGGGATTGTTTCCCGGTTTATTAAGATGGGGTTACCAAGCAGCAGCGGTTCTGTTATTAAACCGTGGTTTGCAGGAAGCCACCAGCACAAAGGCATTTCCCAAATGCACAGGCTGAGGCTGGCAGGGCTGTCACGACAGGGCTGTCACGACCATGCCGTGCAGAGGCAGGAGAGGAGAGGACGGCGCCGCAGCCGTAACCCACCACGTGTCCCCCGGCAGCCGGTGCTGGAGCGGCTCGCTCGGGGAAGCCAGATGCGAGCCTGGCGCTGACGGCAGCAGCAGAGTTATTTTTACCAACCAATGGGTTGCGGTGCTGGAGCAGGAGCTGCTTCTCCTCCCCGAGCCCGTCTCACCGCGCTGAGCCGCGCCGGGGATCCGGCGGCTCTGGGGCCGGGGTGGGAGCCCGGCACTGCCTGGATTCAGGCACTGTCCACAGAGCCGGGGCTGCTCTGCCCACACAGGCAAGCACCAATTCCAAAAGTGATTTTATTTTTTTTTGGCAGGGAGGATTCCCCAGCAGAATCCACAGAAAAAATCCATTAAATCGCCCAGAACAGAGAAGCCTGCATAGGTGACCGTTCCTCCCAGCCACACCACCACCCACCCGCACCCCAAGGGCAGCTCCCCGCACAGGCCAACAGCACGCACCAAACCCCGCTGGAAAAAAATGTCAAGACAGTAAAAGTTTAACTCAAACACATTCAGATTATTCACTGCACGTCACCAGTTTTCACCGGGCTTTCAGACGCTTCACAGTTTCTTGACGCCGCATGCCAGGAATACCTGCTGAAATTATCAGAGCAACGCCGGCTTCCTAGTGCTCTCTCCATTTTCTCAGGCTTCCTTCCTGGCTTCCTTCCAATAGTCCCATCTCTTACAGAAGATCCTGTTTTCCTTCATCGTCTGGGTTATCTCCTCCTCTTCCTTCTCCTTGCCACCCACTCATTTTTTCATCTTTCCCCATATTGTATTTGCTGCATCCTCTCCCCCCGTGCCGCCCAGCAAACCCCCCGCGGCACGGACGGGGTCTGAGCTCCGCCGCCGTCGGGGCCGGGGCGGGAGACGTGCTCACCCGCACAAACATCTCGACACCCCGGTCCAAAGCGTCTTCCCAGCCCACACCCCGACTGCCCCTGAGCACAAGGACATGCGGCTTCTCCCTCGAGCATCTCCATGTTTGAGAAGTTCTCCCTCAGCAGCCGGTCCTCACAGACCCCGCTCTGTCCGGGTGCCCCGGAAATTGCTGAGAAGAGCAACACGAGCGGTGAGCTGAGCCTTTGCTTGTTCCTCCTTCCCTTCCTCCAGCCACACACACCCCGGAGCTCCTGCGGTCCTGCTGCCGAGCAGATCCACATCCGCAGTCTTAAAGTTTAAATGTCAGGCACCGCATTCAGCACAATAATCCCAATTCCAAAAGGTACCAAACATATTACTAACAGAATAGTGATCTCATCAGCCCCAAATGTCCTCTGCCTCAGAGGCCGCCTGCCTGCCGCGGAGCCGCAGTCTGCGGTGCCGGGGGTCCCGGTTACGGCCCCGCGGCAGCACCGGCAGGTCCGGCGGAGCTCACAGCACGGGCTGGGGGTTGTGGTCACCAGCCTGTGTACACGGTCACTTGAGAAAACACATCGAGCCGCCGTGGTCACCAGCAGCAGCGGTTCCGCACCCTCCGCTGTGCGACGAACCGAGCCAAAAACTAACGGGTAGAAAATGACCATTCTCACCTCTTTTGGGGAGGTGTTACAGTTTTCTCCCCTTTTGGCACTCAGGCTGTGGCCTCTGACACAAAGCTGAGCCTGGCCTGCAGCCCCCGCCAGTGCTGCCGCACACTCAGGCAGGCTGCAGAGCTCTTTTACCCCGTGCAAAGAGATGCCGCCCAAGACATTGGACATCGGGGCACTGGAACCAGCTCAGGGCCATCTCATCGCCACCCACCCGCTCCCTGTCTTCACTCGATACCATAAACGCTGCAGTCTCATCGGCGTCAAAGCATCTCCAAGCTCTGAGAGGGACGCCGAGTGTTTGAGAAGCGCCGGGGTTGTTTTTCACACATCCCCGTCTCGGTAGCATCGCTCACAGCAGTGTCCCAGCACTGGTCCCTCGGCTCTGAGCGGGGGACACTGCTCCCCTCGCTATGGCCACTGACACAACCGCTGTCAAAACGACGCTCATCCAGAGGAGATCCCAAAGCAGGCGGAGCAACACACATTTTTCAGCCTTTCTGCAAGAAATCATGAATGGTTTGTGGTCAGCCACGTGCACAGTGTCACCTGTGTGCACAGTGGCAAGCGGTGCCCCACCAGGCGTTCCCGTCAAACACCTGCACCCACTTTCCCTCACCCCAGATTCACACAGACTGTTGATTTGTCTCAGTACTTGGGTGGAATCTGCTGACTGATGTTTTGCCTAAAGCCTCAAGCCCACACTAAAGATGGGTGAGAAGACGTCTAGGCAGGAAAGCTGCGCTGGAACTGTAAAACTTTAGTAAAAAATAACCGAAGTCATAAAGCGCTTGGGCAGCCTGGGGTGGGAGCGGGGACAAGAACAGCCGCACTTCCCAGCTCCCGACGGCCGAACCCAACAGGAGCCCTGCCTGGCACAGACACCAGAGATGAGCTGCCAAACACCACAGCTCCTCTTCGAAAGGCACTACCCAATGACACATTTTAACCTCTACCATTTTTCATTTAGACGAGGTTCTTAGGGACATGGTTTAGTGCCAGAGTGAGGTTAGGTTATGGTTGGACTCAATGATCCTGAGGGTCTCTTCCAACCAAAATGATTCTATGATTCAAATCCCCCCCAAACCTACACAGTGGTGACAGACATCTGCAGGACCTCAACATCATCATCTGCCAGCAGGGACCGCTACTCAAGGGCTTTGCTCAGCTCTCTTCACAGGTGGAATATATCAGTCAATGACAAACCAACTGGACATTCAGGACCTCTGCCCCGGAGACGGCGCTGCCTGTGACTCCTGCCACCGCCACTGCTTGTCCCCCTGTGCCCAGCAGAGCTCTTGCTGCAATAGAACAATTCATTTATTAGGTAACTTCCCTGGTTGAATACTCAGGTGGCCAAAATGTTGGGTTGTAACAAAACAGTTTGGAACTGCCCCATAGCCAACACTGTCAGAGGAGCAGAGATGGCGAGAAGGACGTGGCACTATGGGGAACAGGAGGTGACACTATGGGGAAAAGGAGGTGGCACTACAGCTTCCCTGGCCCCTCACACAATCACATCTGCAGCCAAGGTTGGCGTGTCTCTCTGCTACTTCAACCCACAGACAAGGGTTCGTTCAGCGTGGCGCAGGGCACGCTACCCAGACTCAGTAACAGCTTTCTGGGACGTGTGGGAACAGGGGAGGGTAAAAAGGAGACTCAGCAATTAGGCTGCACTATGGTTAGCAGGTCCTTTCGCAGGCCCAGCCAACACGGTGCCAGGGATGCTGATGGTACGGAGCACGATCACCCTGTGCCGAGAGGCCACCGGACCCGGAACAGGAGACTTTGACCTGAGAATTCCTGCAAAGCAGCACGGAGCCCCTGGAACTACCACCCCCCTTACAGACCATCCACGCGCAATGGCAAAATGTACAAGTTTGTGTTATATAATATGAAGCATTTTGGTTTATTGAGCTTTTAAACAGCTTATAAGCACACCTGTGCTTTGCAAAGGTACAGACAGGTGAGTCTGGGCTTTACCTTCTATATTACCTCTACTCAACTTTAATTCCCATGTTTACTTAAAATCCTGAACTGTACTTCTATTTAATTGTCAAAAGACAGTTACTGTCATATTGCTATGTCTTAAGATACACCTACCCAACATGGAAAAAATGCTGGATTCTCCTACAGTCCAACATTTTCCAGGCACACACACAACACAAAGCTATTCTTACAAGACGAGTCACACGCAAGGTTTCGTGATATTTACAGGCATGAGTCGTCCTTGTGAGAACAACACTATGCAGAAAGTTTCCCCAGAAAAGAAACCTTGAACAAGAACCAAGTTATTTCTGCAAATATGACCAGAAAGTGCCCCGGCACTAACAGAGATCTCTGTGCATCCTCCGCCTTGGATCTCTCCGGGCCCGTATTTCAGCGCCATCAGAACCACCAGCCGGTCTCTCCAGGACGCAGAACACCAACAGACCCTTCGGAGCTCTCAAAATGCTCTTTTTTTTAACCTGTGTTTTCTTCACCCACATTTATACCCTTTGATATTTAACCTAGATACGGAAAACGTGAATGACAACCAGGCAGCTCGAGCAGGATCGCTGCTCCCGCCTGCGAAACGACGGTCTGGAAGCAATTTGTTTTCCCATCTGATTTCACATGGGAAGCCCATCCGCCCGCCGAGCCGTGTCGCCCCCGCTGGCAGCCCGGCAGACAAGAGGACATTGTCCCGCCTGAATGACAAACAGTTTTGTGACGCCGAGGCTGTAAAGTGCATCAGACAGGTGCAAGGAAGCTTACCAAATTGGTGTGTACGCGTCTCCGCGAGTCGGGAACAAGTTAATTCCTTGGGAGATTGTCGAGGGAAGGCCGACGATGGTGTGGGAGGAAGCGGGCGGGCGGGGGGGCCTGGGGGTGCTCCGTGCTCGGCTCCTCTCGCCCGGCTCTCCCATTGCACGCAGGCTCCGGCTCCGTGTTCCCATCAAACCGGGGCTGCACCGCTACCCCGGCTCGGCCGAGGAACCGCGACACACGGGCACGCCGTCAGAACCTGCCACTCAGCTCGAGAAACCCCATTGCCCAAATAGGACAACAGAATTTGAAAAGTATCTGTGGGGGGGGAGGGGAAATCCCTTTAAACTGAACGCAGAGATGTCTCGCGCTTGCCAGCAAGTTCACGATAAAACCGTTTGCTATTTCTGTCACTGCATCTCCAGAAGCTCAGGCTCAATTTGATTCATTTTCCCTATAAGGTATTTTTAAGTATAGAAGAAAAAGCCCAAGTAATTGCCAGGACGTGTCCCAGCGGGTGCTGCACAACCCCCGGCACTGGCAGACAGGCCCGCGGCAGCCGGCTCCCCACGGTCATCCCACCGCGGCACAGCGAGAACAACCAGGCATCTCCGGTGCCTTCACACGCACCGACGTGTTCAAGCGTCTTAAGGTTTTTAGCTTTATTTTTAAATATGCACTGAGTGGATCATCCAACAGAGAGCACACAGCCAAGACCCAGGCAAACTGCAGCCGGCGTTTGGTAACGACACCATCTTTACAACCCCTTTTAATCAATTTTTAGGGTGCCGGCGTGTCCCAGCACACCCAAGGTTTTGCTCAAAAGCACCATGTCAAATTATTCCATCCTCTTCACCAACCTGCCATGCTTGCAAACCGGATCCAGGAACTTACTCAGCTGGAAAGAAACACAGCCAAACAAAAAAGTTCCTTTTTTTAAAAAATAAAAATAAAATCTGCTACCTCTAATCCAATCCTGATGAGCCCACAAGCAGCTGCGCTGGCACAACTGATGAGAAGTATTGAAACCTGCTCCACAGCAGAAAGAGCCCATGTGGAATATAATTTTTAATGGGTTTAGAAAAAAACTAAGAGTAGTAACAGGAATTACAATATGTCCTCCATCTTAATAAATATATTTCTATACTTAACATTTAAGCAGGAGCCAGATAAAAAAAATCAGATTAAAACCAGGCATTTTTTGTTAAATCCATACGGCAACAGCACCACACGATCGCTGCTGAAAAGCACCGGAACGGCTGCTGCCCCGGCCCAGAAACGTGTTGGAGCAGCTGAGCAGGGCAGGCACGGCCGGGGGGACGCGCCTGGGGAAGGACGGCGATCCCAGCAACCCGCCCGTGCCGCGGCCGGGCCCTGGCACAGCACGCAGCCCCGCCGGACAGAGAACGGAGTCAGTTCCTCTTCAGTTAAAAACCACTGAAAAGCTGTTCTGCCTTCAAAAAAAAAGTACGGCTATAGTCAGACGTGAAGAATTCCTCTGGTCTGGTTTCCTGGGGGGAGCGAGGGCAGCGGCCACCTCGTCCCACGCCCGCCAGGTCGGTCCCGCTCCACGCAGGACGGGAATGTCTCGGACGTCAAAGCTTCAGCTCGGACATCAGCTCTGCCCAAGAAACGCAGCTCCCGGCACCCAGCCAGGACAGCCCCGCCGCACCCAAAACCGAACTCAAATGGCATCGAGAAAAGACCCAGGTGCCCCTGCACCCTGAGAAGAGCAGCGGCTCTCGCTGTGCCCGGCGCGGCCGACGTGCTCCAGCACAGAGCGGCGGCTCCGCTGGCAGCCGGCCCCGCTCACGTGCCTTTCTTGGAGCCTCTTCAGCTCCTCCGCAGGGAGCCGGCCAGGACCGCGTCCTGCAGTGGGGAGACGCTCCGGCCGGGACCGCGTCCTGCAGCGGGGAGACGCTCCGGCCGGGACTGCGTCCTGCAGTGAGGAGATGCTCCAGCCGGGACCCGTCCTGCAGCGGGGAGACGCTCCGGCCGGGACCGCGTCCTCCACCGGGGAGACGCTCCGGCCGGGACCGCGTCCTCCACCGGGGAGACGCTCCGGCCGGGACCGCATCCTGCAGCGGGGAGACGCTCCGGCCGGGACCGCGTCCTGCAGCGAGGAGACGCTCCGGCCGGGACCGCGTCCTGCAGCGGGGAGACGCTCCGGCCGGGACCGCGTCCTGCAGCGGGGAGACGCTCCGGCCGGGACTGCGTCCTGCAGTGAGGAGATGCTCCAGCCGGGACCCGTCCTGCAGCGGGGAGACGCTCCGGCCGGGACCGCGTCCTCCACCGGGGAGACGCTCCGGCCGGGACCGCGTCCTCCACCGGGGAGACGCTCCGGCCGGGACCGCATCCTGCAGCGGGGAGACGCTCCGGCCGGGACCGCGTCCTGCAGCGAGGAGACGCTCCGGCCGGGACCGCGTCCTGCAGCGGGGAGACGCTCCGGCCAGGACCGCGTCCTCCGGCGAGCAAAGCAGCCGCCTCCTCTCCAGGGCTTTCTGCTCAGAGAGAAGCCCCGAGCTGAGGGGTCTGAGCCCGTCACCCCCTCCCTGTACCCAGAGAGTGAAAAAAGGTGCTTCATGACACAACCACACGTACCAGTTCACATGAAACTGAGAAGTTAACTCAAACTGCATCCACACCCTGCAGAAGCTGTATCAAACAGAACTGCTCCGCTGTGTTTCGGCGCTCTAAACGTGCAGATACACAACTGTGCTCCCCAAGTAATTTTGCTACAATACATGATTATATTCCCCTAGCAATTTCTCTAAAATCCATAATTCTATTCTCCAAGTAGTTTTTCTCCAACACCTCTGATGCATCTGGGGACTATTTTGGATATCTAGACAATTTTCACAACTCTAACCATCCAACATTTACAGGCAGCTCTTCAGAAACTCATCTTTAAAAGCTGTTTCCTTTTGAACCACCGGTACCTTTCCCCTCCAACAGTCACATACTTTCAGTGCAGCTGAGAAACCAAGCCATTTGGGGAAATTTCTTTAATAGCTGCATAAATTTGCACCCAGTTACTGAAAGCTACGGCAACCTGGAGCCACAGCAAAGGTGACGCTCACCAAGAACAGGTTCCGTCAACAAGAGAACAGCGCTCGGTGTTGGAACACGCACCACATCAAGGCTGGCAGACAGCGCCGTTTTAAAAAATAATGAGAAGCCAAAGCCATACGCTAATTTGGTGCCTTTTCATCTGCAACTCTGAATCTAAACTTTGTATGAGGGCTTTGGGCTTTTTCACCAAATCTGTCCCTACAAATGCAGCTCTGCTCCTTGGCAGCCTGCGGGCAGCTTGGACAGCCCCGGAACCCACCGCCTCTCAAAGGAGAGCCCCGGAACCCACCGCCTCTGCTTTCAGAGCCCTTCAGCTCTCCCCTTTCTGACAGAGAAGCTGCCTCTTGGAATAGAAGCACTTGCTGTTAAACTGCAAGCACATAACCCTCCTCATCCCTGAGAAAATGGATGGTGGCTTTTTTTCTGGCATTACATCCAAAGACCAGACAGTTCAGAAACAAGCGGTCAGAAAAGTTAGCTCGTTTTCTCTACGAAATAGTGTGTTTACGAACAATTCTCTGGGCAGCTCTGGAGCTCTGGCCTTGCTGCTGTGTTCAGAGTACTCCCGGCTGAAAAGCAAGCTTTCATGTGTAAAAGGTTAACCACATTTACACCTTAAATACCATCCTTAAAAGCATCTAGACCAACAAGCTCCTTAGCAATCCCTCCAAGGGAGGTGGGACGACGGAACTGGTTGGACTGGTTACTATATAAAGTCTTAACTACGCCTTTTCCTACATTTTCATTAAAGATTAAGTCAGCTGAGTTCTGCTGAGGCTTAGGAAAAATACTGAAAGTCATCAGCCCTCACGATTACTCAGTAGGAAGCGAGCATCTTCTCTAGTATGGGACTAACATGCACAGAAATTCCCAGTCTGGCAAGTATTCCCATGGGACTAACGGAGGCATTTTGCACAGAGAACGCAGCTCCAAGCTGCTTTTGCAAAGAAAAATCTGCCCCGTTGGTCATGTAATGACCCTGTGCAACACCGGCTGGCTTTACTGCGGAGACATCGCCTCCAAGAAGGCAGGAAATCATCCTCTTAATTACAAGAGATTTATTATAATGTGTAGAAAACTTCTTCAAAACAAAGGACGTAACTCTGGTGATACTTTAGCAGTGGGAACTGGCTACAGGAGGAGCAGGGAGCTCTCCCCAGGAGCGTGGGGCCCGGGGGCTCTCTGCTGCGAGGGGGCCCAGATGCGACCAGCGCTCCCGGTCCTGCTGCGCAGGCTGGTCCAGCCACGCAGACGGGCCCTGCAGCCAACGGCGCTTTCATCCAGCCACCATTTCTGGGACATTTTTGACGTCTTGCTTGCAAAACACCAGTGAGGATTTCCACAAAGGCTCCGAGGTTGTTCTGCTGATAAACACACGCTCCCACAGCTGCGGACACGTTCAGGAGACCAATAAATCCTGGCCCTGCCCTCCTCAAACACTTGAACTGTTCTGTTTGTTTGTTTGTTTTTGAAGTCAAACATAACAACTATGTTCCGTTCAATAAAGCCTCAGAGGGAGAAACCGTCAGGTTTGCAGCTACAAACCAGATTAAATTAATATTCTGCTCCCTCCCCACCACGAGGTCCTCGGAGCAGCTTTGAAGACAAACGCTGGTCTAACAAGAGCGGCCTCTTCTTCAGGGAAACTTGATGATGACGGCAAAAATATTTTCAATCTGCTTGCTGGATCGACTGCACATTGTATTTGTTTCCCCTGGGAACGTCTATTGCACCAATCAATAACAAAACTGGCACATATTGACGTTGTTACTGATTTAGCGCTGAATTTGACCCATTTTGGCAACATCTGCGTCCCAGCACCGACCGCTCTGCCCGCCCCGGCCGGGGGGGCAGCGTTCACAGCAGTTTGTGCGAAGCGGGTAACACGTGAAGCGGTTCCGTGCACCCGCAGGCTGGCGGAACCCAGAGCGCCCACAGCAAGATTATCGTGTGCAAAAGCAGCTGACATTTGGAAAAGTTTAAATACCAAAATTTACTCCTCTGTAAAAACTGGAAATAATACATACTTAACACATGACATATCACTGGCATTTATACAGCTCGAATCAATCTCTAGTTGGGAGTCACCATCTTCAAACCCTCTGTAATTTAAACACACGCGTCTAGGCTCCAAAAATTCGAGAAGTGCCCCTGGCTTCAACATTTGGGTTGTATTAATACATTCTATGCTGAGATCTAAAGTCTGTCCTCCTTTCCAAATAATGCTAAGCTTAAATACATTTAATTTTAAATATATTAAACATACAATTTATATGTATCAGTTATGCCAGTTTTACCTCCTGTAGAAAACTGCAGTGGTGCTTCATTCATAAACTAAATTCAGCATCAAATATTAAGGTTCTTTGATCAGACCAGGAGTTGAAGACCCTAAAGCAACACGGCCTATATGCTGCCCGGTCTTTCCACAGATTATAAATCTTAAAATAATTTATTTTTCTAATTCTGATTCAGGATATATACCATAGTAAACATTAAAATATCCAAACCCAACACAGGAGCTGCTTATGCCAGTAAAGTCAAACATTTGCTTTTTGAAAGAACACCCATAAGTACAGTTGCTGTTTCACATGGTTGGAATTTTATTCTACTGTGCTGCTGTGTCGCGCTCTGAATACGCATCTGCTAAGCAAGAAGCATTCTGTTTCTAATTACCAGAGCCTTTTAAAAAAAGATGATTTTTTTCAAGTTAAATATTTAATTTATTTGAAAAGAAACATTTCTAGAGGTGCCTCAAGTAAAAATTGTTTAACATGTGTTTTACAGCCTCTCCAAACTCTTTTTATGGTCCTGGAGCCCATCCATATTTGTGGAAAAAATGTAATGTTTCAGCTTCAATTTGTCTATTATTTCAGTGTGATGTTTTAAAGCTCTTTAAGAGAACACATCCATATTTCAAGTCATTGTTTCAATTAATATTTAAAGGAAATCAATCAATTTAAACAGGGACTCTCAACAGCCGTGGAAGTCAACGTTCTTCACGCAAACCTCTGGACTGCGATGAGCTCCCGCAGCCCCAGCGGTGACAGCCCCGGTGACACAGACACGGATCGGTGGCCAGCAGCACCCAGGCTGAGACCCCCACCAACCTGAAGTGGTTGTGCCCACTCAAGTTGGTGGGTTTTGTAAATTTAAAAAAAAAAAAAAAACCAAACACCAAACCTAAAGCCTAGGACTCTTTCCCTGTCAGGTTACACTAAGCAACTGGAGGAGACAAAATAAAGTCCTAGAATAAAAATTTTGCCGGATGGGCTGGTGTTTCTGCCCACGAAGGGCCCCACATCCCACCCACGCATGGCCGCTGCACAGCGATCACAAAACTTGTACCCAGCAGCAGCACACCAGGAACATAAGGGCGACGCTGCCCAATTTTATTAAAATGGGATATTTTAGGACTATTAAGTGTATGTAAATGTGATTGCCAGACACTAGACAGACTCAAACCCCTTTATTTCATCCTGAGCATCCGCAGGCACCAGAAGGGAGCACCAGGGATGAGGAGCGGGAGATGTTCCCCATGGATGCTCCTCATCATCCTCATCATCCTCATCCACCCCCGTGAGCGGGGCTGGACCCTCCGGCCTCACCAAACTCCCCCGGCGGTGAAAAGCTCCAGGCGTGAGCACCCACATGCAGCTTTGCTCCTACGGAACGGCCGGGCGGACATCGAACACGGGGCCCACGGGCACACAAAACCTGGCAGAGCCCAACGGCCCCCCAGGCCTCCACAGCCACAAGTCCTTTTCTATCTGTGATGCTCAAATCAAAGAACATTCTCATTAAAAGATAAGCTCTTAGTGGCCTCTATGTCCACTCTGACTCCAACTGCAGCTTTATTTTCACCAGAGAAAGCTCCAGTCAATACAGATGTTCTCTTATCATCAAGAAGGAAACCAAAATTAGGAGTAAGGATGTGGAGGGAGCTGTTTTTAAGAGACAGACTTGTCAACACCACATTTACAGCGAACGTAGAGAATGAGGAACGGCCAGCGAGTGCCCACGTTGAACACGAGGCTTCGAGGGCGTACGTAACGCAGGGACACGCAGAGCAGAGGCTGCTTGGGACCAGCCACCATGTGTAACCTTTCCCGTAGTGTTTCAGGTGTGTTTTTAGCCCTGTTTCCAGAGGAAATGAGGCCCAGGGCCCCCTGACACAGCCAGGTCTGGAGGAGCACGGGGCTCGGGCAGCCCAGGGCACCCTTGTCCCACGGGGAGGTGACAGCCCGGCCACCCCCGTCCTGCCAAACACAGGAGGCTTTTGGGAAAAGGGAAGAAGCACTGCAAGGGGGGCTTGATTTTCCAGAACAAGGACTGCTCTGAAACCGAGCCGCCCGAGCCACCACAGCAGTTGTCAGGGACACTCGAGCAGACGCACAGTCCCTGCGCAGGGACCACCCCTCCAGCTCCTCGCGTCCCGCACCCAGAGGGTTCCACACGCTCACAACCTGTAGACATTTGTACGGGCTCCGGGTGACCAACACCCACCCCGAGACCAGGTTTAACCAAGAACGGTGTCACCGAGACCTGCACGAGCG
Organism: Caloenas nicobarica; assembly: GCF_036013445.1. Taxonomy (NCBI): domain Eukaryota; kingdom Metazoa; phylum Chordata; class Aves; order Columbiformes; family Columbidae; genus Caloenas; species Caloenas nicobarica. The sequence continues at coordinate 23,268,236 of NC_088253.1, forward strand.
GGCGGCCGCGGGCAGCCGGGCCAGGGCTCACCAGGCTCTTATCCCCCCATCACCGGCACCGCGGTCGCCGGCACCGCGGCTGGAGGTGGCAACAAGTAATTCGCTGCCACTTTAAAGCTTCCCGCAATCACAAGGCCAGGCCTCAAATGCGATAAGTCAATATTTTATTTTTAATAACAGCGCATCACTTCCTTGGGGAACTGTAAAAACTGAAGTGCTCTCTACACGAAACCCTAAAAGCAAGAAATCACAACACACAGCAAGATCTCTAACAACTCGTCAGTGCCTACCATATAAAAGAGTGGACGGGAGAAAGCCAGAAAAACTCAAGAAACAAAAACGGACAAAGAAATGGACCGGCGTTGTCCCCCAGACAGAAACGTTCACCGAAAGGGTCACTCACCTTCACCGCAGCTCAGACACGTTATTTGAGATTAAACATTTTATAACGTGGTAATGCTCAAAAGCAGCAAAACACAGGAGGGACTGGAGCACCCGCCCCGGCCAGCCCCCCCTGCACCCTGCTCACTGGCAATTAGTAAAAATTCCTCTGCCATAACTGAAAATAAGTCCTTCTGAAAAGGTTTTCTTACCTCTAGATTCATGCGTTGATTAAATAAGGAGGTGTGTGTTCAGTTAGTGGCAGGAAGGGAAAATCCTCACCCTTCTACAAGACACCCAAACCTGCTCTCTTCACTCTCAAAATTACTTACAAACAAGTATTTCGGTAATCAGAGAAATGGGCTGACATTTCCAGCTCTGGCTGGCCGGTCTTTTCAGATGAACTCCATCTCAAACTGACTGTTAGAGTGAAATTTTCCATCTTCCTCCTTGGTTTCCCTTGTCTGTCCTATTGGGTGCCCAACAGACCCTCACACGTCACCTCCTGTTTTCTGAGCACTACAGAGCTGGGTTATAATCCCTGCTTCTTGCCCAAACTGAAGTATGAATGGGACTTCAACCACAAGCTGTGGTTCCCCTGCTACTACAGCTCACGAGAAACTTCAATGTTAAAAAAAAAAATTAAAGAGAGACCTTTTTAAAATGCCAAATCAGATGCAAAATTCAGTGGACAAAGCCATGAAGAACAGAAACCAACCATCTAATACAGAAAACTCTGGAAAACCGTTAGTATCAATACTGTCCTTGTTAAAAAAATTTCCAGAAGCTTCTGTGGGAAGAAGGAATCGCCGTATCAGCCCAAGGAGAGATGAGAAACTTCTTCCCCCAGTTTGGGTGGGGAAGGGGGACAGTATCTGAACACCACGACCTCAGCGAGTGCTCCTGCTTGGGAACTGATAGAGACTCGGCCTTTGCCGAAAGGAATTCAGTTAACACGGGAACACGGGAGGGCTGCTGAGCCTGTCCCAATGGGTCGCCAAATGAAAACACACCGTTGTTAACCCGATATCAATCATTTGATGAACGGGCACCCAAGTGCCGCTATCTGTCCTGCCAGCACCCAACGGTTGCGCAGAGCTCTCGCTCCCCAAAAGGGGCTTGGGGCTTTTTCTTTTAGTAGCCCAGAATACTTGGGAAGAGAATCCTAAACACAAGGCAGAGCACACAGCCTGTTTTTCTGAAGCTACAGAGCTTCTCGAGTGTTATAAAAATGATTTGCCAGCAAGTGAGTCAAATGTATTGGAAAGATAGAAGCACCGCCTGGGCTGGAAAGAAGGTGTTTTTAGCATGCTGGGGCCAGTGAAGATTGAAGGTTTCCAAGCACACCACCACTCTTAAACCAACAGGAGGAAACTGAGTTTAGACACTTATTTAGAGTTTCATTTGCTAATTTGCAAAAACAAGGAGCAGTCTTCCTCTGCTCTCCAGCTTCTCGCTGGGAAAGCTCGTGCCAACACGCGGGCGTTGCTGCCAACGGCTCAGCCCGGCGGGACCCCCAGCTCCCCCCGCAGCTGCTGCGGGAGGAGCGAGACGCGGTCCCACGCGCGCGGGGACAGCGAGAACGGGTCTGGTATCATCCCGACATCGCGCTCGCTGCTAGAATCAACCCAGCAAAAACCCAGGACGCACTAAGCGAGAAGCCAAGGTTAAACCAGTCTTAACTGATAAGCTGAGTATAGGCTCAGGTAACGGAAAAGTTACCCCGTGGTTTGAGTTTGAAAGAAACAATTTCACATGTGCTACAGAACTACAGCGGATGAGCTGCTTGAGAAGCGAGGTAGCCTAATTTCCTCCTTCCCCTCAACACAACTAAAAATGCTACTTTCAGATGACTGTTCTCAGTTTTAGCACTGATGAGAGCTAGGTCAGAAGCCAGCCTTGGAAAGTTTTACTCAGCAGCAGCTTTAGAAACCATAAATTATCTTTAGACTAAGTTTACACGCTCCCTGCTCCGCAGCGTGACTGCCAGCTCTCCAAAGCCGGCAGAACCTCACCCAGGCACGGCAGGGAATCGCAGGATTACTTTTGCTGAGACAAGCAGCAGACTAGGTCTGAACTCCAGACTGAGCTTTAGGACTCTGGGCACAGGGCAGAGCTCCCAGCCCGGCAGGACCCAAGCAATGAATCCTGAAGGGAGCACGAGCCTCTGGAGCTGCTCCGTTAGCAGCTTCGCTGCATCACGACAGAAAAATCAAGCACAAATCAAGCGAGGTTGGGTCTCTTTGTAGGCTAAGCCTGGAAAGTTTAAAAAGAGGATGGCTACTTCATTTTGAACTGTTTTTACAAACCTAAACCCCAAAAGGTAATAAATGTTTTATTAGCTAAAGGGTTTCTCTCCCCGCCTTTGGTCTATAGCAGAGACTTGGCAGAAACTTCAGCTCCTGAGAACATAAATTACAAAACCTGAGAATAAACCCAGCAGACTCATGCCCTGGCCCGTCCGCACCAGGATGCATTTGCAGTACGCAGAGCCCTAAGCCAGGCCTACGGCTTCACGTCCTTGTAGGCACAGGATGGACTCACGTGGTGGGCAAAAAGTTCAGCAACAGGAGAAATGCAGCACTTCAAAAGGTTAAATCTGGGATTCTTCCCTTTTTCCTCAATGTTTTTGTGCACCTACACGGAAGGAAGTGGGACAACACTTTGAGACGATCCTCACCGACACAACAGCAACTTTTCACGTACACAGGGACAAATCCACCCAGCCCAAACCCACCTCCGGAGTGGGCAGATGTTTGACTCAGCAGCTGCCATTCACAGGCTCAAGTGACAATATCTGCCACTTTCAAGGCGAGCTATTCATGTTAAGGAAACCCTGTATCTGAAACCAAATTTCTCAAACAGTTTCTTCAGGGCCACAAGGGAATAACAGTGACACAGCTGCTGCAGAGGCGAGCGGCACAGGCGAGCGCTCCGGGAACTCTTACAGGTATTTAAACTGCCCCGATGTTTTAAGCCAGGGTCCGACAGGAAGGTCTGCGATGTCCTTCGAGGTGAACACAAACCCTCACACCACGTCGGGCCGTGGAGCAGATCAGAAATTAATGTAAGGTACAGCAAAACCTTCCAGATGAGGATTAGCGGAGAAACCCCTGCTGGGAACGAGAGCGAGTGCCAAATTGTGACAAGAGAGAGATTAATACTTTCAGAGGCATAACCACTACAAAACATCTGAAGAAATAACGTTTTTCTAGAGTTTTTCCTCCTTTGGAGTTAACGGTACTTATCTGTCACTTGCACGAGGAGGAAGATCCAACTGCACAGAAGAGCACTGAGGCTTTTGTCCGTTTATTTTTAATACACATTGCAGCAAAGGAAGATAGATTTCTCCTACACCATATATCATAGCTAGGCAAAAATTAAGATATCCCAGGGACAATTTTACAGGCATTTTTTGCAAGCACTCATTAAACGCAAGAAATTTCCAGAATGTTCCAGAACTTCCTCTAACTGGTCTTCTCCATGCGTTGATAATGCCTTTATTGCAGAGGTACTGTTCCATTTACAAGCTCCAACAGATCCCCCTCAGGCAGGAGTTTCAAACAACACTAAGTAGGATCCATAAACTGTATTATCACAGGAGAATTACTGGAAAAAACCCTTAGAACATTCTTTTGCCCGCTATCAGAAAAGTCAAGCCCTCAGCCATATAGCCCATCTCCATTTTCTTGCACACTCTTTCACATCTGGTTTTGGCACCATCCCTAAGAGGGCTTGGATTCGGGATCTGTCCACACATTCCACCCATAAATGACACTAACTGGAGTCATTCTTTAAAATATCTGTCAAACATAATTCTTTCACTGTGTCGATCCTCACAGACTTGCCCCCACAGTGCTGGGATGCAGTCATGAATTATATCTTCTGCCACTCAATCCTCCCTGATTGTTTGGTAGAACCTCTCCACTAATAACCAGTGATCATCAGCCACCTCGTGGCTTAAGTGGTTTCCAGTCATGAAAGATTTATCCACTGTGACTTCCAGTCAATCACCGAGACAGCGAAATGGCTCGAGACCGCAGGATGAGCAGACAGACCCCAGAGACGCGGGGCAGCAGAGCTGAGTGCTGACTCAAACACCCAAATATCAGAGAAAAGCTGCAGCAGCTGCATCTAAAAACCATGCTTATCTCTATAAGGAAGCCAAAAGCCCAGGACCAGGGGACAAATTCGGCTCTGAAGAAACTCGCCGGTCACAGCACGTGCAGGGACCGCTCCAGAAGATCAGGTCCATTCGAGGAAGAACTGTGTGCTGGGATGAGACGTGGAGAAGCGCATTCCCTACCCAAGGTGAGACGGCACAGCCATGAGCCAGGGGATGAGAGGACACATTCCTCCCAAACATCAGGCCACTGAAAGACAGGCTCTCAAGGAAGAGTATTTCTCCTCCAAGGGAAAGATCTGACCTGTACAGCTGGCACAACATGAAAAATAAAGATGAGAAGAGAGAGGCAATAGGTGCTAACTGCAAGGGTACTCAGATCCAAGCTGCAGATACCCCCATGAGGGTGAGGTAAAACCAGCTGTGTTCTTGTCAGGCTCCTTCCTCCCCAAACCCAGCCGATGGCACCAAGAGCGCACCACGGAAATGCCCCAAATCCCAGACTTGCAGCCTCCAGCAGCGAACATGGAGCACCGCTGCTGACCGGCACGCTGATGCAGATCCTCTCACGGGGGAAAACTCAGGAAAAAAGGCTGTTTTAAAGACAGAACTGACATCTGCACTGTAGTCTGTCTCTTGCTCATCTCTATTAAACAGATTAAAATTCACTAGGAGTAAGCAACTGCTATTGTAAGTGTAGAAGATGACTGGGACAGAATGGATTGTCAGCGGCAGACACGCGGCGCACACGGGAGGAGCCGCGGGCAGGTCGGGGCGGCTCCGTCACCCTCACGCGGCTCCTTGTGCAGCTCCTGAAAAGCAGCTTCACGGCTTCACGAGCGCGCCCGGGGCGCGGGACAGAGCTACGGGGAGTTAACTGCTCCGCAACGAAAACTGGAAGAGTAAGCACAATTCATTTTGCCACATTCTTAAAATGAAGTAAGAAAACATTTAAACGCTACAGCTTATTTAGATAATACACACTGGAAGACATCTTTTACTGCTGGCAGCTTGAAAGAAAAGAACATAATTACAATTCCAAGCATGAAATGAGCTCTCTTCCACACATGCCTGAACCAAGTCTAACTGTTTCACCAGCTGTAGGGAATCAAAGCGGGCAGAATTCAACAGAAAGGACCTAGAAGCAGCAGCTCTCGATGCCTTTAACCCAGTAATTGCACGGCACCTGCGTCTGGAAGGGCTGCGGAGGATTGAGCAGTTGCAGATGTGCAGCTGATGTGGTGCACGGAGCATTTGATCTCCCTGGAATGTGGGACCCCAACAACGCATCTGCGTGCTGCCCACCGCACCCCTGCGCCGGGGATGTGTGAAAACTCCCATTATACTGCCATTGAAAAGAAAAAAGCCACAGCATGAGTTTGACTGTTATTTAACTAAGAGAAAAACAATAGCAGCTTTGGTCTTAAGTATCTGCCAGAGTGACCAGTAGCCACTTCCAGACACATTCTTTGTTCAAGTACTTCAATACTAAGTTGCTTCACCACAAAGGTACAAAGGAAGCTACTAGATGTAAACCCACCGTGACCTCTGCCTCTCCAGCTCATCAGACAAATTGTTAGAACGGCTCTAAACCGGAGTTACCAGCATTATGCCCCTACAGTGAAACCACGTAGCGAGTTTTCCCATTTTTGACTTTCAAGCGTGATGCAGGAGTATCTGCCGCTCACCTCGCGCTTCACATGGGTTTCACATCTGCTTTCTTCAAAGCGCACAGGTCCTCATAACGCAGCATTACGAAAGTAATCCCAGCTCAGACCCTGCTGCAAATCCCAGCCCAGCTTCGCACGCGGAGCCAGGAGAGGCCCTGGACCGCGGGACCGTGGCCTCGGCCGGGTATGGCGGCTCAGCCACGAGCACCATACGGACACTGTACGGACACAGGGACACAGCTGTCCCTCCAGCCAGAGCAGCTGCACCCCCCGCACGGCATAACAACACTGGATAAATAAACTACATAGGAGTTAGTGTTCTAGACTAAGAACAACTCTAAGCTTGATCCTGACTTTGGACAGAGATTTCTGCAAGAAGATGATGCTTTTTTGAGATGAGCAGCTGGGACAGCTGCTGTCCGTGTTTCTGCTGGAAACCCAGCCTGAAAAGTTTGTGAATTTATTCTGACCTCCCATATTGCCAATGCAATAATCTTGCTGCTGTTAGAGAAGTATCCTTACTATGTCCAGGAAAAGGGAAGATGACAACCCTCTCGGCTGAAAGAAACGCACATTTCCCCTTTCAGTTTTTGTGTGTGTGTGTGCGTGTATATATATATATATATACACGCACACACACACATAGATAGACTTCCATACGCTTGCCTGTTTTTGAGCCACAAGCAGAAGTCCCCGCGCGGCCCCCAGAGCAGCGGCACAAACATCGAGGGGCTGCATGACGCGGAATGAACATCGCTGTGTGCCCCGTGTAAAAATCACACAAACCTTACTGCACATCCAGATCTATAGACCCATATAGACTTATTCTGCTTTAAATCATCTCTGCTACACCGATCTTTCCTTCCCCATTTTTCAACCCCAAAAGAATTACCACTTCTTTCCAGACAAGAACTTCTGCCAATATTCTGGAGGGCTCCAGTCCAAACCACACATAGTTCAACAACAGCAGAGTCGAACAAAAAGGAAAACTATAGCTTTTTTTTTTTTTTTTTTAATTATACCTTGTGAAAGTAAAGCTGAGCAGGGGAAAAAAGTAGTCAAAGTCATTGATTAATTCCAGAGTAATGAAGATGGTTTATAGCCCACTGGAATAAATATTCTAAGTTTATCAGATTTATCACCATCCTTTAATGTCTAAACTCAAGGTGGCTCTACAGAAAAGCAAATTAATACTTTACAGGCAAGGGTTTCATAACTAGGTCAAAGCAGGGGGGTGAAGTTTTAAATTCCTACTCACCCAGCAGAAAAAAAAAAAAAAAAAAAAACACAACAGGATCAACCTCCTTTCCCAGGGATCCCCAAGGTTTTAACAGGAAAAAAATTCCAACTTTGCAAAACTGCAAAATACAGCCTCAACGCTGCTTAATTGAAGCCTCCCCAGGACCATGACTTGAATTATGACCCAACTTTCTCCTAAGCTACAGAGCACAGCTCTTTACTGCCGTTATCAGAAATGCAAGGTTTTCAATAATGGAAAAAAATTAATCTAAATCTGTGTCAAGAGGTAAAGCTACACAAAATCACAGAGGCAAAGGAACTGGAAAAGTGTAAGTGGGAACTGGAACTACGCTGAGGCATCTGATGGACTTCACTGGTTTTTACCTTCAAATGTTAAAGCTATGAACACTTATGGTTTTAACAAAAAATGTCTCGCTGCTTTGCCCAGTACACTCTGTCCTCCTTGTTTGTATCCGAGAGTTGTTCCAAAGAAATTTAACAAGGACTAGGCAAAAAAAAATAGAGTCCAGTTTTGTCTTCATTCCTCTGAGCCACTGTAAATTAAATATGAATACAGAAACTACTTCTGTGAGCAAAGGAAAGCTCTGCATGGGGAAGAGGTGGGTTTTTAAGCTGAATTTTCCCTAAACAAAGCACTCACGTCAGTGACACCCGACCTTAAAGCCACCACCTCCTCCTGGGGCAGGAGCTTCTGGAAGCAGCAAGACCTGCCTGTGGCCCTGCTCAAACGCACACAAATCGCACGGTACAGAACACACAAAAGCCCTACACTTGCAATCTAATTTGAATCCTTTTTATTTTTTCCTCTCCTTAATTTAGCATTACAAACCAGTAAGTCTAAGTCTCAGCAGCATCCTGGAGGAATCCGCATCTCAGCCAGATGTACCAGGAAGACACCACCAGGTGACCAAACCAGCATTAATCGCTTCACTGACAACCATTCTGGTGTGTGCAAAAAACATCAAGGTTGAGCTTTTTTGTTCACGTAATTTGCTTACTAAATTTTGCTGCAGTGCCCAGCGGCGTCTGGGCACGCGGGGCTGGAAGGGGCCGCGCTGAGCCAGGGCTCCAGCCCGCTGCCGCGCACACCTCGCCGCTCCACTTACCTGCCTTGAAGATCTCATTAATCCTCTTGCTCATCACCACCGAAGCTTACACAGGAGCGCCTCAAAGCTTGGCGCTGTTTTGCAAGTATGACATAAAAACAAAAGAAACAGATGAAGCGGCTGTGGGGACCGCGGTGGGAAGAGAGAGTGCGACCCCACGTTCTGCTCCCCCAGGTACAGGCTCCACGGGGATGGAAGGATGAAAACCTCTCCTTGGGTGCCTCTCAGACCACAGGAATAACCCCCAATAGCAGAGATTTTCTACAGCAAATCTAACCCGCACTTTGCATATGACCTTGAAATAGGGGACACTTAAAAATCCATATGCACGTACACATAGAGCTGCACACGTGTACCCAGCGCTATCTGTGCTTTTTAAAAGCTTTCCTATCTCCAGCAAGATTGAGGTCAGGGGAATGAGGAAAGTTTCTGTATCTTTAACCAAACCTTCGAGTACATCATTCATATTCAGGTGCTCCTTACACTAAAGCACTAAAATAACCCAGAAAAGGGGAGAAGGGACAAGGGAGAAGATAACAATACAACAAATAGACTTACTATCAGTCTCCGAGCTTAGTTGCTCAAGAGAACTCAGGAGTACTACAGCTGGTTTATTCCTTTATTATTACCCAAAAGCACAGAAACCTTTCATTAAACCTCTCACAAGTTAAAGTTCCAAAGCAAAGCTCTCCAGTGAATGTTTTTCTACTGACTTAAAATACATTTCTGTGAATATTTCTTTCCTACATTATCTTCCACCAAAATATGTATTTCTAATACAACACTTAGTTCCAATTAAGAAAATGTTGAAAGGCTTCCTGCAAAAAACAAACACAGGATATTGGCAAGACTACAAGAATGAGGTAAAAACTACTGAAGACAAAAAAATAATTTTCTTCTGTGTAACATGAAAAGGAAGTATATTTCTTATATGACACCAGCAGTAAGTCTAGATCCCGCAAACAACAACCAGAGCTATTCAACATCAACCTTGTCATCCTTAGACCGTTAGTTTAAACAGCTGAAAAGTTCTATAAAAGGATGAAAATGCCTAAAATGAAAGAACTGCTCCTGCTGTACCTCCCCACATCCACACTGACCAGCTCTCTCCTTTTTGCAGCTCCTCCAGGTATTTTCCCCCGTGTTAGTTTGCGGTCAGTGTTGGGCCGAGCACTCGAGCTCAGCTAAGCCAGACTGGGAGTCAGGCCTGGGCCAAGCTGGAGGTGCCCGGGGGCACAAACACCCCCAGTCCTGCCTCCCACCAGCCTGGAAACAAACTGGGGGTCAGGACTGCCGGGAAATTCTGAATTAACATCAAGTGTTATCACCTGAAGCCAAGGAAAGTCACAGATAATGGACTCTCTAAAACACCTGAGCTCTGCCCAGCAGAGTGCAAGCCTCCCTGCAAGATGCACAACTTTTGGGCTAATGGCTTTTCCTGAAAACCACCAACGCCTGCAAGTATTAAAATTTTCTAGGGCTACACAAGGAATCGGCAGTGGAATGCCAGGTCCTTCTCTCTGGCTGCCAGGAACAACAGATGCACTGTTCTGGGCTTCTCAGTCCTCAGAGACCCTCCTATGCTGCAAATCCTCCAAAATATTCATTACAGCCAGGCCTAAGTCCTCCAAGAGCTTTCTTCATTGTAGCGGGGCTGTTCCCATCGCGTGCAGGACCCGCCGTGACAGCGAGGGCACAGGACCCCTGTCCTGCTCCACCTCCAGCAAAGCCCATGCAGATACAACAGGCCCTGGGATGCACCCGACGCGAGAGCAGAGCTGCTCAGGTCATTGCTGCTTGTATATCATTGCAAGATAATACTGTATTTTTACATTTTTGTATCATAGGATGAGTCCAGATACGTGCGATACGCAAACTCCATCAACATCCAACAGTTGTTGTCTAGATCAGGCAGAAGCCAACCCTGCCAGCAGTGCCGAGCGTGGGGCTGGCGCGAGGCTGGAACACTGGACGCCACCTCCACAGACCCCTCGGCATACGTGGTACTTCGGACAACCACCAGAACAAACGCGATGAAACCTGGACTCCAGTGATGGGAAGGGAGCAAAACCTCTGGAGAGTGTCCGTCCTCAGGCTGCAAAGTCCTTCTATACTAAAAAAAACGTCACCACTGTCCCCCCCGTGACAGTGCTGGAGACAACCCAGTAACCAGCATCACGTGTCCCAAAACACCAACATCATTACTGGACATCAACCCATTTCCATTCTGCAATTTAAACCTACAAGTGAAATCCCAGCCCTGGATAACTGTCTGTCTGTCCGTCCTGCCATCGATGCTGTTTCAATGTTCCAGTGACTCCCACACCACAACCACCTCTCCCTCCACGACCCTAATTACCAACAACGACTTCACATCAGAACTACCAAAGCCAGCCCACCTGGATTATTAATTCACCTGGACAAAAATGACTAAATAAAGATTAAGAATCCATGAGAAATCCACGAAAACCAAAACACAACATCCATTTTCTAAACCCCTTGTACGCACACCGACCGCATCCTTCGCTCCCAGGAGCGGTTCCGCGGGTGAAGTTACACGTTGCTGTTTGACAGGGGAGACCCACGCGCCAGGAACAGCTGCTGTGATCCGGAGTAACCTCTGATACTGGCAACCGTTTGAATTTAAATTTCAAATAAATTTAGATGAAAGATTAAAAAACGTTGTTCTGCCTTTCCAGCACTGAGGAGATGCTTGTCTTGTGTAACGAGGGAGCTCACAAAAATAACAAGGGAGAAGATTTACACCCAAGCTCCTCAAAAAAATAATGAATTACTGATTTTTGCAGCTACTTAGTGGTAGGAGCAGATGGTTACAGGCAATAGTATTGACAGCTTCACAAGCTGCCACCCCCAAAGGTGAGCTGCTAACTCTGTTCCAAATTCAAGAGTTCAAAGCATTACAGCTGAGACGGCTCCTGGGGAAACAGGGAGTTTCAGCCATTCCCCCAGCGTTGCAGAGATCTGCTTTACTGCTGCACCCTGGCACTGCCTCCCCTTCCAAAAACCCCCGGGCGTCCTGAAAAACACCCCAAAATCCCTTCTCCCAGCTCCCGTCCATCCCCAGATGCGGGAAGCAATTCGCCTCATCCAGTCTCAATCCCAAATCAAAATACTAATTAAAACGTTAACTTGTTAAAGACATTTCAGTGAAGTATCTCTAAATTTCTGCTGGAGAAGTCCAGCAAACTACTATAACACAGGGATAACACGCAGCGTCGCAAAATCTGTCAGAATACCTGCATTCTCAAGCATCTAATTAAGTCAGTAATGAATTAGACTGAGCTCGCAAATCTCAGCCCTTGTTGTCTTGCTCTTCTAAAATTAAAGCTCTGCCAAGAATTTAACCAAGGGAACAGAAATAACGATAATGCCGAGTCTCCATCTTCACACTTGACAGCCAAGACTTCTCAGAAGCATTTCCCGTTTTTATCAGAAGTCCCCTTCCAAAGAACACCTATAAAGTCTATCCATCAATTTTGCATTTCCTTTCAAAAATAACAATTTCCCCCTTTTGCAGGTACATATTAAAGAAACAGGCAGCACCTGCCAGTCACAGTCGGACGCTCCGGTGGTTTGGCCAAACCGTCTTCCGTGCAAGGTTTCCATATAACTCACACTCCATTTTTTCCTGCCACTTTACACCACCCAGCACTGATCCCCATATCTCGGGGTGTCAGGCAGGTGACCGGGACCTCCCAGACACCGACTGTCCCACCGGCAGCTCCATTGGGGATGCCCGAGTCACCGAGCCGCCTCCCTCGGTACCCGCACAACGGGAACACACTCCCCCAAACACCAAAAACTGCTTTTCCCCCTTAAAGAACTCTGGGATTTGAGCGTCAAAACCACCAGGCTCACAATTCTCTATACTGTTATCTAAAAGAGCAAAAGATAAAGGAACGGGAACATTCTACACTATTATTCATTCAAGGAGCACAACCGTGAGCCTGGTCTATCAGCAGCCCGTGGGTCTGCAGGCTCCTCGGGAAGGAACAGATTGCGCACCTCTTGCTGCCAAATGCATCGGCTGCACTGCATCACAGCACGATGGAGATCTCTGAAAACAAACCACTCCAGCCATGCTTTGTGTCATCCTGCCACTTCCCTGCAAAGCCCGTCAGCCCGCGGCCAGGGCGCCGCTGCCTCCGGCAGAGACCACAGCTGCAGCCTCCGTCAAGAACACAAAACACCCAGAGATCAGTAAAACCCTCGCCCCAACCCCTGCACCTCACCTCTCCAGGGCCGGGTCCCTCCTGCAAGGGGCACGCGGACCCGCCTGACACCGCTTTACCTGCGGAAGGTCGCGCCCCGAACGCGTCGCACAGCCAGGGCAGCAGGAACTGGTCGTTAGGCACCAACCAACCTCCGAGTCCCTTCCTGAAATCGTCTCCATGTGTCGCCCGGGCCACGTGCCTCACGGGAACCTTCCCCCGTGAAACATTAATAACACTCTGCCAGTTACTGGAAACGATGATCCTGTGCGCCGTCTATGTTACAAGCTTGTTTTAATGAACTTGTTCCTAAACTCAGCTGTGATTTTTCTGTGTAAAATACATTAGCTGATACAAATCTGCAAAATCTTAACTCAAAAGTATACTTTTTTTTTTAAAAATAGGATTTTTGTAGTCATAATGTAGTCCTTTCAAAGAATAAAATTACTCAAAAACTAGCAGAGTCAAAAAAACCAACCAAACAAAAATTATTTTCCATCTTTTTCGGTAATTATCGCCACAGCTTTGTCTAGTTGTAAGCAGGACACGAGAGGAAGGAGGCCCAGTGTTCTATGTGCTTGTGAACTGCTCTTACCAAGAACTTCCTTCGGTGTCGTGGTGAACACGCAGAACTGAGCTACACCCAGAGAATAAGTCAAGCAAGACATTTTTCAAAGCAGTTTCTGCTTAGCTCAGACCTGTTCATTACGGGCACTGCATTGTGCACACGGACCAGGTTAGCTTATTAGCAGCAGAAAGGCTGGTGAAAGTGAATTAATGCGAGCGCTTCACTCTCTAACATTTGACATGCGAGAAAGGAACCTCCCTACCCACACTTCTCCTGAAAGTTGCCTTCAAATCGAGGGCACGTAGGTGGCATCTGCCAAAAGTGGCATGTGAATAACATTGGCAATTTAACAAATTCTGATAAAATACAGAGAACTGTAAAAGCAGCAATTCAAACACTCAAATCAGATGCTTACACTGAGATTACAGCTTTTTCATTGGGGTAGAGGGAAGGATTTGAAAGATCTTTTCTGCAGGTGTCAGAGGTGTTTGGTGTCCAAAAATGCAAGTTCCTTTGAGCAATGAAGAGACCCGGGCTCACAATAAAGCCACCTCTGCTTGCGGTGAAGATACGGCTTCGAAAATTAAATGCAGATTATCCAGAAAATGGACAGACAGAAAAGCTCACGGCTCCCGAGGGCCGTGGAACCCAGCTCAGGCTCACTCAGGACAGCGTCCGAGCGCAGCCCGGGGGAGCCTGGGCCGGGAATTCTGACCCACCTCCCGGCACAAACCCAAACGGCCTCCTCCGGACAGTCCAGGCAAACCTGTACCTGGAAAACCACCCAGCTGCAATAAGGCACTTCCAAAATGTGTGGTTTTTTTCTGAGAGAAAGGGCTCCAGCACTGCAGGGGCGGGTGAGGCCCGCAGCAGGACTCAGTCGCACCCACAAGCCACACAGTTCTCTCTTTAATGCTACAGGAGACTATTAATTCCACCTGCACGCGGCTCCAGGCCCTGCCTCCCAGCACCTCAGAGTCTTGCCCCCAAAGCCAGCGTTTCCTGCCACGCCACCCAGAGCCTCAGCACTCAGCTCGGCCGTGACCGACCCGCCAAAGAAAAAACACGCACGGTGCTGCTGGTGCGTGACCCTCCAACCCCCCTCATCGGGAAGGGATAAGAATTGAAATGTGGAAAAAAAGGCTGGAGGCTCAGAAGAACACTTCTATGCAAAGAAGCGTCTTCCTTGTGGAATACTAAGCTCTATTTCCCCCAAAGCAGTAAAAATTGAAAACTGTTTATGAACACATTTAAGAACATTAATAGAAAAATAACAAGCAGTTAAGTAAAGTCACATTCCACCTAAACAACACGACCATTATTGCAGCATCTGACTTTCAGAGGACAATTCAATCCTGGCAGCATGTACTGTAATTGCTTTTCCACAACGGGCCTCAGCTTTACAATTGTCTCCTTCTCGGGAGGTCAGAACGCGGCTCGGCTGCGGCTCTGAAAAGCAATTCTGTTCAGCAGCGCTACCTTATTCATTCTTTTAATCTTACACCTACATATTCATGATGAACTCTGTAGAATACCAGTGCCGAAGCCGCCATCAAAGGCCGCTGTAATCTCTGTGTGGATAAAGCCTTGACCCCCGTGCTGCCCAACGAAGCCGTTGGGAAGCACGAATCCCACCAGCGCTGGGCCCGGAGCTGCAAACCCGGCGAGGCCCCGAGCGAGCCCAGGGCAACAGCCGCTTCTCGCTGCCAACAACGAAAAAGCAGCTGCAGCGACGAGTCTGGCTGGTTTCAGGCAAACCTTTCAAAACAGTTCAGTGAGAAAATACCTGTCCTACTCGTGGTGCGAGAGCTGCCGTGTTGCAGCCGTCCGGGCTGCGTGAAGCTGCCATCTCACATAGTCGACTGAACTCCCTTTTTTTCCACCCACTTGCATGGGACCTCTGCTGTTATTACTGCACAAAGCTGCAGTAAAAAAAACCAAACAAAACAACAAAACAAAAACCCCAAGTCTGTTGTAGAGAACCGAGCGTAGCAATGTTTGCAGCAACTCCCGTATTTCGCAATGAAGGAGCCATCCACCGAAATGGAGAAATCTCGGAGTTTCCCAACCCTTCCTGCAGCGGCACGGGCCCTGCGCTCCCTCCAGCACCCACCACAGCGCCAACTCAACCGGGGCAGCACGTCATACCACCAACCAGCCGCAAAAACCTCTACATATTTCCATTTTATTTAAACGCAGAATATCTCGGCGACCAGGCTAACAGCATGGCATCACCAGCAGCGGGACTGGCACGTGAGATGGGAATAAACCACCTCCCAGGGACAGAAACACCCGCACCACATCTGCAACCGACGGGAAGGGCGCAGTGGACACTCCTTAGTCCCTTTCCAGCACAAGACCCACAAAGCAAAATCACTCTTCTTTCCTTTTTTTCTGTTTGTTTCACGAGTCAGGGAAACATCTGACTTGATACTAATTATTTCTTTCTACACAGTGTGAATATCTTGTCACGTCACACATCCTCAACCTTCATCTGTCAAGTTTTTCCATCCACGGTTTCAGCTAGAGCCATAATCAACATATACACAAAGTACAAAACATCCAGAGAGAAAAGGGCTAAAGAGATGGAGAAAAAAGCAGATGTGGCAAACTTTTCCAAAGGGCATCTGCCACAGCAATGTGGTGTATAATATAAGCTCTCAGGAGTAATCCTAAAAGATATTAGTGGCCAAAAGGCAAGTGATGCAGACAGAAGGCCCTGGAGAGACGCAGTCTGCCATAAAGCTCCATAATCTGTCAGGAAGCAAGTAATTTTGCCCAGTGGGCAAGTCTACTATGCAAATCTGTTTGAATGTTTAGTAAGTTTTCGTTTAAGTGAAAGGTACTGCAATTAATACTATCCTGTTTTAAAAGTATATCTTGCATTCAAAAAAGCGAAACGCCATTTACTTCAAAACTTGGAATAAAAAAAAAAAATCTTTGCACCAAGCCATGAAATATAATAGGTAGTAAACAGCCTGTTTTCTAATGGATGTCAGGATTCAGCTCGGTTTTTGCAGGGACTGCAGAGCAGCCATCAAGGCAGGAGTTACTGCACAGCCAGCAAAAGGGCTCACACTCCATCCGCTTTCATCACTCAGCTGCAGCAGGGGAGTCACTGATGCCTCGCCTGGTTTGCTTCACCTTTAAAGGCTTCTACTGCTATTAATATTCACCAAGGGAAACTGAAATAACGTCTTGTCTCCACCTGAATACCTTGGAATTATTACAGACAAACTAAACTGGAATTATTACGGATAAACTAAATGCAAAGATTGGGGTTTTTCTTCTCAAAACCCAGGACAAAAGAAACCTACTGGCTTGCAAAGCCGCCTGATAAAGCAGATCTGCATTTCCACACAGGAGTAACCCACAGCCTTTATCATAACGATCATTTCAGAGGTGATCCCGCTGCAGCACAAACCCAGAGGTCAGCCGAGCGCCCCCGCTGCAGGTTCTCCACGGGAGCCTCTCCGCGGCCTTTCTGGCAACACTGAGATGACCTTGAACTTCACGCCACTGCCACGACACACGCAGCGACGCTGAGCACGCGGGGAGCGGCCAACAACGGCTTTTATTCAGCTCGAAAAACACCGAACTGCCAGGAACGCGGAGAAAAACAGCACGAACCGGCTCCCTCCTCCCGGCCACACCTGCAGCCGACAGCACCGGCCCCGCTCATCTCAGCCTCTCGCAAAACGCTGGAGCAAAAATCTCTTCCTCCCGCCCCAAATTCCACCCCAGGAGAGCCTGTCCTTCCTGCATCTGATAACGCTACCAAAAAATTCAATCCTAACGCTGAACCAAACTGCAGTCTCAGCATATTGGGAGGTTTCTCTGCCCAAAATGAAACACAGGTGCCATCTGTTTCAATTATACTAATCACAAGGAGACATTATATTGTGAAACTGGCACTTTTTAATAGACTTTTTCTTTTTTTTTTTGAAGTGAAGAGAAAGAGAGCAGCCCATGGTACACTAGAGCATATTGAACACCCAGCACGTGACAGCCCCAACCAGCCCCGCAATCCGCTGGACAAAGCGGCGCTGGAACTGCCCCCACCACGAAGTTCACCGGGGCTTTCACTGAGCTCAGGGAAAAACTCCTTACATGGGAAATAATATGAAAGTGAAAGGGCACCTCAGAACTAGAGACGCGTCCTAAGGTATTACAGTTAGTACCTTTAAGTTATTCCACAGAACTTTGCAATTTTTACCTTCAAATCTCAGAAAATAAAGAAAACATCAAAAAAAAAATATCCACACACCAATGAAAACATTGACATGGACACAAGCACTTGTTGGGTAATAAAAGAAGATGTGGACAGAAACAAGGTAAATATTTACCGATTCCATAGTTGAAAGCTGTCTTTAGCAGGACATATATTAAAATCCAACAGAGGTGTGTCCCAAAAACGCTGTGTAATCTGAAAAACACAGGAATTACTTCATTAGAAAACTAAAATACACAATTTAATTTTATTCACAACAAGCATGCTATATTTGAGTACACGAAGGCTACCAAATAAAAACCCTTCCCTAATCCAGAAACAAACTTTCTGATAAATAAACCTTCTGATAACAAGTCTGTACAAACAGAACAATAAAGAAACTGTGGAAAGCTTAGCAGAGCATCGACCAAGTTCTGTAGCTTTCTGACAACAGACTAAAAAAAAAATTTAAAAAAAAATGTACTGGTCTCGAGGTTTCTGTAACAATCTGTGTGGTTTTACAGGCATTTTTTAAATGAAAAAAGGTACGTCGCATCCCCAGCGGTGAGAAACCCCTGACCCGACAGTCCGCAGGGATGAGCGAACTGCCCAGGCCGCGATCCCAGGTGCCCTGTGCCGGTGATTCACCTTTTAAACACCTTCTGCCGAATTACCCGCCACACGAGCACTTTCTTTTCAAGCACACCTTGGATCCTTGCTCTGAAGAGCAGTTAATCTATTACAAATCTCTAACATTGTCGTTATTTTTTAAACAGCTCCTGCTCCACCTCTCGCAGATATTTTTCCAGCTACAAATTCCCAAAGTGAAATTTCTGGTGCTGGGCAGGAACCAGCCGGAGCTCTCAGCACCCAAGGCAAAGGGGAATTACATTCAGAAACCGGTTCCTAGAAGGCCTGGCAGACGATTCCCAGCCCAAAACCCGGTTCCTGAGCCCCGCGCCCCTCTCGGGCAGGGAAGGCTCGGGGTGACCGTCCCCGGCAGCCCCGGTGCTGCTGCTGAACCCGCCGCGCTCTGCCCCACCGGCACCTTCCTCCGGAAGAAATTCATCTCCCGGCCAGAGCAAACCAGTCTGTTCCAGACGAGATCTCCACAAACGTCACTGTGGTTTTTCGGGTGATCTGGCCGGCTCCCTGGCTGCAGAGGGGACACGTTTGGGACAACACGGCGGGGAGGAGCCACACAAGTCACAGCAGCAAGGGCGAGCCTGAACTGCTCACAAGCACACTTGAGGCTTTGCAATGTGCGAGACCAGAGAGCTTGGGCAGAGCCACGTGTAAAACACTATTATCCTGGATTCTGTGTGTCCACGATGAACCAAACCACCTCCAGATACCTGCTCAGCATTAGCAGGTTCTCACTGGTAGCTGTAAGGGACCTGCACATATGGAAGGAGTCAACATACGCTCTAAGCAAAACCGCGGAATTTCTTCAAAACGTGCATTAGACACCCAACCGCAATACCTGAGCTCCGGTTGTACTTCCACAGCGAAGCAGCTCAATAAAGGGTCTATTTAAACAGAAATGAGCTGTGCCAGGCGAGCGGCAGCCACGGCAGCGCAGGCCCCGGCCAGAGGGGTCGCTGGGAGCCCCACATCTGCTCCTGCCGAACTCCCCACCCAAAACCCCGTGTCCCGTCTGACCTCTAGACCATGTAAACCACACCGAGGGACACGGCAACCGACCCCCGCTCCAGCTGACAACGGAAAACTTGGATTTCTTCTAAATCACCTTTTCTTCTAAAAGGAGAAATTCTAAAACCTGATTTTATACTCAAAAACTTACATATAGAAAGTCACAAGTGGGGAACTACAAAGCACAAGATGTGTTTTTCTCAGAACATTTTCACTCGCTTGTTCCATTTGCAGCCGCCCCTTACGAACTGCTAAAGACCCCACAACTCACACCGACCAGCTCCAGCCCAAGGACCGTCACCCACTGCTCCTCCTCCTCCTCCCACCTACACCCCGCTGCTGTGTTCTCTTCCTAACACCTCTCACACTGATGCTTTTACCGTGGAAGTCCTTTGGAGCAGCCAGCCACCACTGTTTAAACCTTGTTTTAACCTATTATCATTCTCCCAAATTCCGCCTGCACCACTTTAAGGCCCGGCCTGCTCACACCACGCTGCTTTAAACAGCAACAGATTTAGTTTCCCACAATCATTTCACAAGTTCGCAGTCAACAGGACTGGCCTATGCAGAGCTCGTGATGCGGAGTCCAATTTTATACTCTACTGCTTACAAACCGCTGCTCTGGTGCGGCTGGGTGTGCAACACCCAACGGGATGGGCTTTGAAGAACCATCAAGGAGAGTCCCCGAGATGAACACGCACAGAACCCGGGAGAGCCTCCTTTGTTTGGAAAAACTTCTACTCCCTGATGAAAGGTCGAAGGGAAGATGTCGAGATGAGCAACACAGCTGCATCCAGGGTAGAGCTGCTACCAGTTGAGTCTTGGGAACCACAGTGAAAAGGAACAGGCCAAAATAAACCCAAAAACCCAAAGGAACACGCAAGGGCGCATGGTCCTGGCTCAAAGGAAATCCTGCAGCACGTCGACTTTTCCAGACAAGCAAAAGGGAAGCAAATGAAAGTTTTCTGACACTCTTCTTTCAAAAGAGCAAAGGAGATGGAGACACGCGGCTACCTCAGGGTTTTTTCCAAGGCGGGTCGTGGGGCCCTGAGGGATCCCCCGCAGCCCCACGCGCTGCGACGGCGACACCCGCGCAGCAGCTCTGCCACCATCGTTCTCCTACTCCTGTTACGCTCTTCTCCTCCATAATAAGTCACAACTCTAATTAGAGATACCCACTTAAACAGAGACAAAAGATAAACCGGGGAGAAGAAAAAAAGAGCTGAACTTCCAACTACATTACCTGGAAAATCAGTAGTGCTACTTGCTGACAGCAGTGATCATCATCAATTCTGAACAAAATCATCCTAAAAGTCTACAGAAATCCTGTCCCATGACATACTGATACACAATTTTGAGGATCTATTTATATCTGCTTCCTGGCCTACATACAGCAATTTTATTCATCGCTTAGCTCGCATATAAAATATATATTAGTATTGTAACATTGCAAGAGTGATCATCTCTGAGCCAAGTAACTTCCACGACAAACACTGTACCATTTTTATGAAATGGTTGTCACGTCATTTAGGAAGTACAGCGAACACTTCAGCAGAAGATGCCAAACCCAGAGATGACGGGCAGAACCTCACTGGCTACACGTTCTGGCCACTCGCACCATGTTCCTCTTCTGCAGAATCCAACATTTCAATTTAAAACCAACTTCACTTCCAAAACCTTAAGTTATCATGAATAGACACGTTTATCCATCCAGTTTTCTTAGCTTCAGTCTGATGAAAAGGTATCACTGCACAAACTAACGTCACCATCCTTGTTTTCCCCCCGGTGACCAGTGGCCGAGCTCAGTGCAGCTGCACGACCTGCTCTGCAACACAAACCGCTCGTCCTCCCTGTGCGCTGAAATGGCAGGAAAAGGACCAAATAATTAAGTGTTCAAGGTGACCAGATCCAGGTTCAAAACAGGCTCAAGCTTTCAAGACATGCGATGCTTTATTTTATATTAACATCAAGTAATTTGGAAACTCTGTATAAGCAGACAGTTCCATTAAAAAAAAAAAAAGTGTTTCAACCTCTGAGTTCTCCCACCAACTCCTGCTCTTTAACACGTTGTCCTCAGCAGTTCCCACTGATTAGTTATTGATTCTTGTTGCTGCGCTCCCAGACAGATCAGTGAACTTCAGATTTAGAGCACACGGTGCAGCTTTTCCCAGCGCTCACCAAAAAAAATTAGGAATTAAGTAATTCAAACTTCTTCAATTAAAGGGTATGTTGTAACTTTAGAGAAATCAGTATTTGTAGATGGAAAATGCTTTACGCTCACAAGACATGACCTAAAAAATAAAAAACAAACCACCACAAACAAACTACACTTGCATTAAGATTAACTATGGACTATTTCCATCAAAGCAGTTTGGGGCTGGCAGGGAAACACTAACTGGTTCCAGCAGCGAGGCAGGAGGTGGATTCACAGACCAATTCAGCCATAAAAGAATAAAACTCGACCAGCTCTGTACAGATAAAGAGACACTTAGAAGGGTCTCTATGAAAAATGTGCTTCAGATCCAACAACGTTATACATCCAGCTATTTCTGAATGTGATCAATTGAACGCAACAAGGGTTCCACGTTCCAGGGAGCAGGAAAGAACCCATCTGCTGAAGTCGCATTTGAAAGAATCAAGAGGCCAACCTCCCCATGAGCAAGTACTTTTTTTTCTTATTAGTGCTTCTTTGAAGCAAAAAGTACGAAGTTGTGTTTAGATTTAAAGAGAGACTTGCATCAGTTCGGATTTTACGGTGATCCAGACCTAAGGAGCGTAACAGGATCCCGGCACGAGTGTAGATTCTGGTTTAGACCAACTTGTAGCGGAAAAGGTCTCTAGGGAGCAGGGCAGCATTTCCCACAGCGCTCATCTGCCTCCCTCAAAATAATTTCAGCAAGAGACGACATTTCAATGAGGCACCGAGGGCTGCAGCACGAACGCGCGGCGCGGAACACGCAGACGGCACAGGGAGCTCCGGCGCCGGCCCAGCTCCAGCACCTCGCGCACAACTCCAGCAGGTACAACACGTGCGGAGGGAGGGAAACGGAGAAACGTTTCCAACGCGCTCCACGGGCACGGGGGGTGTCTGCACAGCTTCGCACAGCACCCAGACCACCTTCCACCCTGCTGGAACCTGCAAAACTGGAAAAACACACTGCAGTTCAACCGTCTGAGGAAACGGAGCTGGGGGGAGAATCCATGAGCAACCAGTACTACAGACCCCATGTACTTATTATCTTCCAGGAATATCTGTAGGTACCTTCTGCAACAACAGGGATTGTTTTCCTGCCTGGTTATAGCACCAAAGTCTGGTAAGAACCAAAATAACAAATGCTGGAGTTTGGGGAAGACATCAAAGTGCTCCACGTACAGAAATTACAGAATCACAGAATGTCAGGGGTTGGAAGGGACCTCGGAAGCTCATCCAGCCCAATCCCCCGCCGGAGCAGGAACACCCGGATGAGGTTACACAGGAAGGTGTCCAGGCGGGTTGGAATGTCTGCAGAGAAGGAGACTCCACAGCCTCCCTGGGCAGCCTGGGCCAGGCTCTGGCACCCTCACCGGGAAGAAGTTTCTTCTCATATTTAAGTGGAACCTCCTGTGTTCCAGTTTGCACCCGTTGCCCCTTGTCCTATCACTGGTTGTCACCCAGAAGAGCCTGGCTCCATCCTCCTGACACTCCCCCTTTCCATATTGATCACCATGAATGAGGTCACCTCTCAGTCTCCTCTTCTCCAGCTCCAGAGCCCCAGCTCCTCAGCCTTTCCTCACCCGGGAGATGCTGGCTCCACTCCTTTCTGTAGGTTTTGCTCACACCCCTGAGATCCAACAGTCCTTTCCTTTGGCCCTCGAGGGGATGCACGGCGAATAAAAATCACCACATTTGGGGTAATTTCACTGCAGAGCCTGGACAAGCACATCCAGAGCGCTCCACACAGCCATCAAAGAGAGAGGGAAAAGGAGAGGTGTTGCACTGGAGACCTGAACAGGGGAGAAAGGGTTGTTTCCAAGAAATACGCAGAAATTAGAGATAAATAACATGCCTTCAACTGAAATGCCCTGCATCCTATCAGCAGGTTCCAGAGCGAGCATCTCCGACACATCCACGCTGGGCCAGCGGGTGCACGGAGGGACCGGACTCGCTGGCGGCCGCGCTGGCACTTCCAGAGGAACCGTCCGGCAGCGCCGGGAGCTCCAGGACGCGCCTTTCACCAGGATGCGCAGAGAAGCAAATATTCCCACAGCAATCACGGGAGCCAACCATACTCATACAGTACCCATTACCCAAGAGCCAAGGCGCAGAGAGAATTCCACTAGTGGTTAAAATAAAAAGGAAAAAACCTTTCAGTATGTTTGATTGTGACAACAACGTAACATCAAGTAAAATTTAATTTGATAGCTTTCAGAAACTAAGCAGGTAATGTATTCTTGGTCTCCAAGTTCCTTTATTTTGCCCTGCAGACAATATGTGTGCTGAGATCTACGTTTTTTAAAGCTCCTGTCATCTTTGCCACTTGATAAAAATATGAAATAACCTGATACTGTCCTGAAAAACACAGATCAAAATACTTACACATGAGCTGAAGAGCCTAAGGCTCAATGTATCCCACCAAAACAAGCATGAAGGGAAAGATGTGGTTCCTGTGGAACCAAATTGTCCTTTAAGTGTTTTAATTGAAAGTCTAACGCGCAACAGGCCACAAAAACTGTGGGTTGACAGTCATCTAAATCCAGGAACGACTGAGCTGTTCAGAGAACTCCAGTAAACAAAAAGGATCCAGGATCTGTGACGTCCAATACCTAGTTTCAATGTGTTCCAAGTATTCCTCAAGATTTCTGCTTTTTCCAGCCGATTAAATGACACTAATGACAATATTTACACACTGATCTAACACTGGGGCTCAGCTCCCATCACCAATATTCCAGGCTGGCCCCAAGGAGCTGCTGCCACCACTGCTGTCCACTTTACAAACACTCCAACATCGCGCTTGCAACGAGAATGGGAAACGACGCTTGCGTACAGTACCTTTCTACATCTTGTTTTATAGAAATGAGACTTAAGAAGTTCAAATAAAAATCCTGCAGTTCACTTCAGTAGGTCAAAAGACAGCAGAAAAGTGCTTAACTACCCTTGTGTTTGAACTGTATTAAATTAAAAAACTAATTACCAGCAGAAGCCCAATGTTTCCCTGAGTTTAACCCTTGCAAACACACAACAGGCAGTTGAGCCAAACTCTGAAGTTACTGGACATTCCAACTTTATTACTGGTTATCTCTTCCCACCAGATATTTCGAGTTCTCTGTCCCTCAAGAATATGTCAAAATTGCCAACTCCTAAAATTACATAGAATTTCTCTCGGAAAGATCCATGAAAGGGTAAAAAACGGAGGCTGTGGGAGTCCCAGCCCCAGCACAACCCGCAAGCCGCAATCCCTGCGGTAACTGGCGCTCTCAGTAACTGGTTCTCTCTCGGCGTGGGGTGGCAGAGGAGCCCAACAAGCCTCAACAGTTTCCACTGGAGCAGATTTTTCAATTCTGTGCAGACAATTAAGAGCTCTGGAAACACACAAGCATGTTCCCTCAGCTCTCCCCTTCACCATTACCACCCTTCTGTGGCTTCTCTGATGAGTGGAAAGTATTAAGTCAAAATACAGTTTCTGCAATTTCCTTACCCAACCTTGGAGCGAAGCTCAAGGCTGCAGCTCGTCCTTCTGTCCTGGCAAGCAGAGACAAGACTCAGGCTGGAGGACAAGCTGCTTTCCAGCCTGTGATTTAGTCTGCGTAACTTAAAAAAACCCCACCTCCTCTGGTTTTAAAAATGTTAAATACCTTAAAGATTATGTACTTCTATCAGCAAATGGATACAGAAGTCTTAAGTATATGAACAATGCTTGCCTTATAATGGCATTCAATTAGAGCAAGTGGCCATGTTTGCTACGGATAGAAATAAAAAAAATGGTTATGCACCCAAAAATCGCTGGCATCCACTGTCACTTCGGCAGCCTAGGGAGCTACAGCCATCCTTGTTTGTCAGCCCCAATGCTTCCAAATAATCCTCCAGACACTTACCATTTTTCTTCTTTAGAGCTCCAATATGAAATGTAATTACCTAAGACTGCTGGGTCTTTCCAGCCTGGTTGAACCTCTTTCAAAAGACGCACGATCAGGCTCATTTCTTCATTAAGTGACGCGCACGTGCAAAGCAAGGACGCTGTCTTGCTTGGGAAGAACACGTCAGTGTTCCTGGTACACAGCAAAACCCAATGTACATGTGGAGCCCCTGAGAACGTGTTTCCAAGAAAACCATCAGCACAGACAGGCAGCATCGTACCTGCTCTCAAACCACCGGAGCTGGCTGGCTGTCCAGCCAGCAAACTCAACATCAACGTGTACAGAACCCTCAAGCTGCTTATTGTCGTGTATGGGGAGCAGTTAATTCCTAAGCCATTTGGGAAGAGACACAGGATGCACAACAGTGTGAATATCCAAAGCAGAACAGTTCTATGATTATTTTTAGTTCACATGAATATGAGATGAAATTGTAACCTCCATATCCCAAATATTTGCTGAGCCCCATCTGAAAAGTAATACATGTCCAACCCGATTATTCTATAGTCAGATAACACAACAACAGTATAAATAGCACTTTTTTTGAAAGCTTAAGTACAGCAGAATCCATGTAGATATGTACAATGAAGGGCATAACACAGCTGAAAACCAAATGTTTTCGGAAGCATTGTGCAGGAAAAGACTTTTGGGCCAACACAGAAACCAACGCACAGCAAGTTCAAGTAAAAGGTAGGAGGCAAAGACAACAAACGTTCTTCTCGGCCATACAAACAAGAAGTAATAAAGGAAAAGCAGCACCGCTGGAGTCAACAGCACGAGAAGTAACATCCCCAGATGGTGACCATTAGAAACGTTTATGGGAAAACTAAGATAAATTAATCAAGTACTAGAAAACTTAGTATATACTCACAAGGTACAGAATTGAAGTTTTTAACAACAAACAGCCAGAATCGCCACAGATTCCTCTGGCAAACGGGGCTGCCGGGTTCTCCAGCTCACGCGGTCACAGCCATCCTACAAACCCACCACCCGCGCTCGTAACACAAATAACCCCCAGGGACCAGGGGAATTTCCACCACTGGCGGTCGAAAAGATGCACGATAAAGAACATGCTGATACGCCATCAAAAGGGACACCCAAAGGTGAATTTGAAGACAGACAGAAGCACTGTCCATCTTCGAGAGCTCAGAACAACCCACCATGCTGAACCGAACGGGGCCGGGCTGAAAAATCATGAAGCTCCAACTTGTCCTAACTCAGGTCCACAGTGCTGGCCTTCCACAACCCAACAGAAACAAACATGTTCTCTGGAATTAAACCAGTAATTTAAAGTTAGATCATCGGTGTTGTCATATCTCGGGCACCTTCTCCTTTTCATTCCTCCTAAATACAAGTCTGAAGCAGGACACACTGCCCATCATTAGACCGAATACCTTCCCCGGAGCTTGACGAAGAGCCCTTTCCTCATCCATTCCACTCCAATTCCCTTTGTAAGTTCTTCTCCGGGAAGGAAGGAGCGTTAACGATGCCACTTGCCTGGGAAGAGCACCGCTTTATTTAAAAATATGAGTCGGCAATTTCTTACTCCACACTCAATTTGAACACATTGAGAAAATACAGACCATTCTCGAGAAGAAAAAAAGAGCGACAGACACATTTGTCACCTTTAGAGTCTCAGATATTTGCAACCATGCAATTCAGTGGCAAATTGGATATAGGTTACTATTAATAACTGAACTATTTCCTGTCCTCTCTGAAAGCTGATTTGCAAGAAGGATGCAGGCATCCCATTTAAAACACACTAATTAGCCAAGGAGGAGTCAAGGAAGTCACCATTCAGCTTTTGAGAACATACACAGTGTCTCTCAGAGGAAAAAACCAGAGCAGACGTATCCAAGGAGCGCACGATCA
Organism: Caloenas nicobarica; assembly: GCF_036013445.1. Lineage (NCBI taxonomy): Eukaryota > Metazoa > Chordata > Aves > Columbiformes > Columbidae > Caloenas > Caloenas nicobarica. The sequence continues at coordinate 23,295,422 of NC_088253.1, forward strand.
CCCGCTCCAAGCAGCAGTTTACAGCCTCCTCAGCCAGGAAAACGCTGTGTAGCCACATGAACATTACAACTGGAGACTTCAACAACTCGGATCTGGGTTTCTTCTCTTGTCGACATGCAGGTCTTGCTCCAGGGCTCACACCAGGTACGTGCAGCCCCCACAAGGACCAAACGCCATCACCTGCCACTGCAGCAGACACGGCTTGATGACCCAGGAGGTCCCCAGAAAGCAACGTGAAAAATTCCACTGTTAAAACGTGCTCACGTCTTCAGTTTCCAGAGTTGGGACAAGGGCCTTACAATCACCTCAAATTCAAGGAGAAACGGTCACGGACGCGCTTCCCTGACTTACACACGGCATCTCCCCCACTGCCTAGGTCCTGGCAAGTTAAGGTCAGCATAAAATGAAAATCTTCAAAAATATCACATAAATGGAAAGCACCTACAGCTTCCACTGATTATTTTTTCCCTTTCTATTATAAGCCCCGAACGGGTTTAAGCAGCAGTTGTCCTCATTAAAGAAGTTGCTCCCCTCGCGTGTTCCATTCTGCTGAAAAACGAACCCCCTGGCAGCACCAGGTCTGGGGAACGGTGGGAGGAGGGCACAAGGATCAAATAACGGAATAAGTCCAATGTGTGTCTGTGTGTGGCAGCAGTACTCGGCTCCTCAGGAGGGTTGGAGGTGACGTTACCGGTGACACGGAGCGGGGCCGAGCCCCGGATCCCCAGCCTCTCCCACTGCCGGAGCGTGTCCGTAAATCAGCTTAACCCGCCAGGCCAGCAGAAAACCTGCTCATCTTCCTCTGCCCCCCGGCCGCCCATCACAGGAGGGGTGAACGGGAGGTGGGGGCGCAGCCCCCCGCAGCAGCGGTGAACCCGCCGTGCCGCGAAACCGCACCCCGAGAAACCCCGCGCGCAGCGGCGAAAGGGCAGAGCCCTTCCTGCAAACAAACAGCACAGGGGGTGGCAAGGAAAGCGCTCAGAGGACAAAAGGACAGGGAGTTCGGATTAAACCCAGTCCCTTGATCCCCGGCCAAATGGCCTACCCATAAGCCCACGCAACTTCCAGAGCCAATTTAAAATCCTGAGTGTGCTATACTTTAGGTTATAAAATCATATTTAGACACACATTTGAAGCGTTCTTTGCTCTGCTGGTGGCTAAAAACAATTCCTTTGTCATCAAATCTTGCTCCAGCAAGCTGACGTGACGTTTTTAACTCAGGAAATAAGATAATTATGGTTCAAGGTAAACGACTACAACTGTGCATCACAAACAGTTTCTAACTTTGAGCCCGAGTCCCTCTAATGCCATCCATATTTCACAGAAAGTTCCCTTACAAATGGTTTATGTTGTCTGAGCAGCTGGTGACTGAGCCCTGTTGCCGACCAGCACCAACGGCCGGTCCCAGAACCGCAGGTGCAGCCGGTGCAAGTCCAGCACATGAGCTCCCGTATCCACGAGAGTCCAGGTCAGCCAAACATGGCAGGAGGAAGATACACGCTGAATCTCAAATATCTTGGCAGGTAAAAACCAGGTCTCATCCCTTCTTAGAAACACACAAAAAACAGCACGGAGACCAGAGCTACACATACTCATGCGAGGTTTGCTGCAAGTCGTTCTCTCTCCCAGATCTCAGACGCCCCATTGCGCTTCCCCAGGGCCACAAGCAGCAGGATTGCAAGTTACAACTCGTCGCAAGAACATCAGCTGCTGAGCTGCTCAACGCGAGGCAGGAAACTCACCTATGGCTATCGGCGCTGTGTCTAAACCAGCCCTTCTCCTGCCGCTACCAGAAAATATCCTCCAAAGTTACCTAGAAACAAAGCCTTACAATAAACAGAAGCTTCACTGCTGTGAGTCTGCAAGGCAGAAACGGCGAAGCACAACGTCTGAATTTGTCTGGAACTCCAGGGAGGTGCGGAGGGCAGCAAGCTGTCTGCCCGCGGGATGGATCACTACATGGAGGCAGCAACAACTCCAAGCACTGCTCAGGGCTGTTCGCCTGGTAGGCTTTCATTCCTCCTCATCCAGGGAAAAAGTGCTGAATTACAACCAAATTAACGCAGCTGAATGAGATAATGCAGTAGGGCAAGGGAGACCCGCCGCAGACAAAGCATTCTCGAGCAGTTGTGTTCAGAAGAGACAGAAGTGGCCAAAACTATTCAAGCAGCCGGTTGCGAGAACGGCGCCGCTTCTGCCGGAGACTAAACAGCGACGGGAATCACGTGGGAAGCCTGAGCAGCCCGGGAGAGCTCGCTCCTCCAAAACTTCTCATCATTAAACATTTGCAAACAGCCCCACCCCATTTCTGCTATTGTTGTCAGAGAGGGAATTCCAACCAGAACAATTATTCTCACCACATTTCTCTGTTGGAAAAAGAAAAATGGTAACGCTGCGCAGCAAAAATACAATTTACTCAGTAGTTCATCCAGCAACACAAGTCTCCTTAAAGAAAAAAGGACTAACGTGCCTTGAGCCCGCTGTGCAGCAGCACAAATGTATTTTTAGGTACAAACGCTGGAAGGCGGCAGTACGGCGGAGGTCTCCAGGTTGCAATGAGCTGTGGGAGGTCGATCGCCCTGCGCTCGAGAGGCTGCTCAGAGCGCAGGGAAACGACTCGTCCGCTCCCTGCGGAAACCCCACACGCGGCAGCTCCTCTGAACTCGCCACTGCCCCACAGCTCAGCCCCATTCGCTCCGTTTTCTCGATAACAGCAGTGTGCCCGTGTCAGAAACTGCCCACCCTCCCACAGCCCCAACCAACGCACGCAGCCGCGTTCAGCACCACCCGCCGGGCACCGCACGGGATAAAAGTGCCTCAAACTCAGCCCGGGTGGCCAAGAAAAGGACGGGGCAGAACCACAGTTTAACTTTATAGTGTTTTATCTCTAAGTAACACTTTTTCATGACTGCTGATAAGGTATGAGCTGTCAGACCAAACCCAAGGGCAAATAAGTGAACCTTAAAACGTTCTCAGAGCGAAGCTCCAGAAGGAGTCAAATACTCTCTTCGTCACCAAAGCCACTTTGCTCTTGCAGTGCCAATGAATGTTTAACCCAACTATCAGGTGCAGGTGTCTACTCGATGAGTCCACAGAAGGTCGCTTAGTCACCACATAGTTTATACCTACAACCATGCTCACAATACAATTCATCAAGCAACCCTCAGGAAAACACACCTCAAAGCTTTGCTGAGACAGCTGCCTCAGACTGGGAAAAAGTCAAAAACCACACGCTGTCCCCACGTTACCCGTCATCTGTACCCATTTATGTACAGACTGCAGGGTCGTGTGGGTTTTCCGCTTGTTCTAAAAACGTTAAGCAGACTGCCCAGCTGTGCTCCATCGATATAACGACACCTCCTTGACCCGAACCACGGGCTCAACACCCATCGTGCGTCTCCACCTTTAGTCCCACGTGAAGCTGTTCCTATGATGTTGGAAATAGCAACTCAACACCAGCTCAAAAAATATGCTTCTTAGTCTTTTCTTGTGCTATTACATAACACTGAATTCTCAAACAAAATACTTCCCAGTTACAAAGCATTTGGTATGGAACACTTGATTCTGGGGTAGCTGAAGTTAAGCAAAAATGCAATAAAATTCAGATAAACCTATGAATTACAGGGAGAAAGTGTTCGTTGTTCCATAAATTGTCCCATCTGATAGCTTAGAGACGCCGGCATTGTCAGAACACATTCCCTACCCTGTTTGAAGAGGCATATTTGAGTATCCCAAACGTGTCACTTAAGACCACAAATTAATGGTCAATTCTGCGCATTTATGTGACATTAAAAAAAAGGGGGGGGAATGCAAGGTGTCTACAGGAGACCCAAAATTTCTGACTCCAGCCCAGCCATTTTTCAGACTTCTATAAAAATGAGACTGGCCTTTGACTACGATTCACATGTGCCTCTTGTAAACGGCAAAAACGCACCAACACCAGCCAGGCGGCGATGGGCACAGGGGAGCACCGCTGGGGAACAGCTACTAACAGAGCTGCTCCGGCCCCACAGCACACACCCCGCTGTGCACGTACACCTTAAAACCCAGCCGATTTATAACCGCGCACAGCCTTCACGGACAGCAAGCAAAATTCTACTAAAATACAGTGTGCAGGTATAAGAAAAATAAATCTGGAGTCGGCCCTGCCCCCTCCAAATGCTTTAAATAGGATGTCATCAGCACTTGTTTATACGGCACTGCAGGAAAAAATGCCTGGTTGCTTAATACTGCCTTATAGAACCAAATGTTACTCAATTCCTTTTGTAAAGAACCGAGAAATAACTGTGAGACCATATGCACCCGAACGCGTCCACGTGCCGGAGTCACCCGGGCTTGTGTAACCGACGCTCGGCGTCTCACCCTGAACAGCAAAGGGCCAACACTCATGTTTCCTCTAAGACCCAAAACCAAACTAAAAATTCAGTTTGAGGAGAGTCTGGGGAGGCAAGTGAAATTCAAGCCTCTAAATTACAATTGAAGGTTTCTGCCATGAAAGTACACAGACAAAAGAGAACCCCACGCGGTTGATTTTTCTCTCCTTTAGCTCATTCTATTAAGCAAAAATGAATCACTTGCTAATTGACGAGTTCAGCTTGAACCGATGCCACCACGACTCCGATCTCGGGAGCAGGTCCTTCCAAGGCTTCGATGAGCCATCCGCAAAGCAGAGACCAGCAGCCTTCCGTTTTCTCAGAGCACCCTGCAACATCAGGCATCTGAGCACAGCGGGCAGGAAACCCAAGGGAAACGTGGGCACGGGCAAGAACAGCAGCCGCTGCACAAGGTGGACACGGTGGCCAAAAAGGAGAGGTGCAAAATAGACCCCAAATCCAGAGACGGGCAACAAATGGGACTAAAATCCCTCTTCGCCCTCCTTCTACCTGCTCTTGGCCAAATGGAAACGTTTGGGGTTTTGCTTTGGTTTGGGGTTTTTTCTAAGTGCGACTAAGCGCTTTGGTATCAGTGCTGGCCAAAGCTGTTCTCAGGTGCCACGTTTGAGGTGTTTGCCCGGCTACAACCGCCACCAGGAAGGCACGGACACATCAATAAGAAAAGCAAGTCAACTTTTTATGCATAGATAAGGACAACAAATGTTTCACTGCTGTGTTTCAGACATTTAATGTCTTAAGCCGAGCCATAGCAAAGAGCATTACTAGTCAGGCTATTACAGCAAATGAATTGAAAATGAAGTCTAACAGACATTAAATTTAAGTAAATATACATCAATTCCACAATCACCATCGACAGTTCTTAAGACAAAACTTCTGCAGAACAGAAAAGCACCCTTGATAACTCTGAATATTAAGCTGAGGTACCACAGGCATCTTACAAATTTATAAAAATAAAGTGCCGCCTGCAAATAATCCCAGTTCCTTGGGTGAGAAGGGCGGTGATTAACAGGGGTCCATTAGAGAGCAAAGCATCACCCAGCTCTGAGCAGCCACCACATCGGACCGCGTCGCCATGGCAACCGCGGAGGAAAATATAAAGCAAATTACAGTTAAATGAAAATTATTCTCCATGACAATATATGTTAATGCAGAAACATTTGCAAGGCCATTCCAGATAAAATGTTTACATTCACACATGTGTTTACAAAAATAAATAAAAGGCTGTAACAGCTAATGGATCAGCCAAAGATAAGGACCATAGTCTTTTTTTTTTTCCCCCCCCAAGTTTTAATGTATTCAGAATTCTTCCAGCTAACAGAATGGAAAACAAACCACCCTAACAAAGGTATTTGCACATTTAGATCTAGTATACATCCTTTAAGGAACAGTTTTTCAGAAGATCTAGCACATACATTTTTGAATGTTGCGATCCTTTAATTTTCCTGGCTGCAAACAAAGAGCACACTTGTACCTCCTCATCCCAGGAGAAAATGTTTTAAACGAGAGGCTAAGGCACTCAGAATATTTATACAGATCTGATTGAAACTGGAATAGTGACTTATTTTAATCAGCCATAACTTATTTATTGAAAACTGTTTTATAGCTCAGAATTTGCAGCATTGACTCTACAGCTCAGTCTTGTACCTCCTCGGGTTTAAAAGCAGCACAGGTCAATGAGAATCCTCCACTACCAGATACTTTTAGAAAAGCCCACAATTGAGGCTTTAAAAGGTTATCGTACTCTCCTACCACGATCACTTAGCCTAAACAGTCCTTTTTTTAGGGAATATCTCAGGTTTTAAATATCTTCTGAAGCAGGAGTTAAGTAAATTGCAATGAGGCTTGTTCAAGAAGCAGCCACTTACTTTTTTTTTTATTAATTCGGCTTGTACCCCAAAGAAAAGCCCAAAGAAAGAAAGTAGGTTATAAACTGACTTTCAGTCTCTTTTCCCCTCTGAAATGCCACGTTTAAGGATGCTTTAAAATAGCGCATCAGAAAAAAGCCCCCTCTGAGCCGCGGCTCACGTCCCCCTGCCAAGTTCCTTTCCCATGGAAATGGGCTGTGTGTTCGCGGGTAACACAGGTGCAGCTTCTGAGGAAGACCCAGAAAGAGCACAAGGCGCTTTTTGAACCCGTTTCAGCGAGCTGGGAACACAGAAGGCGCCATTGACTCCACTGGCACATCTGAACTTGCTCCGTACGCGCTCCCGACCTCTGCATCTGCCTCTTGCCTCCACCTACAGAACAATACTCGAATCATGAGGATCATAAGTTTTTATGACAGTGGGAAAACTGCAATATTCTCCACAAGTTCACTCCACCCTGCACATAAAACTGCTCAGAGGTTCAGCCATAAAGCAAACTACCTTCTTTGAAGTTCAGCTTAAAGCCCTGCACACGTTATAAAGCCGATCTGAAAAAAACGCGGCGTATTAACATTTTACATAACCACACTTGGGGAAAGCATCATTCCTTAATCACTTGGTGCGACTGTTGACACAAGCGAGTCGGGTCAGAAAGTACCAAAGCTCCGCAGAGGTGAGCTCAGGTTCCCCACAGACACCCGCGCGCAGCGGCAGGTCCGTCCCATCTCTCTCGCTGCGGAGCCCACGGCAGCACCACCGTCACTTCAACTCATTTAGTCACTGATCTCAGCACAATCACGACTCCCTCCACCTTTCTGCAGAGATATGCAGACTGTCTCCACATAACGCAAAGAAAACAGCTACGAACCTTAGACTAAGAAAAAAAAAACAATTCTGCAAATGGAACTACAGTAGCAGTTGCTAGGTTCCTTTTAAAACCTCCCCTAATTGCCAGGATTGGGTTTCTGCTGAAGCTCTTTGCTGCAGCAGTGGAGGGGCTGAATGTTGTTTTCACAAATGTGCTTCTAAAACCACAGGCTGCATGTCTGCAGCAGCAAGTATTTATATTCTGTGCACAAATGAGATCATGCCTGCAGCACCACCCTCACCCGTCCTCACGCAGATGGATCCCACCAGGCCGAGGATGCCAAACTTGGGGGTCGGGTACCCCGCAGCCTTTTGCAGAGAACCGGCTTACTGTGTCAAAAACGCATTCGCATCAGAAAAGCCGTTTTCTCTGTAGATGTAAGCAAACGCGTGCTAACGCAAAGTACAATTCCGGGGAAGCAGCACACGGCTCGCAGCTTTCGTGCCCTAGTACGGGGCAGGGGATCGGGGACTGCCAGACCTGCCGTGCACCCGGCTCTACTGCAACCTGCATGGAGTGAATTAGCACCAGATGGACAAGAGAACAGCTCTGTGCATAGACCATCAGAAGGATTCTTGCAGATTTCCATCACCTGCACTGCTCCCCAAGAGTACATTCTGCCTACAACTATCACTGGTAACATGGTGGAAAAGAGTCCTATTGTTCAAATACAGGACAAATCCATATGACAAAGATTCAAAGAGCTGATCTAACCAGAGACAATAGGTGGTGACAGTGACAAGCCATTAGTGGTACACACAACAGGCATACGACAGCAGACCTGATGCTGCCAGCACCCCAAAAATCTCATCCCTGGCAGAAGTCTCCGCACCCCCAGATCCTTCACCTCCTGCAGCTTCACTCCATTCTCAAGCAGTTTCCTCCCACCATGCGAAAACAAGGCCCAGATCTCGAAAGGGAGATGAAGGATGATCTCAGAGAAAAGCAGAAAGGCAGGAACAGACGGGAGGGAACGTCAAAAGGCAGACAGGCTAAAATTAGAGACAAGAATCCTGGATGAGGAAGACCAAGGCGAGAGTAGAGCCGAGCAGAACCTCCACCACAGGAGGGGAGGGACAGACTGAAGGGGGAAGAAACACGATGGTGGGTGAAGCAGAGGAAGCCAGCAGACCGAACAGACTGCTGAAGGAAATTCAGCATTTTAGGACTACAACCTGTAGCTTTCTCACTAAGAAGCACTACTCAGCACACCAGGAAAAAGCCACAAAGTTGACTTCTCGTCTGATCTCTTCTCCCCTGGGCCAGGGCTAACTCAAAGGCAATCCAGCTCTCCCCACAGAACAAGTTTAACACCCCAGTACCAGCACTGATCACATGGGAAGGTGATCTAATTCACCACAACACAGCAGCTCTGAGTCATGCCCGGCACCTCAGACGCCGGCCAGAAACCCAGGAGCCTTCTGGGCTGCTGGCAGAGCCAGAGTGTCCCCAGCGCGAGCGGGACGGCCACCGCGCGCCCCACGGGGGACAAGGGGCAGCTACAGCCAGGACGGGAACGAGAGGAGATACTGCAGGTAGCAGCTCTCCTCGTTTTCAAAATTTGCATACTCTCGCATGTCCGCTCTGAGCTGGTAGGTCAAAGAGTTGGAGTCAAAGGTCGATGTTCAAGGAGCGCAACTTTTCCTCGTCAAACCCGGCTAGTGCACTCAACTCTGGCACTGCTCAGAAAGGTAAAGTCTTACACACGAAAACACACAGGCTTGCTCGTTGCAGACCCACAATCTCGTTGGGTAACTGTGTCTGCCTGTGCCTCGCTGCAAGATGAAACCAAGGAGACAGCTCACTGTGGGAAGCGGCCAAAGCCTGTAACTAGAGCACCAGCTCAGCCGGTGCTATTTAAACCACCAGCCATGGGCAGGATGTTTGTTTCCCCCACACACACTCCCTCCCTTCCCCGCATCTACCTATATCTCTTCCCAGCATCGGCATGGCTAATCTTATCCAGCTATCTAAAGATATCACTGTAGCAGTACGTTATAAATAGGCTCACATCTTCAGTCCGTCCGAGGCACGATGCCGCGGCAGAAGGACGGTCGGTGCAGCGAGTAGCCTGTGTCCTTACAACAATCTGCAACAGCCATCGCACCACGCGATGTGGAAAACACCCAAAGTGTGAAGTCTACCCCAAAGATTACGGCTTTCCCCGGGGTCCCGTCACCACCACAGCCAGCAGGACACCAGCTCTGTCACGGCTCTCAGGACACCGTTCCCAACGAGAACTTGGTGGAACTCCAGCCTGGCTGCTCCCGGACCCAACCGGCCTGCAGAAAATCCAGCTACTCACGAGTAATGTGGAGCTCCTGGTACAACTTGTTTACACAGAGCAGGTCACAGGAGAGGCTGGAAGGTGTAAGCAGGATATAGTTTTTATGGCTCTGAACTCCTGCCCAGATAAGCTGATAACGCTGTGCACAGGGGGAGGGGAGCACTTGCATGGCTGCTTTATTGAAAACAAAGATGCACCATGAGCTGCAGTTAAGAATTTTATACTTAATAATGAAGTTTCCATTCACCTTATTTTCCTTTAAAGCTATTTAATGTAAATTTTTAAGGAGTTCCTAATGACACATACTTTCATTTCCTATCAAGATACTCAGCACAGCATTTATTTCCAAAATCTGGCTCTGCAGCCTCTGGCCCAGGCTGCCTCTGGATCGCGGTGCATGTTTTACAGGGTAACGTCTCTCTTCTTTGCCATGCTGATATAATGTGATATAATTTTAGCAGCATTATGCTGCTCTAAAGGTAAATTGTTTTAGACCTTTTCTACACTGCAAAGCTATCAGTCTCTTAAAAAAAAAAATAGAGAGCTTAGACAAAGCTGCTTTTACACATGCTAAAAAGTTTTCTACCCTTTCCACTTTCAAAGCCTGTAAATGTTGTTGCCAAAGAAGAAACAGGCGTGCACTTCACTCACATATGAACCCAGCACAAGCACTAACACTCTTGCACTGAACAGCAGAATTCATCTTTCAACATTTCCACACAATATCAAATGTTGTAACCTTTGGTTTACTAATACAAACGCAATATACAATCGATAGTTTGCACCTGCTACTGCAATGACTTACAGTGGAAGATTTATTTTAAAAACACTAATGGGATAAGTTTGGTTTTCTTCGAGGCAGGGGAAGCAAGGCTGCCTACGGATTTTTAGAGGATAAATAATTCAATGCATGAATGCCAAGGGCAGCGCTGCACACATCCATATGGCAGGGACAATGCAGACAGTAATATATGCTCCACATCACCGCCCTGACAGCGCCTTCAACCCTGACCTAGAAAAAACCAGCACTTTCTGCTGCTACAGCAGCGGTTTCACCCCGTCGCCGCCGCCCCGCTCCACCGAGGACCACCCAGGCTCCGGGCTGGTTTTGGGGCGGCATCCCCAATTCCTCGGCCCTCGCAAAACGCAATTCCAGCCTCTGCTCACAACAAGCAGAACAACTGCGAGCAGCAGGAAAGGCCAGCACGGGCGCTCACTGCGCAGTCCGGCAGAGCCGGCGGTGCCACCGAGAGGGACGGGACCACCCTGCCCCACTGTCCTCTTTTGGTGGCGACTTGATCATTTTTCCACATCCTACAATTTGGGGGAAAGCACTGAAGAACGAAGGGGAGGAATTTTGGAGCCCAAAACACCTGATAGAATTAACTGCACCTTCTAACAGGATTATTTCTTTTTCCGACCCCAATTACTCCTTTGGTTTATTAAAGAGAACTCAAATAAGCAGAAACATTAACACCCTAAAGAGTCACATAAACAGAAAAAAAAAAAAGTCTGAGGGCACCATTATAAACAGAGTTAATGGAACTCGGTGATTGGAAATGGATCTTGAAAGCTGTCAGATCAAAGCAAGATCTTTCTCGTGTAAGGACTGCATTACCCTCGGAGCCACAGAGCTAATACCATCTATAAAAATATTTTGCTCAAATAAGTTAAGAGCAGCAGCGTTTCATCTGTCAAAAGGTGCGAGGCTTTTATGGGATTAGCCATTCCACATACAGCATAAAAATTAGAACTGATTTTTAAAAGCCATCAGCTGACAGAGACTCCCCAGCCTAGCATTGTGCCTGCTTTCCACACACACGCTGCATACTGAACAGATTTTTCACTATTAGCATTGAAACTTTTTTCTTTTTTTAATTTTTATATTCTTGTAAAGGATTACAAATTGGCATCACCTGTAAGCAGCCACAGATGAAGCTGGCACCACCACCCAGACTCCAATTAAGATTTTTAAATACCCAACAGCTGCATGAGAAAATACACCAGAAAACACCAGTTCTCACACAGGAAAGCTTGAAAATCACAGGTACAGTGGAATCTGCTCCAAGCCGGGCTGATGGTCCCTGCCCCTCCACGGTGTTTGCCCACCCACACCACACAAGGCTCTGGCTGCACAAACCCACACTGTTTAGGATGCTGGTGATTTCCAATAATTGACTACACAAGCTTCCCTTTAACATTTACGCGAGGATGTTTTATGACCGTGTGCCAGTGGCATACAAATGACCCGACAGTTCGCTGAGAATCCCAGCGCTCTGCGCCCTCGAACAGCAGCTCCGTGCCTCTCATCTCTCCTGCAGGAAAGAGAAAATATTTAAAAGCTGCATACAAATCATTCCTGTAAAGCGTCGTGCAGACAGTTTTAAATTAGATGGGGTAAAAATATATATGAGTTTATCACGAAACACTAAAATCTTTGCTATGGAGACACCAGTTTCTCTCCACAGCCTTTTACAACCGCAATACACACAATTCGCACTCGCGATGGAGGCAGCAGACAACCCACCTTCACTAGAGCCTCATCAAGGAAATACAATTAGAATAACAACCACCATGTAAATATTTCCAAGTATTATTTGCTTTGCTGTACTGAAAAGCAGCCGTACCTGCCACTACTTGCTAGGTATCTACCACCATTAAATCTTAATACCAAGGAAGAATTTCAATCCAGCAGGCAGACTGTCAAGCCTGAAATTCAGGTACTCGGCAGAGGGAGGGAGAGGGGCCAACCTCGTCACTAAGTCATCACCGGGTAATTTTACCAAATGTAATTAACCAGCTCCGGTCCTGGGCATTTCCTTTCCTCCGAGAAGGATTTCTTCATCAAGTAATTAGACTGTCCCAGTTAAGACTCAGGTCACCACAGAACCTATTTTCCCCCAAACAAAGCCACATGCAGGCTTAGGGAAGATTCAAGCACTATTTAAAAAAAAAAAAAAAAGCATACTGGTGTTTCCTCACGGTAACTTGAAGCTCTTTGTAGTTTTTACCTTAGTCACTGCATGGATCTAAAACTAACCAAAAGCAATACGCCACCATGGGAGTCCCCAAAATCCTAGGTTTATTCCCACGCTTGAGACACTTCATTATTACAGAGTATTGTCACCTTCTAATGTACAGAAAAACAGGAGTGGAAAAAAAATAAAAAACTCAGTACTTCAAACACATGTCCAAAAGCCACAACATAAAGACAAAGAGTACAGATTAAACGCTGTAAAGATATACTTGTCAGGAACCCTCCTTTGAAGTATCTGCAGGAAACACTGTCATCACGCAGCCATGTTACAATTACACAGTTAAAATAATCACCACCAGTTGTAGGTTCTGCATCTGGGTTACTGCAAAGGGAACGCTGCTGGTTCAGTATTGATTAACACGACGAGTCTTCGCTGACCCCAGAGAAATACATTTGTCTGCTCTGCTGAGCAGCGCAGGAACGCGGCACGACACCGCCATGCGCTTCGGTTTGCTTTGGAGCGTTTTTGGAGACTTAGTCAATTTAAATATACGTAGAAAATAAAATAATCTTAACAGGTTGGCTGCCACACACGAAGGAAGAAATGGAGCCCAGGGCTTCCCTGGAGGGTTTTTTGTTTTGGTGGGGTTGTTGTGCTTCGTTGGTTTTGTGTTTTTGAGCTTTCTTCCCCCATTCAAAACCAACATTCACCTGTATGTTTTCAGTCTGAGAAAATGCTATTACAACGTCACAACAACAAAAAGCAGCATATTAAAAAAAATAACAACAACAATCAATTCGCCTTGTGCAACGTTTTTGATGAAATGGAGATACGGACAAAAGTTGATCTTTAAAAGCAGAAGCAGAACTGAACAGTAAAAACAATTGTGAAACACCAAACGTAACATCTCCAGCTTCCAGCCTGTCAAAGCCGCTAACGCCTACGTGACCAGGGCTCCCAGAACGGCTGTTTAGAGCAGAAATAAGAAATGAAAATAGCTGGGAACTGCTCGAGTTGGGGGGCAGAAACTCGTATGTGCTCCTGACTCCACCATACTACTCACTGCACGGGCAACTCTGTCTGCCGTGGCTTTTGCAAACCAAACCCTCGGCGCTTACTCAGAGGAGTCCGGAGGGGCCGCGAGTCCCGGCTCGCCCATCACACAGCCCCAGACTCCCCGAGCCAGAGCGTCCTGCGCCGGGGAGGACACACAGATGTGCCCCGGCACGTCTTACACCTCCCCGCACCACCTCCTGGAGCCAGAGACACCTGGAGCAGCTCAGCACAAAGAAAAGCTGAGCTCTGCAAGGCGCGGGCACAGCCGGGCGAGAGCAAATGCCAGCCCGGGAGCGCAGGCAAGGCTTTGATTTGGGGACGGACGCACAAAGGTGGCAGGACCATGCACGGACCCCCCCTCGCAGCGAGATCTTCCACAGCCCCAGCGCTTCCCAGGGCGAGAAAACAGGTCGGGCAGCCGCAGGGAGACGCTTGACGGGCACGAGGAGCCGAGTTTCCCTGCAGAGACCGAGGGGCCAGCGCAGCCCTGGCCCCACGCAGCACTTCAAACCCTCCTACCACAACCATCTCAAAATGCTCCAATACGCGCCTTCGATCTGCCAGTAAATCCATTTTGTACAAACGCCAACTTTTTAAGTTAATCAAGTCAAATATTTAGTTCCTGGTAGCGCACATACAAAAGAACGTACTGATGCCATTTGAAAACACGCGACAGTTAATCTTCTTTTCCCTCTCCGTGACTCCATGGAGAGTTTTTTTTTCTCCCAGAAAAAAGGAAATAATTAGAGTGATTATATAAAAATGTTCCATTTTATGAACAAACCAGACAAAAGGAAAAATTCATTCAACTCCAAGTTCCTTCCATTTATACAAATTCCAGCATTTCAAGAAAGCACACAGCCACTACAAAGCATTACATCCGCAAGATGTTTTCAGCTAAATGCCTTTGCCTACACAGGGGGAAAAAAAAAAAAAAAAGCAGCCTATACCAAATTTCAGAAGCCATCTCAGGAGGGAATTTTGCTTCAAGAGCTGCCTGGAATTTGTTCTCTGCCTATAGGGCCATGTCCCCAGCGGTAAGAGAGCACTTTGTGTACAAAACCAGGAGGGGGGAGGAACCCTTTCCTGCAACTGGATATCAAAACACATCCCTAAGCTTCGAGTAGAAGCCAACCCGTAAACACACCGGCTCTTGTGCCTCAATGAAGGGGCCGATTTTCCACCGCACGCACAGCCCCTCGCCGGACAGCTGCTCTCTCTGGGAAAGGGCAGAGGGCACGGAGGGCTCCTTTGGGGGAGAGCGGCGATTTGCCTTTCTAAACACGCCATCAATCCACTGGCCTGGGGGAGGTTCATTCTGGACTGCAGAAGTGCAGCTGTTTTGGGTTCAATTTTTTTTTTTTTTTTTTTTGTCTCTTTGCTAAGGGGCAAAGGTGTCCAGCAGCCCCTCCCCGCACACAAAGGCTTCTCCGAGGAGAAAAACACCGAGCAATTTAAAGATTAAACCGGAAAATAAATAAATAAGCGCGGCTGGAGCAGCTCGGTTCAGCTCCATCCTCTGCGCGCACACAGCAGAGCTAACGCCTACCAGGGATGATGAAATGGGAAACGGAAATTACCATTTCAGACAACTTTTGGTATTGTTCCTCCCTGCACAGCGCTCACCCCAAAATGCGCTCCCCCCCTCGCCCCCGTGTTCCCCCAAAAACACCGGGTTGGGGGGGAGGCCGGACACCCCCAGAGCGCCGCGTTCCCCCCGCCCCCTAACAGCACAGGGCTCCCACGGGCCTCCGCACCCCGGGTATTTACCAGCCCCTGAGCTCGCTGTGCAGCCCCCAAACCCCCCCCGCCGCGCCGCCCCCTCCCTGCCCCCCCGCAGCCCTTTCTCGCCTTCAGCAGCCCCGAGCCGCCTCCGCCGCCCCCCAACACCCCCCGCCCGCTTCCAACCCTCAGCATGCCGCTCTCCCCCGGCCCGGCCCGGCCCCGCACTGCGCTCGCCCCCGCGGCTCCGGTGCCCCCCCCCGCCCCGGCCGCGCTGCTCTCACCCCCTCAGCACTCCCCGGCCGCCGCCGAGGCCGCGCTCCCCCCGCCAGGCCGCCGCAGCCGCCCCTCCCGCCTGGGCCTCGCTCCCCGGGCACCGCCGCCCCCCCCCGCCGCCCCTTACCGGCGCTCAGCAGGCCGAGGGCAGCGTCGCGGGGGAGCGCGGCCTGCGGCTCCGCCGGCCCCGCCGCATAGAGGGCCGGCGGGGGTGAGTGGCGGCGCTGGGCGGCGGGCGCGCGGGACTAGCGGCGGGCGCGCGGGCAGTGGCGGCGGCGCGTCCCGGCCGCGCGCTCCATGGCCCCGCCGCGCTCGGCCTCGGCTCGCAGCGCTGCCGCCCGACCGGACACCGCTGAGACGCCGCCGCTGATTGGCCCGCCGCGTCGGCGCGCCCCATTGGCGGAAGGGTGGATAGCGCCGCCGCGACGTCAGCGCGGGAGGGGGGGAGCGGAGGGAGGTGGAACGCGGCGACGCAGCGCCCCCCCTACACCGCGCCGCGCGCGAGGGCCGACGGGAGCGGGGAGGCGGGGCAAGGCAGAGAGGCGCCGGCCGCCATTGGCTGACGTGTCCTAGCGGCGGAGCCGCCCATTGGCGGTCTCCCCAGAGGTCACGAGCGCGGCGGCGTTTCCGGGGCGGGGGGCGGGTCGGCCCCGCCGCTGCCCGGCCCCGCGGTACGTGCGGGGCGTGATGGGGCCGGCCCTGCCCGCCCCGGGCTGTACAGCGGCCGCGGGGTCCGGCAGAGGCTCCGCACGGGATGGCGGCGGCGGGTGGTGCGGGGTCCGTCCCAGCGGGACTTTCCCCAGCGCTCCGGGCACCCCCGCCGGTTGTTCAAACCCACCCCTGTGCCCCGCGGTCCCGGTGCAGCCGATCGGTCCCGTCCCCTAACGGCTGGCCCCGCCGCGGCACCGGGCGCTGCCCCTTGTTTGTGCCAGACACCGCGAACGGGGACTCCCCGTTTTAACGTGGCCGGTGCCGCGGCTGCGCCGTTTGCCACCGACGTGCCCGGGAACGGCAGGTGCCGGGCTGGGCGAGGAGAGGCCGCCGGTGGGCGCGGGGGCCGGTCGGTCACACGTTCCGGTGCGGCGGGGCTGGCGGCACCGGCACTGACCGGCATCTCGGTCCCGCCTGCGGCCGCTGCCCCTGCGCTGCCGCAGACACCGCGCTGCGAGTCACGGGCTGGGGGCTCCGTTCCTCAGTCACCTTCTCATCAAATGTTCCTGGTGCCAAATGTTTGCTTTGGCTTTTAAAAGGGGCCACATTAAGGTGAAGCTCCTTGGAAGTTACTGACATAAACCATCGTTTCTGTGTCAGTGCAGCAGCGTAGGGTCAATGCAGCAGCACAGGGTCAGCGCAGCAGCACAGGATTAATGCAGCAGTGCAGGGTCGGTGCAGCAGCACATGATTAATGCAGCAGTGCAGGGTCGGTGCAGCAGCACAGGATTAATGCAGCAGTGCAGGGTCAGCGCAGCAGCACATGATTAATGCAGCAGTGCAGGGTCGGTGCAGCAGTGCAGGGTCAATGCAGCAGCGCAGGATTAATGCAGCGGCGCAGGGTCAATGCAGCGGCACAAGATTAATGCAGCGGTGCAGGGTCAATGCAGAGGCACAGGGTCGGTGCAGCAGCGCAGGGCGCAGCCCTCACGCCGTCCCTTGGCACTGGCTGCCACGCTGGTTTCTCCGCCAGCGTCCCGGGTGATGTCCACCGAACACCACGGCTGTGTCACAGCAGCTGTGCTCCTTCTTGCCCTGGGACAGGTCACTTGCTTCTGACCAGACAGTGTTTGTTGTGCCTGTTTTTTTTCTCTGATCCTTTTCCTCTGTTTCCAAACACTGATTGCATAACACCAAGAGGCCTTTGTGCTGTTTTTATTTACAGGGTCTCTTCTAAACCACAAAACCCGTGGCTCTCCAGACGAGGACAGTTGCTCTTGCTGGATTAGGCTCCCGCCTTTGTCCCACTGGGCTCGTGGAAGCGGCAGAAGTAAGCACAGTCATGCTGGCCGGCGCCATGCAGACCAGCAGCCACGTGACGCCGCGGTTCCTGCACCGGAGCAAACGCTGCCGGTGCCCGTCCTGTCCGGCTGCCGCTGGGCCTCGAGCCACGGCAAAGCCGTCGTGTCTCTGGACAGCCGCGCTGTTCCTGCCAGTTACGTTTGTGCTCTCCAGTGCTGCGGTAACTTCAAAAGCGCTGGGAGATCCTGATACTCAAACGCAGCTGCCGTGAGCTCAGCATGACCCTTCTGCAGGACTGGAATGCTCGTTGTGTATCTGTATTTCATACCATGCCAGAGCCCCTTTATGTCCTCAGGGTAAAGCACGTGCTGTGCAATCCCCTGGGGAAGGATCCTGTTTACGGAGCAGATCGTCACAGCAGGTACCAAATGGGGACACGTGCACAGTTCCGCACCCAGAGCAGGTGGCTGAGGTGCCCTGGTGTGGGTGGCAGCTGCCTGCGCGGCTGCGTCACTGGGGTTTGTTTTGGTTGCTGAGGATGGGGAACCCTTGGGGCAGCAGCTCTCAAACTATTTCTACCAGGGACCTCATCAGTAATCGTTCTGGGTTTTTAACTCCCCTTCTTCCAAGAGTGTGGCCCATAACTGTGATTGCTTTTTTGGCATTTGTAATTCCACATCGAGTCACACGTTTGGCAGCTTTAAGGACTGTTCTCATGTGCTGAGGATTCCAAGAGTCCCCTGGGAAGAAAAATCTCTCTGCTGGGCTGGGCAGCGATGCAGGAGTGGCTCAGGAGCACATGTCCGACTTCGCTGTTAAATAACAGCATGAGAGAGATTTATTCTGAGCCTGTTAAGCTGGTCCTGTGTTCTACTTAGGCTTAGTCTTTATCTCTACCCATCTTCCTCCTCCATAAGACCTACTAAACCAGTCAAAAGGAAGGTTGTTGGGGTGGTTTTGTCCTTCCTTTCATTAAGCTTCTTGTCATACTTCACTGAAAATAAGCGTTTGCCTCTCTGGTGCCTCTGAGTTAGTAGATGAGAGGGGAAATACGTTTTTTCATTTCCTAAATATAGTTGGCTGTAACGGCTTCCTTGGCAGCCATGAATGTCATCCAGGTCAAAGATCCAGAGCTGGGGCGGAAGTTAAATGCTTTCTGTGTCATCCTGAATTTTTTTTTATTTGAACGCAACAGTGTGGATTATCAACCTATTTCAGGGAGGGACATTAAAAGTACTTGGTGAAAGAAAGTGAACATTGGGAGTGGGGGCGATGATTTCAGTTGGGGCTGTTCTGCGGTTTTTCTAAGTGAGAATTCTGTGATGAGGATGTTTAACCTGCTTGGTTTTGTTACCCTTGGATGGCTTTTGCTCCTTGCAACTTCATTGTAATACTTAAGAGGGAAAAACAAATAAACAAACAAACAACCCTATATTTAATTGTTGGGCACCGTTATCCTTCACTAAAGGTTGTGAGCTCTCAAATCCTAAAATAAATCAAATATTCTGGTGCTGAGGAGGAAAGAGAACGTTGTGTGAGGGCAGAGAAATTAGGCCACTTGGGGAATGTGCTTTCAGGCCTATTTCTGTCTGTCACAGCAAACTAAAAGGACACTAATGTTGGGGACAGAGCTCTGTGACCCTTTTGTCCTTGCTCTGTTACGCTTTCCTTGTCTATCTCTGGCGTTGGCACCTGTGGCAGGCGCTCACCGGCTTTTGCAGCCCATGGGTAACCACATTCCTATCTCATCACTTCAGCCGAGCTCCCGTCATGTCAATTATATGGGCAAAAATACGCGGTGTGTTACTGTGGGGGCCGTTCTCTGCTGATTCAGCTCCTATCGGAACATAAAGATGGGAAACTATTTTTAATAGATTAGACAATGTGTGATTTACAACTGCTGCGGTCAGACGTCAGGGTAAATCCTGTGTGACCACTCAGTGCCAACATCACAGAGGCCAAGAGAATAAAACTTTAGAAGAACTTTAATGAGAAGAACCTTTACTTGAAGCTTGGCTTATGTTTTAGGTAATGTCATTATGAACATTTTGAAGAGAGATGGTTTTGGCAAACAAAGCAGCCATTTGGAAAGCCAGCAAGACGCAGAGCTGGTGCTCTGGATACTGCAGCAGAAACTTCCCTAACTCCGCACTATCTCATTTTTCTTAAATAAAACTACTCTCAAGCCATCCCTGTATTTTTGTTGTTGTTGTTAAAGGACAACTCCAACTTAAGACAAGCCCTCCTGCCTGTGATGCCATTAAGAAACAGAAGACTGGGCCTTCACCTGCTTTATAATAAGGTGGTTGCTCACAGATCTAGGAGATGTGATTAAATAATAAGGCTGAACTAATGCAACAGCTCACTCGTATCAAAATCCACATACTTCTGAAGGTCTGACTCCTCAGTGCAGCTCGCAGTGTCATCAGCTGAGTCCAGTACCAGCCCAGGAAAGCACCAGGACCTGATTTAACTCCCATGCTACACCACGCGCATGGCCTGCACAGCAGCAGCATTTTCGGTCCTCTCAAAACTCTGAGCTGCTCCTGTGGATAGTAAATCTATTTATGTGGTTCCCAAAGGACATTACACCCATGTGGACAGTAAGTCTGTGGAGGTTTAGGCCTCCTGCATCCCTGGAGGAGGACGCTTTCTGAGGGCAGTGGGCCCCTGCTGCTGGGGAAATGCCTTATATTGATGTTCTAGGTGTGAACTCGTGACAGTCCTGCTCTAATTACTGTTTTTATGATTCCTAATGACAGGCTTTAGGTTTCTAGCCTGCTTCTGGATTTCAGGGGTGTGGAGTGATAGTTGCTTGCTTGGAGCTTACTGGTCTCCTCCAGTCTGCGGGGTTTGGAGATGACTTCAGCCTCCTCCCGCACACAGCTGGGTTCCAGGGCTTCTCCCGGGCTCCGCACGCATCAGCAGCTCTCTGGGGAGTGCACTCCCGTGGAAAAATCTGCTCATTCATGGCCTTTGAGTTTCCCTCCTCCCGCTCTGCTCCTGCGAGCTGAGCCAGGAGGTGCCCGAGTCGCTCAGTCAGAGCGTTGCTCCTTCGTGCCCATGTTTCCTTTGCTTTTCTGGTGACGCGTAAGCCATGACTGGCAGGCGGTTCAGGCGCTGGCTGAGTCCCTGGGATCCCCTGCCTATCGCCATCTGTCACCTACCTGTCTGAAACTCTCTGGTCTTTGGAGATGAATGAGAGATAAGAGTTTGTACCCCAGCTCAGTGTCCCTTAGGCTGCCTTGCTGTGGGGCTGGGGGCCCAATCTGCCCCCCGGGAGGAGCCGTTTGGGTGCCGCGCTGCCCTGTGTGCGCCGAGGAGCAGGGAGGGAAGTGGCTCTGGCCACGGCAGCGGGAAGCTCTGGAACTTGCAGCAATCCCAAGCTGTTCCTGAAGGAACAGTGTGATGGTTTGGGGCTGGCTGGCTGGTACGGAAAGGCTCTCTGCTGAGCAGAGCTCACCCTGCTGAGGAGTTTTGCTGTGCTGGAGGGACAGGCTTGTGGTCTTTTAAGTGTGTCCTTTGTTGCTGCGCTTAAGGCTTTCCTGGATACTTGGCCTTGCTGTGTTGAAGGGGAGCATCTATCCCTTGACCTTGACTTGTCATCTGCAAAGAAGTAATCTAAAAAACCCATCTGGTATGTGACAGAGATGCACACTGCTGAGGGCTGCTGGAATGCACAGGGGCGTCCTGTCCAGCGCTGAGCTGTGCGGTTTTGTCCTGCCCCAGAGGAGTCCTGGCCTGGTGGGTAACACAGCGAGCCTTCATCTGTTAAATAAAAGTCTGACTTTGCCTTCTACCAGCTTCAGCTCTACATTTAATCCTTTGATTCATTATTGATGTGAAGTCTGTGGATGGCGCAGTGGCCACCTGATTCCAGGTATCCATTCGCTCGGTTTGCACAGTGCTGGGTTGGAATGAGTCTGAGCTCAGCTGAGGGGCTGGTGGCATCTGCAAGGAGCTTCCTGCAACTCGGGGGGCAAGATTGTCTTACAGGGAGCACGAAAGCAGGAGATGGGAGTTGGCTGTAGAAACTGATTTCTCTTGGCCTGAAACTTCCAGGGCTGGGGCTGCTAATGCTGCTGCCTGCTCCTGACCTGCTCAGCGATAAACCAGAGATTTCAGCCTCCAATCCCGTGCCTTTCCCCTGTAGTAAATACACGTGGCATTACTGAATGATGTCATGGCTGGAGCACAGCCCAGCGAGGCCAAGCCTGGATCAGGTTCTATCTGTTTTCTCAGCGTGCTGGCTGACTCCCAGAGGAGCACATTGCCAGGCCGAGGGCAGCCACCAAAGCCACCTTTCCCAAGGTCACCTCTCACACATGCGGAAGGGACAGTGCTTGCTTCCGCGTACGCAGTGCAGCCCGAGCTGCCCATGCTGAAGTCGCAGCGTGGCTGTGGTGGTCACTGGCTGCACACAGGGCAAAACCTCTTGATTCCTGGCGTCACTTTGTGTTGGCACCAGCGAGGACCCCCCAGCTCTCCCGCCTGGTGTTTCACCATCTGGTTGCCTCGGAGGCACCATATGAGAGGAGGAATCAGCTCCAGCTATGCGGTGTGTCTGTAGATAACCAGTCCTCCCAGTTCAGGATGGTTTTTGTCACATCAAGGGTTGCATCTGCTGGCTGGGAGCATCACAGTGAGAGCCCAGCTGCCCTACAGACCTGAAATGCTGCTTTTGCAGTCAGTGAGCCTGCCTGGACTCAGCTGGGTGGTCATCTGTGCTGGAGTTGGGACCCGTTCAGCTTTCGTTGCCCTCCATCATTAAATGGGTGCAGGTTTGTCTTCACTGAAGCTGGAGTGAAGCTGAAAGGCAGGCACGGTTAAACCCGATTGGCTGACAGGAGTCAGTAAAGTCCTGTCTGCACTGCACTGCTTTGCTTCTCATTGGCATGTAATTCCGTTTCAATGATGCAACTCTTTAAAAATAGATCAGGCCTAATTAGCAACAGGTCTAATCACAAAATCGATGGATGTGTGACATGCCTTGAGCGAAGGGGAGGTGGGATGCATGTGGCACTGGTGTCCTGCAGCAGGTCGCGCAGCCCCTCGGTTCCCAACACACTGTGCCGCAGTTGCTCCATCCCATGGTTCTGCACTGGAAATCCCGCACGTCTCAGCTCTGTGCAGATGCTGGAGGGAGCCTCCCCACCAGTCGGCATTTCCAAAGGAGCCATTTCCTCCTCCAAACAGCTGGAGTGTCAATAGCCCCCCTGCCATGCAGGGCAGATGAAGATGTGACACTCTGTGACAGCCACCTGCCTGAGCAGGGCGGGCACAGAACAAAGGCTTGTGCTCTGCCCTTGTTAGTGCCCAGCCGGAGCTTTTACTGCTGTCAGTCCCCACCACAGCTCTGCAGTGCCCGTCTCACCTCTGCTTTTGTGTGTGCCCCGGTCAGACCAGGCTCCTCACAGCCTCCAAGGGGACAAACGTGGGTTTCGCAGCCTCCAGCCTTGGCCAGGACAAGGGACAGAGATTCCCCCCAAGGCAGAGTGGGTGACGTGACCTTCAAACAGTGAGCATGCCAGGACAGCCAGCGTGGAGCGGAGACGGGCAGCAACGCAGCCACACGGCATCTCCTGGGCAGCTCAGCCGCGCCAGGCAGGATCTGTGGGGCGGAGGAGCCGCTGGTGTCTGCACAGCCGCTGTCACCTCCCCACCGCGACACTGCCAGCTATGGCCAGCCAATGTGGATTAATTGCAACCAGTTTAATTTTGTGTCTGTAAATTAAGCTGTTTGATGATTAAGCCAGTGATACAAAGAGACTTCCAGGAGTGAGGAGGACATTAACATGCTAATAGACCTTGCTGGGAGAAGGTTTACTGAGACATATCCCAGGGGGCAGATGACAATTAACATCCTAAGAGACTCTTCTAGAAAGAGGATGCTAATTCAGACCTGCTGGGAAGGGAGATAATTATTTATTATTATTTTATGTGACCCTGCAACCTCCCATTCAAGAATGCCCAAGATACTTCAGGACAGGTGAGCTGGGAGAACTACCAACAGTGATGGTACCTAAAAGTTGCCCTGGAGCCACCTGTGGGGAGACACACGGGCAGGAGAGAGGGAGAAAAATCTGCACAAACCATCCCAGGCAGCAAGACAGGAGAAGAGAAAGAAACACGAATTTTTGAAGACACAGCGAAGGAATTGGGCAGAAAAGACAGGCCTCGCAGGCCTGGTGAACAGAATGTTCATTTCAGGAGAGCAAGAAGGCTGTAACTGTGGCAGGAGGAGGGTGACGTTGGCTCTGAAATGCCTTCCTGCCCCAAAGAAACACTCAGCAGAGGACACGGAGCCCACCCACTCTGCTGTGCACAACTAGTGCAGAATAGGAAGACATTACACAAGATTTAGGATCAGAGACTTAAAATACAATGACCTTTGTGATATCTCTACATAGGGGACTTAACACCACTCCTAACCTTGCCACGCTCTGCTGTAATGCTGGGGGGTTCCACCACTGCTACAACCGCGCTCCTGCACAACCGCAACGCTTGTAAATGCCCACAGCGTCAGTCGCGTTGTTCCTTGGCTACTGGGAGTTGTCAAACACATTGTAACAGCTTCTCCACAGAAGATAGATCATGGGAGCCAGCTAACCTGCCCACCCAAGAGCAAACACGTAAATGTATTTATATTTGTTGACTCATTTTACTTCCAAGCATACTTGTTAATCCATCATGCTCAGCTGCAGACACTAAATGCTGTTTTCTATCAGAGCTAATTCATACCTTAAGCTATCAGAACGGGAGCCTTCCTCAGCACCGGCCGCAAAGGGAAGGAGCTGGTCTCTGTTGAATCTGAGACTGCAGAGGTGTTTCTTTCTTCTTCTCCCAGCTGTTACAATCATGTGGGACATGACATTAAGCGTGATAAAGCCGGGCTATTTGTGTACTTGGGACTGCTCTCCCTGCCAGCCGAGCTGCCACCATGAAGGCGGGTGGGCGCGGGTGGGCGCGGCCTCCGTCCTGCACCTGCGGGAACCTGTTTGCTCCTCCCAGGTGTTTGTTCTCCTCCTGCCCAAATCTGCTGGGAGAGGCCTGGCCAAGACCGGGCTGCAGGACCCGCCTGCGCTAGGCCTGGCTGGTCTGTGGGAACTGTCTGCTCCAGGGAATCCAGCCAGGCAGACCTTGGCCGGAGGCTCGTCTGCGGAGGGCAGGCGGCCTCGGGGGGCGGCCGGGCTGGGCTGTGGGGGCCCCGGCCAAGGCCAGGCCGCAGGATCCTGGGCCCGGGCCAAGGCGGGGCGGCGCTGGGCCGGGCCGGGCTGTGCCGATGCTGGCGGGGCGGCGCTGGGCCCGGCCGGGCTGTGGGCCCCGGGCTGGGCCGGGTCTCGGGGCCGGCGGGCGCCGGGATTCCCCGTTGCCACGGTAACGGCGCGGCCGGCCCAGCAGCCCCCGCGCGGCTGCAGCCGGGGGCGGGGCCAGCGGGCGGCCGTCAGCCCCGCCCTGCCGCCGACGGTTGCGCCCGCCATCTTGAGGCATGGCAGTCTCGCGGCCGCCGGCCCCTTTCCAAGATGGCCGCTCGCTCCTCACCGGACACTTCCGTCCCCGCTGAGGCCTCCGGCTCCCGGCGCGGCGGCCCGTTGGCGCGGGCCCCTCGGCGGCCCCTCGGCGTTCGGTAACCGTCGCCGCCCCTCAGAGGCCTCCAGGCGGAGCGGGTCATGGCGCTGCTGCGGCTGCTGCTGCTCCAGGGACGCTGCAGCTGCTGGCGGCGGCCCGGCCCGCGGCCAGTCCCGGCCTGGCCCCGGCCCTGGCCCGGCGGCGGTTCCCTCGGCGCGGGACGCGGCCTGCAGGTAACGGGGCCTCCCCTCGGCCTCTCCGCAGCGTTCCCGAGCGGGCAGCGGCCCCCGGGGAGCGCCCGGAGCAGCGGAGCGCGGGGGAGGCGGGTCAGCACTCAGAGCATCGCGTTCACATGGGCTCGTGCTTCGAGATGGGAGAGAAACACACAGAAAACAGCGATTAAATTAACTGACACGGTGATATTTTAGCGGGGTGTGCTATAACAGGACAACCAGTGATGGTTTTAAACTAGAAGAGGGGAGATTCAGGCTGGACGTGAGGAAGAAATTGTTGCCCCCGAGGGTGGTGAGAGCCTGGCCCAGGTTCCCAGAGAGGTGGTGGCTGAACCATCCCTGGAGACATCCCAGGCCAGGCTGGACGGGGCTCTGAGCAACCTGAGCTGGTGCAGATGTCCCTGCTCATGGCAGGGGGGGCACTGGGGGAGCTGGGAAGGGCCCTCCAACATAAACTGTCCTGTGATTCTAAGGTGTCTCTGGTGAGACCAGCCCGAAGGTCGGCCACTTAAGTGCTGTGTGACAGTAACTTGGGGGAAATATCACATGAAGAGAATACCTAGGCTGTCGTAAGCCAGAAAACATTGATTAAAGGCCGTTTTCTGACTTGCATTCCATGTGATACACGCACTCACCACATTGGTGTGCACCAAGGCGTTTTCCCATCTTGCTGTGCTGCTGGTGTCACAGGGCTCTCCAACATGGCCCTTGTGCAGAGTCATAGAATCATCGTGGTTGGAAAAGACCCTCAAGATCATAAAGTCCAGGCAACACTTTGTTTAAACGAGGCCTCCAACATGATTTAAGACTTTTTTTGTATTTCTCTTCAGTGCAGTGTAAAAGCACTGGCTGTCCAAGTATGTGAAGGAGGAAGAACAATTGTGAGGCTGATCTGTGAATCGTGCCAGGTTTTTCTGTGATCCATTTAAACCAGTCTGAGCTGTTCTGTTCTAGCAAGTATCGATCCCAAGGGGTTACCCTGAGCCAGCCCCAGCAGTTGTTTTGCTGCTCTGCAAACCCAGAAGGAAGGGTGAGGGATTTCAGCCCTGAGAGTGCTGTCTGGTTTGCGGCACAGGGGTTTGTAGAGGGGTGGCAAGTCAGAATCACACATTGGAGAAGGGGCAAGACTTGCGTTCAGTGGGAATATTAATTAGTAAATAAATGTTGGTTCACGTGTTGTGGAGTTGCCTTTAAATGGGAATATCAGCTGCAGGATGGCTCCCTGGGGAAAGAGCCGTGTTGTCCTTACTGCCCTGCAGCAGTTACAGAGCAGAAGTCCTGAAGATTTCCTTTTGTGGGAGGGTATCTGTACATTTTAAGCACTGATTTCTAACATATCTTTGTAATGAAGAACAGGGAGGAAAAAAAGATACAATTTTCAAGTTTTTTGAGAACATGTTTCTATTTATACATGTGTTTTCTTTAAACTGGGTTATAAACAACATCTTCAAAGTCATATGGCAAGTCCACAGCACAACAGGGCGTAATATTCAGGTCTCCCAGCTGCTGGTCCTGCAACTTACCCACAACGTTTTCACATTTAGAAATGTGAGTTTCATAGCATACAGAAAGGTTAAATAGTCATGATATTTTTCCCATAGTTTTTGTGGTTTTTTTTTTCTTTATTTTCTTCCTCAGAGCCTTCTGTCGCAAACACTTTCCCCCACACGTCAGGGTCTCAGTGGAGTCCTGGTGAAACAACACGTAATTCGAGATCCACTCAGGCTTTGGAGTCTCTTAGGTGAGTCCTGAAACAGGCAGAGGAGACGAAAAGGTCTTAAGAGTACTGACTTTTCCCTACCTTCACTGCCTGTGTTCCTGAAACTGAAATCAGGCTGTTCTGTTCTTGGCTTTAGAAGCTGTGTGTATTTTGCGGGGTTCTAGGTTTTGGTTGGTGACAGGGATGAACAATGGCACCTTTCCACAAGGAGCTCAGCATGATTAAGTAAGCACTTGAGTCATTAGACCTGCAAGCTAATTGAAAAACTGCAATTTGAAAGTGGAGAATCTTTCTCTGCCTCATTACCAAAGCCTGAGATGAAAATGTCATGCACCTTTGTGAGAAATCACACCATCTGACCTTGCTGAAAGCTTTGCTTTGGAACAAGTTAAACGCGTGTGTTAGAAAATGTATTCTGAATTAGAGCAGAAGCACAGAAGGGTAAAACAAAGGCAATTATTGTTGTTGCTGCCTTCAGATTGGAAAGATGAATTTGCCGGTACCTTTGAGATCTGAACAAAGCTGGTCATGGCTGTTCTGGCCGGTGTGGGCCTGGGGAGCTTGAGCTGCTTTACCTTTAAGAGGTTTCTTTTTAAAGTTAAAAATATATGCATAATCTTTCAAAAGGCAGCAAACCCTCTAGTAGAACACGCAGTGGACAAGCAGCCCAGTTTCTGGGCTCACTCCTCTTTCTGGAGCCGCCGTGAAAGACTGTGGGAGGTGGAAGCACCTGCTGTCCGGTCACTTGTCTTCTGAGCTTTCTGCATTTTCCTGGTGGAAAAAGCCTTTGGTTATTGTTTTGTAGCAACAACTGTGAGTCTTGCTGGTTGTAGCCTTACTTTCTTGGTTCTTATTAGAGTATCCTAACAGCATTTACTGAGAAATCAGCATTTAACTCGGTACATATATTGCCTTTAATAAGCGTTTACAGTTCCTGTTGGGAGGCTGCTCTTACTTGACCACACTGGTGTTAACTATGGTTATGCCTTGGGAAATGTGTATGTTTCAGCACTGAAGAAATTTCTCCAAATGATTTTATTTGCTCCATTAAAATAATCTCTGAAAAAAAGACATATCTTGATTGGATTGTCAAAAAAATATTCTGTAAGGCAACGGAAGGAGCCTGTCCCACCACTGCTCCCCCGGTGCTGTCCCATTCACTGGCACAGGACAACACTGCGCTTGGGTGCCTGTGGAGCTTTGCTTGCTCTGCATTTGGAGCTCCTGTGTATTTTTGCCGTCCTCACTCCCCCTTTCTCACTGTCTGCTGGTAATAACTCTTGAACTCTGCTTACCTGCAGGTAGCACTTACTGGTTTAGTACTTCAGGTTCTTGGAGGAGTAACCAGAAGAATGGAGGATTCAAAAGGAAATCTCCGCAGGAGGACGAGGGTATGTACAGGCCAAAAAGATGTTTAATGAAACAAACCGTGTGTGAGGGGTGAGGGTGTTCAGCCTGGAAGACCCACCTTAATGCTTCTGTCTCTGGTGGGTGCTGCAAACTTGTACCTGCACCTTCCCACCTCTGCGAGCCTGCGGCTGAGAACAAGTTGAAAGGGTTAGTTTTGGTTTAGATGATGGAATATTAAGGTTTAAGACAGATCATTAAGCTGATTCTCTTTCTGTGCCACTTTGCATCCTGTGCAAATAACTTTATTGGTGTTTGCCTTAGTTATGCAGCCTTACAAAGGGGAAAAGTATTAACTGAGTCTTGCCGTGGAGGTTTTGTTGCAGACCATTTTGACTCAATAAACTTGTATTAAATAAATTCAGGGGTTTTTAAGATGGATTCTGGTTTTTTTCTTGTATTTCATTTACCTTCACTGTGGATGTCTCTCTGCTCCTAGAGATTTTCAGAGCTCAAAGTTAAAAATAGATTCCTTAAAGAGTTCTTAGCTGTCTTACTGATGGCACTTGCTCAGAATTTTTCTTTATTTTTAAATCAGTCTCTCTAGAATCTGGTTTTTACATGTCTTATACCACCTAAGCCCCAGGCATCCTGCTGTACAGGACTTTTTGAAAATGAGTTTTCTCTCACTAAATGTGTTCTGTAGCCAGGGATGTGCGTGGTGTGCCACATGATGTTGAGAACTACCTTAAGCTTAACAGGATGGGGAATTTAATGACACTAATGGAGGGGGGTGCAGGGGAATAACTTTAGTGTATTAAACAAAACCCTAGTGCAACTTCTGCCCGGCAGCGTTCTGGTCCCTGTGGGAGGCACCGTTGTCTTCTACCCGTAGATATTCACCAAACATTTTTCAAATACGAGCAGATCTGTGGCTGGTCCTTGGTATTGTTGTCGGCTTTCTGCTGTTTGTAGATTGACAACAGCTGCATTCCATTTAAAAATTGTAATTTGACTTTTCTGCAAGGAGAATCCTGTGCTTGTTTGTGAGTACATGCCTCCCAAGAACTGAAGTGCGTGCAAAGGTCTGGGCTCTGGATAAGACAGTTTTCAGACTCCGGTGTGGATTTTTAGCTGTGAGGTCCAGAGCCAATGGCTTGGCCTGGATCTGCTGGCCTGGTGGAGCGATTCAAGAACAGGGTGTCAGAAATGGCCCAGGTGAAGGTCTCATTCTTGTGTCTCGGCAGTAATGCTTGCAGAAGCATAACAGACCAGAGCATTTTCTTCATTTTGTGACATTAGTTGGTGCTTGCAGGGGCTGGTGATGCCTCGAGCGAGTTTGTCTGTCTGCTGTGCTACTCATTTCCTGGCCCTTTGAGTCAGGAATAAACCTGGAGATGGAGGGCTCCAGGCCTTGGGAAGCACTTAACATCATGCTTAAGTCACACAGGTCATGATATAATTTTATAAATTACACATTAAACTTTTACCTAGGTATCATCAAATGATGCAATAGCTTGGCTTTTCCTTTGCTGTGCTTAAACACAGTGGTTGAATCGTCTCGGACTGACTGACTTTTGAAGTAAAAGCCGTCAGCTGCCACTGACTTTTAGCCTGGCTCAAGTCATTGCAGTTTTTTGAGGGAAGAGCTTGGCTGGTTTGATCCGTTTAACTGGGTTGAAGTCGTTGTTAAATGTCCCCTCGTTAAATGGGATGCAAGTGCAGGTATTGCGGGGTCCTTGCTGAGGAAGTCGGAGCAGAGAGGTTGGGCTCTCGGTGTTTGCGAGGCCACGTGGGGTGACGAGGCAGTGCCGTGGAGCAGCGGTGCAGCTGTTAAATCAGCGAACAGCAATGTGCTGTGTGCGGCGGCCGCTGTTCTCCCGTGATTAATGGGCAGCTTGGCTTTGGGAGGTGGAACGCTACCCCCCGTCTCCAGGGGAATCCTTGTCTCTGCAGTAATTATTAAAAAGAACTCTTCAAACTGTCACTGCAGCCCTTGCAAGGTTTTAATCAGAGAGTTCAGATGTGGGGTTAATGGCAAATCATTGCTTCATGGAGGCTTTTTGAGACGAAAAAGCTGGAAATGTTCCCACAGCTGTTGCTTGTGAGTGTCGCATCCAGTTACTGGTTCTCATTTACGAAATATCGTGGGGTAGCTTCTGGTGCAATATGAATGTTACGCTGTAAAGACAGCCATACTTTACATGAGCTTAGAGATAGATTGATTTTCTTTTTTTTTTCCTTAATTAAATGCAGAGTAAAGTTTTGTGTTGCCTTCTAGAATTTTTTTTTTTTGCTGAGATTATTCAGCTGTAGGTTAAAGGTCCTAGGCAAATCTAATTCCTGGAAACTGGAGAAGTTGGTTGTGCTTGGATGTCTAACGGGCAGCGTTTACCCTGCGGTGATCTTCTTGTGACCGTATGCTCAGTTGTGTGCTTTAGAACATATATGCATCCTCACTTTGTCTGAAATTGAATACAGGAAAGTGCTTTAGCAAGAGTTGACTCTGACATCTCCAAGGAACTTGTGTAGCGATAGATGGACTTTCTTTGTGTCAGTACTTGCTTTGCCAGGGTAGTTTATTTTCCCTATAGTATCTTTCTTTTACAATTTGCTCAGCTTTTCAGGATATTGCTCAGACTAAAGCCTCTATCATACTATATTCTAATTTTCTTTACTAAGACTATACTGGATGTCATCCTGCAGCTTTGATGAATTGCTTTGTTCTAATGAAGCTGGATCTAGCAGATAACAGAAGTGAGGAGATGGCATCGATGGGCTGGGCACAGCATCTGAGCTTGTCACTGTCCTTTGGAATTATGATCTTATCTGAAAAGCTGCATTGTTTCTATTTAGGAACAAGCCTTTCCTGTTAAATGTGGAGCAGAGTGAGGAAAGGAGTGACAAATGATGCTGCGTAGCTGAAGGACAGAGCACTTTTTTTAGCATCTGTCTGGGTCATATGTTTGTCCCCTGGTTTTGTGGCAGTGTGCGTAGAGTCTAATTGATGGCCGGTGATAAATGCTAGTGTCAGAACATTTGTTAGGAATTTGCAAATAAATTTAATCTGGGCTGCAGCAAGCAGATGCGCCAGCAGTCCAGTGGCACAGAATTAATTTATTTCTGGGTGTAGAATAGTATTTATGTATGCCATGTTGCTGTTGATGTTAAATTGTATATCAGGAACAAATGCTAAATTATATATCAAGAACATCCACATATGACTGGAAAGAGGAGGAGACATTTGTTGTCATCGTAACAACCGAAACTCTAGCAGTTGCCATTGAACTGTGCTGTGACAGCCCTTTGCAGACCACAGAATTTTAAATTTGCCTGCGCAGTGCAAAAATGTTGGGAGTCTGGAAAGATAAAAAAGGTTTGGTAACAAATACTTGAAGTAAACCATCCCTTTTTCTCATGTCATCACTTCAGTATGTCACTAGTACAGTAAAGGCGGGGAAGGCACATCTGGCATGGGATCCCTCTTTGATGCACATCCTTAGTGTGGACAAGTTAGCAAACCTTTTTAAACAGGAGGTTGGTTGTGTAGCATGGCAGAAAATCTGTGCAACTTTGTTGAGACAGTGGGATTGATTTGCAGTGTATTTATATGCATAGGTGAGCTGCAGATCTTGTCTCTTGTGCTGTTTCAGATTCACTGCAAATGCAGGTATTTTCTGAGGTAGCAGAAACATTGTTGGCCTCGTGATCCAGGGTGCCAGCGGGTCGGGAGCTCCCCAGGAAGCAATTCTCTCTCATAACACTGTGCTGGGTGATTTGCCAGTGACGCTCTGGCTGGTTTTACTCATATTTTCCAGTGGGTGTGTCAGCAACAGCCTGAGGACTCAGCAGCGTAGAAGCACGTTATACAGAAATGGGCTACAGTCAGTCTTGAATCCGATTTTTAACAACGAGGGTCTGATGGCTTTATTTGGTCTGTATCCATATTAAGCAAGTGAGATTGTCTCTTGTTTTAGCACAGAGTGACATTTAGTGGGATTGTGATGGGTCTAGTGGACTGTGAGCATCTGAAGTCTCCTGGACCAGGATTAAACTGCCTTAAAACAGGATCTACCAACCAGGGCTCTTCAAAATACGTCTGAGATTGCTGTCTGCCTTTGTACTCAATCAGTAACTTGTGGAGGCGAGGGGCTTTCTTGGGCCCACTGGTGCTTCAATTCTTCCTTTTACTGGAGCAGCAATTAGAGCGAAAGAGGTGATGATCCTGCATCGTCTTCTGTGTCCGCAGTGCCTCAGCACCTGGCTTTTGGGGCACTGGGGAGCAGCTGCAAATAGCCACAGCTGTGTGATGCATGTGGATTTTCTGCTGGCCAGCAGGATGCAAATAGTTGCCTGAAAGAAGGCAAATTTAAGGGTAAATCTGAGTGCTTGTATTTCCATAGCTGGGCTTTGGGCTTGTTCGCGTGTACAGCTCAGGGCCTGTGGTCTGACAGCCTGGAAAGGTCTGGGAATGTCATGCGATGCAAAAAAACTGACTCACTTGTGTGACCTTGGGCAAGTCCCACACCAGAGCCACACCAGAAAATTGCTCTTGGGCAAGAGCCACACCAGAAAATTGCCAGTGCAGCGCAGGTTGAGTACCGCTCCTGCAGCTGGGCCTTCGGGAGAGCCAAACGTGCAACAAACAAACCCCACAAACTTTAACAATTCTGTTATGTGTATCTTTGTCATTAAATTGTCCCTCCTTTGGGTCAGAAAGCTCTGCAATTATGTTTGTGTCTTTTTTTTACACCGCTATTTTTCTAAAGAGGAAGAGAAACGCAGGAAAAGGGAAAATCAAATGCATCTGGAGCGCTTACGGGCTCTCCTCATCATCACCTTCATCATGCTGATGTTTCGGTTCACGGTCAGTGAGAACAGAGAAGGGACCAACATTTCCTGGAACTACTTCGTGAATGAGATGCTGGCAAAGGGGGAGGTGCAGAGGATCGAAGTGGTGCCGGAGAGCGACATTGTGGAAATTTATCTGCACCCGGGAGGATCTCCGCACGGACAAGTTGTGAGTGACTTTCTACAATTGCAACGGATGATCTTAGATTATACCGTTGAGAGGAACTGAATTAAGGAATATATATGTTTGGTAAGACTATAGCTGGTAAATTTGCTCTTTATTAATTTTTCTCTTTCTTGTATTTGAAGTTCAGGGGACTTCTGTTACTTGTATCAATCTGGAAACTAAAACTTTTATTTTAAATTGTAACAGTAATTAATAATGACCTGGAAGAAAATCTTGCGTATGTCTAAAAAGCTGGAAAAACTCAGTAGTTTTTTCTGCCGGCTCAGTCTGGTATGTGAGAAGGTATCTAAAGATTGCGAACTCTTATTACCAAATCCTGTTTCAAAAATTTTCTCCTATTTGGATTTTAGTTTCAAGTGTTCTGTCAAACTCCATCAGACTTTCTTCCTAAATCTTCCAAATCTTCCAAAATGGAAACAAAGCGAAGTTTGGTCACGTACTTACTTCCAGGAGTTGCCGCTAAGATCATTACAGGCTGCCTTGAGAGATTAAAATATTGGTTTTGGACACATCCCATTTTGTTTAGTGATTTATGATGCATTTGCAAACTGCTGGATGAAATTAGTTTCTGATAAAGACAAAGAAACAAGGTCCACGAAGTCTGATGCACTTTTCCATTTATAGTACAAAAGTTTGTCTGAGCCCAAGGTGTCAATATAACTGGGTTTATAATACTAACTCCATCTTCCAGTTTGTTGCATCTCATTTTTTCTAAAGAGCTGAGAGTTTTTGGCTTTTCTGCTTTCGTAAGGTGCTGAAAAGCCTGGGGGTATCCCCAGGTTCCTTTGGAGCCCTCGTGCCAGTTCCCTGCTCCTGAGTTCATGGATGCAGCAGCATCAAGGGGTGCAACGTAAAGCTAATTTTTGTCTGACTTGTCCATGCTGTGCCCTTGTGCTTGTTGCTGTATTCTTACACTACACTACTTAAATGCTGCTTTTGATTTCGTGTCCCCAGAATGTTACCCTGTTGTACACAATGCGGGTGGCAAACATTGACAAATTTGAAGAGAAGCTGAGAGCTGCGGAGGACGAGCTGAATATTGATGAGAGAGAGAGAATCCCCGTTTCCTACAAACATCCTGGCTTTTATGGAAAGTATGATAGAAATTTATGCTGACTGTTGATCTTGTATCGGTGACAACATCCCTCACTTGGAAAGGAAAGTCCCTTTCAACTAGATGTTGTTATTATAAATATAGAACAAAAAAGTGGTCTCAGTTTTGGAGCGCCTACCCTGTTCTTCAGATATAGACACACTCTAGATGTGCCTTAATGCTTGAAAAGTGAGGGTCCCAAGAAGGTGTGTGGAACTGCAGCATGCAGCAGACTGTTTTGGGTCAGTGTCAGCAAGTCTGAGGAAAGTCTGTGTTCTTGCAGAGCTGAGCACTTTTTGTCCGTGTAATCAATTATTCAAGTGCAGAGTGGGATAGAAACCCTGACTCAACAAGTGCTGTTCCAGCCTGGTGCTGCATGAGCCTTGCCCATCAACACGCTCTGAGGAAGGTCTGTGGTGGTGGTTCAGTCTGTACAAATAACCACCTCATCCTGGCCGCACCTCCGAGAGCAGCCCGTGTGTTACCGCTGCGCCACATACCGAGCTGAGCCACTTTGATGCTCGCGTACAAAATCCCCGTGAGAGGAGTGCTTGTGTTAAACTTCCAGCCCTGTTCTGTTACCTGAAACCAAGATCGTTTGCTTAAAAAAAAAAAAATAATAATGCTAAGAGCTTTTAATTCTGAAATGAGCTATTATGAATGAGAAGAGGGGAGATCTGCCAAAAGACTGTAGAGCGCTGGCTGGGCTTTATTCTGTGCTTTCATGTGATGTACGAGTGTTCTGTGGTCATTTGCTGCTGAGGTGGCTTATTTGCCCTTTTGTTAAGACCAGCAGCATGTTTCTGCAAAACAGGATTTATGGGCTCCAGAGTACAAATGTCAGGACCTTTAAAATACTGAAAAAGTTATCTTGAGTCGTATTTACCAAGTTATGGCCAAGCATTTCAATTTGTACCTGTCTCACTTCTGTCCTTTCAGTGACATCATTTCCCTGATAGTGACGCTTGTGGCTGTGTCCATGTTGTGGAGCATCTTTCGCCTCATCAGGGTTGCGAGCCGGGTGGGAGGATTCAACGCCTTTGTGAGTATCCTGGATGTTGAGGTTGGTTTGCAGCCTGTGGGTAGTCCTGTCTTCTGCTGGCCTAATCTCCTCCCTTTTCCCCAGCAAAATCAATGCAGAATGGGAATTAATTGGTGCCAAGGACTCTTCAGTCTTGACACATCTTGCATCTGTGGATTGTGCAGTAACCGGCCGTGGCGGAGGCTCTTGCTCTCCCCGGTGGCAGGAAGGGCTGAGCTGGGTGAATTTGCAGTCCCGTTTGCTCTGCTATTTTCAAAGCTTGCTAATGAGTTGCAGCTGCAGATGGTGTTTTTCACTGGCTCCTGCCAATATGCCTCCCATACAGCCAGAAGTAGGAATTGCTGCTTTCTGCAAAATGAGTTCTCAATTTATAAAATATGTTCAGATTCTGGATTTCATTATGTGTTGGCCTGTTCTGCTCATGCCACATGCCTCACTTGCAACATCAGTCAAATCTCCGCCTCTCCTCTTCCACCCTTGCAAGGATCAGCTGATGAAATTCTGCAGAAATCAGCCCGGGGTGCGCTGCCATTGACCGCAGGGATTTGGGGATGAAAATACGGTGAATCCAGTCCCTTGTCAGATTTCCCACTCAGTCTCCTCTGTGATTCTCTTCTGGCCTTGGGATTCTCTTTACACAAAGGGATGCAGCTGCTCAGAGGAGAAGAATATTTTAAAGTGTTGAGTAATGAGGGCCTTGAGGACTCGATTCTGTCCTTGCATAAGTGGGGACAGCCAGGCCCTGCATGTTTAACTCTTCAGTTGGATAAGCTGGTGTTTCTGAGGCCTAAGAAGTTACAAACTTCCTTCTCAAAAGAAAAAAAAAAAATCCCAAGTAACTTTCTTCAGTCTGAACGTAATGAGGAGTTACATGTAGGGCATTTAAATAAATTCTTGTTTGGACTGTCACTGTGGCTTAACACACACCAGGAGACTGA
Source organism: Caloenas nicobarica (assembly GCF_036013445.1). Classification (NCBI taxonomy): domain Eukaryota; kingdom Metazoa; phylum Chordata; class Aves; order Columbiformes; family Columbidae; genus Caloenas; species Caloenas nicobarica. The sequence goes on from NC_088253.1 coordinate 23,331,801, forward strand.
AATGCAGTGGCTGTTAAATTTGGGAACCTGTAGTTCTGTCCTGGGTTGTGTTGCAGTAGAAACCAGCAGCAGCATCGGACAGTGGTGCAAAGTGTCTGTTTATGTGCGTTTACAAGACAATATTGGTAATTATTTACCACTGACAATTATTTACCATCCATACATATTCCTCGAAACTATACTTATTCCATGCGTTTTAAGAATCAGAGCATTCAAAAATTGGGGAGAAGATCCCAAATAAGGTTTGGGGCATTCTGCACATTTTTAATAAATATCCCTGCCTGGTCTACACGGAGTTTGAGCTGAATTGTGTTGGGAATGTTGCTGCAGGTTTATTCCATCTCTTCCCAGCAACACGTGGATAAAGTTTTGAATCAACAATCCAGCTGTGAAGTGTTTCCAAAGCAAAAGTTAGTAAAACACCAGTGCATCGGTGGGCATTTTAGTGGTTTTTGTTAGGGGCAGCTTATACCAGTATTCCAAAGTAGAGCAAACAGCCTTTCCAGCCTGTTGACTTGACCAAAGTCAGAGCATGCCTTCAGTACTTGTGCTGCCTTCCACAGAACCAGCTGAAAATGGCTCGTTTCACCATTGTGGATGGGAAATCTGGCAAAGGGATCAGCTTCAAGGACGTAGCAGGAATGCACGAGGCGAAAATGGAAGTCAAAGAATTTGTGGACTATTTAAAGGTATTTAAAAGTTGAACAAAATAAGTGCTTGCTATCCATCTTCTGGGATAGGTGGCTGTTCTGGGGTGGAGGGTATGTTCTGTTCTTCATCCTTCGTGATACTGAGCAGCCTCTGTTTAGATAAGCTGACAGCGATCAGTGTGACTCAATCTCTGTATTTCCAGTTCCTTAACTGGAATGCAGGTGTAGCTGCTGCCATTAGCAGCTCCGAGTTGCTCAGGCTGCAAACAGTATTGGGAAGCTCTGGGAGGTTGTATTCTTGTGCAGATGCTTCATGCGAGCGGGGGATCTGACAGACCGTGGTGTTCTTGCAGAGCCCTGATCGCTACCTTCAGCTTGGGGCTAAAGTGCCCAAGGGTGCCTTGTTACTGGGACCGCCGGGCTGCGGAAAGACGTTGCTGGCGAAAGCCGTGGCTACAGAAGCACAAGTGCCGTTCTTGGCCATGGCAGGCTCGGAGTTTGTGGAGGTGATAGGAGGTAAGCGCAGGAGGAGTGTGGGCGTTACCTGATGTGCTGTGGAGCTGGAGGGTGCTGGCTGGGCCCCTTGCAAAGCACAGAGTTTTAGCCTGTCTTTGTGTGGGGAGGATGAGTTAGTATATAGAAGGTTTTCAGGGGTGGAGAGTACTTAATTCCATAGTAATTAAAATGCATGCCCTCAGAGTTGATAGTTTTTCTGACAGCATGCAGCCGTGGTGCTTCACCTGAAACCACTGTCTCTGACTTCCCTGTGCCTCTTGTGAAAGCCACTGACTGAGGATTCCTTCCTTACATGAGAATGCTGCTGGATTTTCTGCGGCTCCCTGCTGATGGGGAAAGTATGGCCCCTTTGTGCCTTGGGATTTCCATCTTCCTCCTTTTCTTCCTTTCTCCTAGATCTCGAGACCCGACAAGGGTCAGCGTGCAGGAAAATGCTGAATATTTCAGCTTCTGACCTGTGGAAGGAGCAGGAGTTTGTGTTAGGAGCTGGGAGCAGAGCTCCTCTTACAGCAGCTGGAGGAATCCCTGCAGTTTTGGGAACCCAGTGCAAAGCCAGCATGCTGCAGGAGCAGCGCCTAGGAGTTAAACTTAGGAGTTCTCTGGCAATTTCTTTGTGCCCCTTTGCGAGAGGGACTGTCACAAACAGAGGGTTTGCCTTGGTGTCCGGTGTCATGCTGGGGGCTGTTCTGCGCTGTACTAACAATTTTTGCTATGAGGCTTATTTCATCTTCTCTTTCCCTACAGGTCTTGGAGCTGCCCGAGTGCGGAGCCTCTTCAGAGAAGCCCAAGCTCGTGCTCCCTGCATCGTGTACATCGACGAAATCGATGCTGTGGGCAAGAAGCGCTCAACCAATATATCTGGTTTTGCCAATGCTGAGGAGGAGCAGACCTTAAACCAGCTGCTGGTGGAAATGGATGGTCAGTATTTCTCTGCCTTTCAGCAGCTGGGCCCTTGTTACCTTCGAGATCCAAGCTGTTATACATCTTTTTCCTGCTTGAACTCCCTGTTCCTCTTTAGTGTTCTCTTCTTGCTGAAGTAATTACCATTGCATTGAAGTCTAGATATTTATATAGGCTTTTAAGGGTTTGGGGCTAAATCTAGTACATTTTAAAACCCTGGAGCTAACTGGTGGTGTTACTACTGAAGACCCTGAGTCAGAAGAGAGTGAATTTGCACCAACAGGCATGTGAGCATCCACCTGCTAATCAAATAAACAGAAAATGTGCATTAGAGATCGTGGCTGGCAGAGGGCAGCAACCCCAAAGACTCTTAGTGTAGTAAATGGCTTCAGTGCAGGAGTGTGTTTTCCTACTGGCAGTTGGAGAAGAATTATTTACTGTACTGGGCAAACAAAGGAAAATGAATTGGTGGCGAGGGCACTGCTGTCTGTAGAGGGTAACATTCAGGTCTAGCTGGCTGTTAAATGTTGTTGGATATTTGCCGTATTACGTCTAAGACAGGTAGTGGTTTTAAAGGCTGTTAAAGTTTAAAGTTTAGTTGTCCCAGAGGGACATAAGCAATGTGCTATATCAATGCTCCCATCCTTTGACTTATTCTCACACTCTGCCTGAGCACAGGATCCCTATCTAAACTGAGAGAGAGGAGCTTTGCAAACAGGCTGTTGTTTGATGCTGCGTTCTGGATGGTTTCTGGCCATGCTATATCTGGAATAAGCCCGTTTCTCAGACACTTTCACCCAAGTGCCAAAAAGAATCATCCTTTGGCTATTCTTAGTCATAACTCTGTCGGAGCCTGCAGCACTGACTCGACTTGCAATGTTTCTGTTGCTAAATCTTATTGCAGAGCAGGGGAAGGAATAACTAACAACCTGCCTGTCAGGGAGTGTCTGTATCTGCCTGCTGTTCCATGGGACAGAGCTGCCTTTCCCCTTAGCTGTAGCTGTGACACTTGTCTCATCACAGTCTTCATATGAAAAATTAAAAGCTATCACGTGCTAAAAGCATCTCCCTTTCTCCTGCTTGTTTTTTTACGGTGTGTTTGCAGTGAAGTGGGGGCGCAGCCCTGCGGGAGCAGAGCGCGTCCTGCAGCGCAGCAGCAAGGCTGTCTTCCGCACGTTGCCCCGGGGTCAGCCCTCCCTTTGCTAGGAGAGGAGCTGGGACCTGTAAAAATGTTTTCAGCAAAGGGTAGGTGTTCCTCCGTACTGCGTGCAAGATGATCCGTGATTCTGGATCTCTGCCCTCGCTGCAGAAGGAGGGGATATTGTAGGCAGGAGCACGGCATGGCACAGACAGGGTGGAGTGGTCCTGTGGTACAGGGACCCTCCGAACATCCCTCTGCTTCAGTGCAGGGGCCATGGAGTTTTTGAGAGAGAGGAATGAGCTCTGGATTCTAAACAACCGGACAAAAAGTCTGCTTGAAACACACAATGCTGCATGATAGCAGAAATCACCTGAAATACGTGCATGCAGTTCCCTGGGAGTTTGCACATGCACTAGCTTAGGCAACTTGGCCAAGCACATGAATACACTTGGAGTGAATATAACTATTTGCAGCTGTATCTGTATAGTATTGTAGATGGTCTTGACAGAAAAGGCCAGTAGTAACACACAGAACAGGCTGGGTTGGGGTTTTTTTTCCCCCTGACAGTTGTAGGATGAGCTGGCAACAAGTTAACGCTGAATTAAATGGAGATCCGTCTGTCTGTACGGGAGTGTGCAGTCAGTACAATCCACATCTCTATACTAAAAATGAAACTGTCTGATTTCTTCCAGTCTGTAGAAATTAGACATTGTTTCTAGAGTGTATTTTTGGTATCAATTCAGAAAATAGGGTACAACTCTATCGGAAAGTGAGTTTAAAAGGTAAATACTATCCTCAATATGTATGTTAATAGTCCTTTATTTACTGGGTGCTGCCTAGTTTATTTTTAAATCTATATAGTATCATTATTTGCGTCTCATGCAGATCATGCACTCGGTCCTTCATTTTGCTATGTGCTTTATCAAGTGCACACTAAAAAAAATAGCCCAAGGAGTTTACAATGTCAAATGGGAGACAGGTGGCAAGGACGGGCAGGCGGGTCCAGGAAACATGGGCATGCTGTTGGCTTGGACTCAGGAGCAGTGATCTTCTGCATGTTACCGAAATGTTATCTAACTGAGCACATTACCGAAACAAACACCAAATTGCGACGTGCATCCTGGCAAAATAGTTTTCAGGATGGTAGTGAAGAAGGTTTTTAGGAGTTTGACAGTTCTGCCCAAGCACAAGCGGAGGAGCGGTGTGTGTTTGTAATGAGGAGGCCTTGGAACGGAAGGTTGAGAGCTCGGTTTCGGCTCTCTTCAGCTTAAATTGATGGTTGAAGTTCTGCAAGGCAACACCATAGAACTGAGTTAGCTATTAATTTGGAAAAAAAAAAAATCATGTGCAAGAGTAGATCTGTGAGTCATCAGCTTAGCAGTGATTGTTGAATTCGTGTGTTTGAATGAGATTACTCAGAGGTGAGGAAGAGGAAGAAAAGGAGGTCAGAGCTGTATGGAACCCACTCTGCGGGCTGGAGGAAGGATGAGGACACCAAGAAAAAAGCCATTATGTGAAGATGTATGGGATAAATGTGCAGTTTGATGCGTGGTAATTCTGGTAGGCAGATTTTAGAGTAATTGTAGTGCTCTTCCTGCAAGCAGCCTTGGTTTCTTCACCGACAGCTTTCTTTGTGTTCTGGAAGCACCAGGAGCCTGGTGGGAGCAGAGGAGGGACTGGGGGGAGCCTGTTATGTACAAAAGCTGTTTTTAAAAGCAGAGTGACACATGTTACTGCAGTCTTTGTCAAAACAGGTGCCTGGTTTGAATAGTGAATCTTCCCTCACAAACTGCAAACAGGCGGAAGAGGAATGTGACCCAAATATCTCCTCTGTTCTGAGTGCATTTGAGAGGAGCTTGACAGTCCCGGGCTGATGTGTGTTTTGTGAATGAAAACGCAGGATGGCTTCAGGAGCAGCTCTTTCCCCAAAGTCCTCAGATATGACCTCTCCCCTGCTCTGAGCTGCGTACAACGTTCTGACCCCAAGGCTTCCCTCACAAATGTGGCCCCGTTTCAGTGATGTTGTTCACAGATGATGTCCAAACAGCTTTTAAACAAGTGACCAGAGAATTACACAGTGTAATAATGCAGATGAGATGCCCATGGGGAGCAGGGCACTTGCTGATTCAACTGGACCCTTTTTTTCCTTTCCTTTCTGAAGTGGCTTCAGTTGTGAACACCGCAGATATGAAGGCTCTCTCTAGACTGAATTTTCAGAGCTGCTTTTCGTTTGTTGATGTAACTGAGGTGGTTGTTTTGTAGATTATTCCTTTGGCTGATCTTTGCCTGTGGAAGCCAAAGCCTGTGATGTTCCAGGTGATGTTGCATTGGGAACAGTGATGTGAATCCGAGGCTGCAGTTGCAGATTTCTCGGAGCAGTGTTTTGTACTGCTGGGATACAGGCTTGAAAGCAAGTGGGGCAGAAGCTGATGTGAGAAGGATGCTCTCAGTGGTGGGGGGTTTTATATTTGTTCTAATAGTCAGGCCTATTTTGAGAGAGTCTTCCCGGCTGCAAAGCAGATGACATACTGTCCCATCTAATCCTGCCGTGCGAATTAAGCTTGCTGTCCCCAAGTGCCTGCCAGTCTCTGCCGATTTATCCCACGCCAGAGTGCGGTGTAACAGATGCCTGAAGACCGGCCGGCTCCATCCTCTCCAGGAGCTTCAGTGTTCTGCGGGCGGGGAGAGCTGAGGTTTGCTGGAGCCCACGCTGACAGCGCCAGGCCTCTGACTTACCTGTAACCGGAATCTCTCTGCTGAGCTCCTGGCCGCTGACACATTTGGCAGCTCTGCTGGAGGAGCTGGAGGGAGTTGAAACTCGCCCGGCTGACGTGCGGAAAGCTGCCTCTCCACAGCGTGTGACTTGGCAGCAGAGGCAGCACGTGGGACCAGCGCGTCCGTTCCCTGGGAAGGCTGCTGCGTGCCAGGGCTGCTGAATCTGCTGTAAGCAGGTGACTCATCCCCGGGGGCCTGCGGGCACCTGGCGGAACGCGATAAATAAGCAGTGTGGTTCGGTGATTCAACATGATCCCTGCTCCCCACCCTAGCGGCACAGCCGCTGCCCCTCGCTGCCCTCCAGCTGCCGGTGCTCTGCGTCCCCTGGAAGCCCCGTCTGCCTTTGCTGCTCTGGCGAGGCCTGTAAAACCTGATGCTCCCTTCATCCGTGAGACCTGGAGACAAAACCTTTTCTGACTCTGGTTTGAGCTAGTCTGTGCTAATCATCACTGCAGAGCTGTTTGGTTGCATTTTGTCTGCCTACGTGTCTGCGGTGTAGGTTCTGCAGGGTCGGTCTTTGCACTGTTCTGCAACATGCCTGGGTGCCTTCCGAGTGCTGAAAGATGAGTGAGAGACAAAGCTCAAATCGTGCTGTAACATGCCCCTTGCTGGGTGGCAAAGCTACATCTTTCTGCATTAAGCCGAGCCGGTCAGAAGAAAGCCTGTCCCTTCCCTGGTGATCCTGTGACTGAATGCTAAAAGAAATGAAACCTGAAAGGACTTTCCACAGAAATATTTGGGAGGGGAAGGCTGTTTGAGCTAGCAAATATTGTACAACTGGAGCTAAAGGAGAAGGAACTGACTTAAGCCTGGGGGTGAGAAGGCATCTCCTAACTGATCAAAGCAGGGAGATTCTGTTCTGGTTACTGGTTCAGCAATTTCCAAATGTGGCAAAAGGAAGGGTAAAAAAAAGAAGTGTTAAGGCTTGTTAAGTAAATGAAAAGGGAATTTTGGAGTATCCGTGATGAGCAGAGACTGGCCTGGGTGACTTGGGAGGCTCTTTGCTGTCTTGTGCTCCCAGCTGCAGAGGACACTTGCTTGGCCTCAGCTGCCCCAGGGGATGCAGTGAACACCCTCCGGCTTTGGGATACAGATGTGTGAATCGTTCTCTGCGTCCTGCCTGGCAGAGCAGAATGTGATGGTGAAAACCCTCACCTTTGGTTTTCCTTGTTTCTCTACAGGAATGGGAACCACTGATCATGTCATAGTGCTGGCTTCCACCAACCGTGCCGATGTCTTGGATAACGCCTTGATGAGACCGGGGAGGCTCGACAGGCACATCTTTATTGATCTTCCAACACTCCAGGTATATTCCACCTACTGCCCTGTCCTTACCTAATGCTAATGACCAAGGTGTCCTGGTCCCTGCTGGTGATTCACTGGCCTGGGAAAGGCTGAGCTTGGAGCAGATAGAGCTGGTAAGCTTCTGTTTGCCTTTATTCTTATTTATGTGCTCTAAATCAAAGATTTGACACGCTAATGCAGGTGCTTGTTTCTCTGAAATGACAACTGGCTGTTTTCAAGTGCCTCTGCTCTGCTATGAGCTTTGGCAGTGAGTTATTCTGTGAGGTTCTCTTTGCCACGCAGATTCAGAACTGTTTGTGTCTTCTCTCCAGGAAATTGGGAATCACCTCATTGTAAAACTGCCTTGTGTGGGAGCTTAAATTGCCATGTGCCTTAAGCACCATTTGTTCTTTAGGTTTATTGTCCTTACTATCCTTGTAAGGCTCCTCATTTTCCTTTAGGCAGCCTGTTAAGTAACTTTCTCCTTCTGAATGCTTTTTAAAGCCATTTACTAGGAGTCTTCCATGTCTGCTGTGTTGACATTTGTAGCAGAGTTCTGGGAATAGGCTCAGCTGCAGTAAAGATCTGTCAGCTCTGCCAGCACAAGCTCTTCTCCTCCCATCTGTGCTTTGCTGGCGTCGGCAGAGTTTTCAGTTAAAATGCCTTAAATGCCTGATACAATCTGGCACCGGAAGCATGAACTGTGCAGCTGCCCTGATGGAGGAAGGGGGAAAACCCTGGCAAGGGAACGCATTGTTTTGATCAGGATCTCCTGGACTGGTGGAATGAGTTACTCCTTGGTTCCTTGCCAGCCCTCGTCTCACCCCCACCTCCGTCTGGGAAGCGGTCCGGTCACAGGCACAGTAGCTGGCAGGTAGGGGATTTGTGTGAGGTAGCAGGCAGAGGCAGCCGGAGGTCCTTCCTGCGAGCGCTTTTATGGTAAGAGGAAAGTTAAGACAGATCAGAGCAAAAGTTTAGGAGGGGAGAGTAGCCCTGCGAGAGAAAGCGATGACTCAGGGTGAGCTGCTGAGCAGCTGTTCTGAATTTGGGTGCTGAGTGTTTGTCAGGGCTCCTGTGGCACCAAAAGGCTGTAAGGACAGCCCTGCCCTCTGGTGGCAATGTCACTGTCCCCGCTGCCACTGGTCTGCTCCCCCTGCGCTCCCTGCCCTGCGTCCACACAGTTGTGAGCACTGCCGGGCTCAGCTGTTCTGTCTTCTTTCCAGGAGAGGAGAGAGATCTTTGAGCAGCACCTGAAGGGGCTCAAACTCATCCAAGACGCCAGCTTCTACTCACAGCACCTCGCTGAACTGACTCCGGGCTTCAGCGGTACGACTGCTGCGTCCTCGGGGTCTGCTCTGCCTGCTGCTGCGCCAGTGCTGCCCTTCAACCCGCAGCTTCTTGGTTCTTTAGTTTTAATTGGATATTTTGGTCTAAAGGGCTCTTTTTCTTCAAGCCTTTTCTATCTCTGTGGAAGTAGTGGGAACCAACCAGCTCCCTGGTGGATGGAGCTGTGATGAGCAATTGTTCATGGCTGTTCCGAATCTTTGGAAACTTCGGGGAGTAGTAGGGTGTGGGGGTAGGGAAAATACACTTTTATAATCCCCGAGTTCCTGATTCCTAAGGGTAGGAACCTCTGCTCATGCTCCTGTCCAAGCTGTTGTTCTGGATGGGCTGTTGCACTTTAGTTGACTTTAAGCTGAGACTCTTTAAGTTGATAAATGTTACCAGGAAAGCAAAAGAAAGAATGAATAGCAATTACTTTGTCTGTCAGAGTAGAAATTGGACAACTCTGGCTCCTGCATTGAGCCTGTTTCCAGAGTGGGCCCTGGGAGTTTGAAACAGTGCTGAGCAAGGGGCTCCGGAGTTCCTGTTTATGTGGAGTTCCTGGAATATCCTTTCTGGGTTTCCCCTCTAACAGGCCCCAGCACACTGCCTCTTCGTGACTTCTCTCAGCAGCCCCCCACCACCATCACCCCCACACGCAAACTCGGAACAGATGTTGTTTCTCTTGCGCACAGAGGTTGTGCGGTCGCTGTATGAGGAGCGCGGTGGCCTGTGCCAACCCGGGCTGCCCACGCCGCTCCCCGGCTGCCGAGAGCCAGCCTGGCTCTGGCCTGTGAATTGATCACTGAACTCTGTCCTCTGTGTGGCAACACAGCGTTCATTGCCAAGGCAGTTGTATTGTTCAAATCCAACACAAACACCACGAACTGGGTTTGCTCCCTGTTCCCAAGGAATGAAAAAGTGCAGGCTGTTTGACTTCCTTAGGTCCTTTTCCAGACTTTTTCTTATAAAAAAATGTCTTTGTCACGCAACAAATCCAATGTAATTCTCATAAACTCTTGTCTACAGGAGCTGACATAGCAAATATATGTAATGAAGCTGCTCTTCATGCTGCTAGGGAGGGTCACAAATCCATCGATACTTCCAACTTCGAGTATGCTGTGGAAAGAGTCATTGCAGGTGAGTGACCCGGCCGTTTCTGTTGCTGTCTGACTAGTCTGTACCACGCTGCTTGCGAGTAGGTGCAAGTGAACAGGTTCCATTCAAGACAGATGGGTCCTAACTGCTCCCTCCTGTAGTGCTGTCCTGAAGGTCTTACATGCCATAGGCGCAGAAAGTTCTCTGAGCAAGCCCCCAAACGGATCTATCTTTCTGAATCTGCAGGCAGCCTGAACCCGTAGCTCAGGGAAGCTGGCCAGTTGCAAAACAGTAAAGAGGGTAATTCAAATCTGTATGGCTTTTTTAGTTTAAAAAATATATATATATTGGAAGTATCTCTGGGTTTTTCTTGCTGCTCTGGATGCCTGCTACATAAACATGAAATAGACTACACATCCTCAACAGCAAGAAATTGGAGATTTTTCTTTTTGGTCTCAAAGCCCAGGCTTTGAGTTGGCAGAGCAAACTGGAAGACAGTAGAGTACTGTTCTCCCTCTGAGAACATCCTGTCGGCTTTTCCCTGTCGCTCGTGTGATTGCCAGCAGAGGAACCTCTGGAGATTACCCTGTAGCCGTATATTGTGCGGAGCGGGGGAAAGAGTTCACAGAACTCTTTGCTTCACCTGAGGGATTTGAATCTGGTGGGTTTTGGTCTGAACTGCCCTGTAGCAAAGCCTTGGTTTTGGTAATCAGACACTTAACCACTTCCAGGCTGCAGTGCTGTTCCCAAGGGCGAGCCTGGGCAAACAGGCTGGCACGCTGCGCTTTTCTCACTAGAGCGTGTGGAACAGGATGTTTGTACTGGGTCAGTTGTTTCCTGAGCCTGGAATTCAGTCCAGAGTGTTTGCTTTGTCAGAAAATGCCTTAATTCCTCATTTAAGAGAAGATTTTTGCAACAGTTCCTGACCTTTCACCTGCCTCTTAAAAACAAAACCCTTGGAGTGTTTTGGGTGACTGTGGCCACACTTGCACAAAGTTCAGACAACACTTGCAGCTCCCAGGAGCGGACAGTGAGGTGACTCTGGTTGTAACGCCAAAGTCCTCATCAGCCAGAGCAAACGTGTGCTTTACTTTCCCATCTGCGGGAGAGAAAGCACCAAACTTGTAGGGATTTGCTTGACTTTTCCTGACTTCCACCCTCGCTTTAGTTCCCCAGACTCGGCAGATGAGGCAGAAAGCAAGCGAGGCCACACGGGGTGTGTAGCCAGAGGGAAATCTGGGATTAACGTGGTGGGGCGTTGTGGGGCATGGATGGATAGGAGGCCATAAAGCCTTTTTGTTGCATGATCGGGTTCTTTCATGTTAGCAGAACCTGGCTATTTTTCTTTTAGATTAAGTCTAAAAGGCCCCAAACAACCCTCCAGGCCCATCTATTAAATGTACCCTTGCCATGTAACAGGAACACTTCTGGGTTTCGCAATCCAGAGGGCATTTCAGTTGCTATAAAAGCTTTTCTTGAAAGAAAGAAAATATTACTGTGCTTTCCATTATAAGGTTCTGGTTTTAATAAGAGTAGTGTTGGAATCAAAAGAGAACTTTGTAAGTCCAGAGGCCCTGTCAGCCTTAAAGCTTTGTGTTGCTGCAAGGGAGGAGTAAGAACTCTGTGTGGTATCCCCATTGTGTTTGGAGTTCGGGAACAGAAAGCAGTCAGTAAGTCAGGTCTCCTGGGAGCGAGGGAGGAAACCTGCTGAGCACACAGAGGCATTTCGGAGTCGTCTGTAGAAGATGCAGCGGAGCCTGTTTTCTTGGTGGGGCTTGTGTATGCCACGTAAAGCCGGCAAAGATGCACTCGAGCTGTTTCCTGCGTTTTTTCTCGTATATGGGATAAGTACAGGCCTTCAAAGAACTTTTCTGCCTGGAGATTGTGTAGGAAAAGAATCTTTGTTAGCACACTGTGTTCTGTTGGGAAGAGCATGGTCCCTCCCTCCTTGGTGGGCTGACAAAGGAATGCTTCCAGAATTTAAGTGTATGTGTGCGTCTGTGTATATATATATAGTGTGTATATATATATACACACATACATCTTTCTACAGAAAGAGACATACAGACCTGTGTGCACGCACTGCTGAAGGCAGCGTGAGGGACTGACTGATGAAAATCAGGGCTATTGCAATTAACCTGCTATTCCATCACCATCACGCCTTGCAGGGCACAGTGGTTTCCAGCATCCCCGAGCTGTAATTTTACAAGATCTGCCACACTAATTTTGCTGTTTCCTTGTTTAATAAAACTCTTGACTTTATTTAAAAATTAATGTTAATAGAATGTTGCTTTCTGAGACAAGAAGCAAGCTTGGGGTAACGCTGCTCTTGCCCCTGCCTGCTCTCCCCCCTGCTGTCCTGGCATTGTGGAGACATTGCTTTAATGTACTGCTACCTTTTTGCATTCGTCATGCAGAGCTATAATGAGTGCCTGATATGCTGTGTATTCTGTAGTTGACTTATTTTCTGTGTCCTCGAAGTTTTACTCCCATTCAGCATATTTTTTTTTTAATCTTAATTGGACTTACTGTGTGTTACGGACTACTGGGTTGGAAGATAGACACTTTCAAAAATCACCTTTTTGGAAGAAGTCTTAAGAGTGAGCTATGGCTTAATTTGCTGGTTCTCAGGAGCCTGGGAATAAGCTCATACAGAGCATGCCATGTGTAATCAGAGACATTTCCAGGATCTGGAGAAACATTTTCATATATGCTCTTGGTGTTTTGCTGATTTGAACACTCCTAATGCACAAGAATCTCAACTGGGACCTCTCATATATAATGCAACATCTTCTCTCCTGCCTAAGGGACTGAAAGACCATACAGCAAAATCAGTGTAATATTCTAGCTAGTCCCTGGATTGGGTTTTGTTTTTTTCTAGGTTTTTTTTTCCTCGAATGGTAGCCTGACTTGTTGCAGATCTGTCCCTGGGCAGAAATACTGCGTAACATGCCTTTGGCAGGGCTGTGAACAGAACAGAGCTTTGTGTTCTAGAGCTGTGATCTAATCAAGTGTTAAATTATTTGTGTAATTATTAAGTCTGTTGTAAGGAGGAGAGGGGGAGAAGTTTCTACCACTGTTTCCAAGAAATCCGAGCGTGGATTGCTTTCTACTGCAGGGACCGAGAGCATCTCTTCCACAGTGTGTAATTGAAATGCTTTTTACTGCCTCTCCCTAGACAGTGCAGGATGGAGCTTGCTGGCTGTTCAGCCACAGACTCTGCTCGCTTGTGCACTTCACCGTACAAGATTGTCCTCCTGGTTACACCGGTTGCCATCCACCTTACTGATTCCTTGTCTCTGTTCCTACAGGCACTGCCAAAAGAAGTAAGATCTTGTCACCAGAAGAGAGGAAGGTCGTGGCGTTCCATGAGTCGGGTCACGCGTTGGTGGGCTGGCTGCTGGAGCACACCGAGGCCGTGATGAAGGTAACGCAGCCCAGTGCTGGGTGGGGGGAGTCCTTTGGGGTCCCCTGTCCAGGGTGCACTGATGGGTTTGTGGTACTTGTGTTGAGTTCTGCTGCGCTACCATGGGCTCCGGGAGCTGGGGACTGTGAATACTGCTGCTAGATAAATGGCAAATAGAGAATCATAGAATCATTTTGGTTGGAAAGGACCTTTACAAGTCCAGATGTAAATCCAACACTGCCAAGTGCACCACTAAACCACATCCCTAAAATATGGAGAAATCCATTATTAGGCCCCATCGATGAGGGTGATGGTGTAAAGCTGATTAACCAGCTCTAGGAGAAGCTGTGCAGTTAAAAGCCAGCTGTAAAGCTGTTTGCAGCAACTGAGTCTCCTGATGCTGCTGCTCGGTTTACGTGCAGAGCGCTGTTCCGTGTGTGCAGACGTGATCTCTTTCCCTGCCATGCTGCCGGTGTATGGCAGCCAGCAAAGCTACATTACAGGAACTGCCCTGACGCTGATGGAAGGAGATGTGTTTTTCAGATTGCTTGGGAACTCGTCTGCCTGAAGCCCTTTTGGGTAGGGAAAGGCCCCTCTCTGCACCCTGGGGTGTGTTCTCTCCCATACACATCTCCCCAAAAAGCCTTAACCCTGGGGGGAGGTGGGGAGGGGAAATGACAAGGGTGACAGCTCCTTGGCTGGTCACTAGCAGCAAATTCACTCTGAATGACCTATTGTATGAGCTGCTCTGTTGTTAATTACTCTCGTTTAGAGGGTGGGAGAAGTAGCTCGTATTTTTCTGAAGACATCCTGTCTTTTTCCAGGTACTCTCAGTGATTCTGGAACACAGTAAAGTGAACTCTGTTTGCCTTATACCCTCCAAAGCAACTTTGAAATCTCAGGATTTCACTGGCTTGCTGTTAAGGACAATTTCCTTTTCGTTTCTTGAGGAGAAAGTGTATGTCTGTAGCTGTGAAGGCAGAGCCTTCAGTATGGGAATGGTGACACTGGCTGTGGCCAGTGTCTCTGTAGGTCAGCCTGCCCCGTGGCTTTCAACAAATTTTGCAGGGAACGCAAAGCCTCTCCCTGTTCTCCCCCTGCCACTGTCGTTGGGAGCTCTTTTGTTCTCTGCACTGAGGGAGCTGCTCTGTGTTGCAGGTTTCCATAGCCCCTCGAACAAACGCAGCTCTTGGATTCGCGCAGATCCTCCCGAGGGAGCAGCACCTCTTCACCAAGGAGCAGCTGCTGGAGAGGATGTGCATGGCGCTGGGGGGGAGAGTGGCCGAGTCCATCACCTTTAACAAAGTCACCACAGGTGAGGAGCCAGACCCTGGCACAGCTGGGTGGAGATTGTGCCAAGAGACCCTCAATTTCTGCACTTGCTCTGTCTGAGGGTGATCTGAGCAACAGAGGAAGAAGAAATGTCAAATTGTGTGTTTTGATCTTGGGTACGCACTTGTGAGCGTGGAGGTCTGTTACTGTTGGTTGCCACTTTATTGTCTTAAACGTGTCCCAAAACCTGAGGCCACAGATGCAGTTACCCAGAGAAACTCTTGGCTCGTGGGAGGGCCTAGAGCTTTCTGTGCTGTGTTTCCAACTAGTTACATCCAAATGGGGTGGCAGGTAAGCACTCCACGAGGTCTAGATGCCAGCAGATGCACTCGCTGTCGTGTGTGTGTCCTGCAGTACCTGCAGAAAGGTCCATCAGCAGGTGGAGTGTTCACCTCCATGGGCTCCTGTGGCTCCTCTGCTCTCTCGTCTGGTGGAACACGTGTTTGTGCAGGATGTGCTCCTCTCGCACTCAGAGCTGGCAAGCTTTGCATCTGTCTCTCTTGCACAGGTGCCCAGGACGACCTGAAGAAGGTGACCAAGATCGCCTACTCCATGGTGAAGCAGTACGGGATGGTGCCCAGCATCGGGCAGATCTCCTTCCCGGAGCTGGAGAGCGCAGCTGGCGTTGGTCGGCGCCCTTTCAGCCAGGGACTCCAGCAGATGATGGACCACGTAAGGCCACCCTTGGTTACACTTTCCCATTTATTCTTTCTGCAGTTCAGTGAAAAAATGCAAGTAACTTGCACCCAAACAATTTGCATTTTTCTGTCAGCCATTAAGTAATGAATTTCAACAACTGAGCACTTACCTTACTTAAAATGATTCAGGCTGACTGAAAAGCGTTAGCCTGTTTTAACAGGAAATTGGGCTTCCTTGCTGCAAAAAGCATTGCCCGAGTTGAAAAGTCAAATAGCTAGAATAGTCAAATAGCTAAAAACTAAAAAGCTCTGGTTCTGAGTTTCCCTGGGGTTTGTGCTGGGATGTGTCTTTTGCTGCTGGACAGCCTCTGTAATTAGGCTGCATTTCCCATCAGCTGGGATCTGCTGAAGAGTTGTGCTTGTGCAGGCGTTTACTGTTCCTTATCACGAGTATTCCTTTGGCTTTTTTCCAGATGATTTATCTGTATTTTCTCGTGATGGGAACCACTTTCTGCCTGGCTCAGTTTGCAGCTTCCCTCCCTCAGTGCTCTCCTTGTTTATCCACATGTTGTGTTGCCACCTGTGCTCCAAATATCTCTTCTTGTTCCTGTCTTCTAGGAAGCAAAAGTCCTGGTGGCTCAGGCTTACAGGCGCACAGAAAAACTCCTGTTGGAGAACCGGGACAAGCTGCAAACAGTAAGTTGGAGTTATGGAGGGTTTTTTGTTCGTTGGTTTTGGTTTTGTCTTAACTGGTGTTTTTGCCTTGCTGCTTTCTGTGCTCTGTAGCTCAGCCATGGCAGCGTCTCTAGAAAGTTTTGTAGTGGGAGTGCTGGGGCTCATGTGGTGAGCAAGTAGCTGTTGACTGCATATCCCCCAGGTCAGGGGCAGGCACGGGGAGGAATGTGTGTTCTTTTCCAGCAGGGACTAGTCTGCCTCCTGACACCAGCTGGTGTTTGCAGGGCGGAGGAGCAGGAGTGCTCTGTGGAAGTGATAACACTGGGATTTGTGTCCCTCACCTGCACTTCTCTGCCAGCCTCTTGGGAGCATAATTTCCCAGAAAGCAGAGAGTGACTGGTTTTGTGACACCTGCAGAGGCAGGAACAGCTCAGCTTTTGGGGTCCTGTAGACGTACAGGACAGTTCTGGCTTTGGTGAGGGAATATGGGACCTGTCACCTCGGCTGCCTGCTGCTGGTTCATATCTTCTGGACACTCCAGGCAGTTTTCACCTGCCAGCTCCTCGTTACCTGATATACCAAGGAGTCCTCGTTGCAAGGTTGAGCTTTGCCTCCCCCTCTTTGTGTCCTGGCAGTCCCCTGGCCAGTCCCCTGGTGTGTCCCCATTTCTGCCAGGAGCTCTGCACCCATCGCTCTGGGCTGAGCCACACTTGGGTTGCAGCACCCTCTGTATCTGCTTGAGCTTTCCTTCAGAAGTCGGGTCCGTAACATCCGAAATAACCAGGAGTCAACTTAGTGTTGCATGTTTTGCAAAGAAAACAATCCTCTTTCCTTAAATCTTGTTGTTGCTCTTATTGGTTTAAAAATAAGACCCCCTTCAGCTACACAACTGCAGGCCTCCTGTGCACGGTAAGGTGGCCAGAGCTCTCTTGCTGGGACACGCTGCTGTTGGCCATGTCACAGCCTGTCCCCAGGACGGTGCCCTGGGATGCTCTGAAGGCAGGCGTTGCTAGGGGGTCTCCTTTCTGCAGGCCTCCTCTGTTCTCGTGCTGTCATTTAACACCAGTCAGATGTTTGCTAGAGGCTCAGAACAAAAAAAACTTTTAAGTGAAGCCAAAGTATCTCCAGAGTCAATGTTTCGGTTTCTAGGCCAGTGTGTCACATCTTGTCAGCAGGATTGTGCCATTCCATGGTTGATGCCCACCTGCTGCTCAAGCGTGGTCCTTCTACTGGCAGAGGGGCTGGAGAATTTGGCTTTTCTGGAGAAGAGCTTCTGCTGATCTTCAGCCCCTGCGTGCAGGAGCAGCCAGCGCTGCCACCCCTCGCTGTGCAGGGAGGGCTCTGGCTCTGCTCTGGTTTGCTGCTGCTCTGACATCTGAGACGGGCAGGGCCGCAGGTGCAGTGACAGTGGCAGGAAGGGCGCTTCTCTAATTGCTCCTGGAGTTCTCGCTTGACAAATCATTCCCTAGAGCTTCCTTTATTGCCTCTGGTCATACTACGTATTCCTGGCCAAAAACACTCTTGTGAAAGGCGCCGGTAGCCCTAAGAGCTTTGTTCTGTCTCCAGCAGGCCCTGGGAGATCACCCTGCCATGGTGTGACAGCCCTGGCTCTGCCTCTCAGCACGGGCTGCGGCCGGATGTTGAGCCGAGCTTGCAGGGAGGGTTCAGATCAGCTCAGAGAGGCTGTTTTCAAACCCCTGTGCCTCATCATGCCTTGTTTTACTCTTTCTAGCTGTCTCATGCCCTCCTGGAGAAAGAAGTGATAAATTACGATGACATCGAAGCTTTGATTGGGCCTCCACCCTACGGGCCAAAGAAAATGATAGCTCCACAGAGCTGGCTTCAAGCAGAGAGGGACAAGCAAGACACAAGAGATGAAGAAATGCCCCAGCAGCCACCGAACCATGAAGAGGAGGAGGAACCACGCCTGAGACCGGTGTGAAGCCCACTCCTGATGTGGAATGGGGCGACTCCAGAGGCTTCTTCTGGACACCAACCGTTTCTCTTTTCAGCTCCAAGAATCGAAGATACGGAGCAGGGAATCTTGCGCTGCTGTTAGCCAAGAATTAAGGGATGGCTGCGTTGGGTCTTTTAACAAGCTTTTCCCTGCAGGAAGGAGAACTCCTTAGGGTTTTTGAATTGTTTCTCAGCAGGGTGATAGTGATTAGGAGCTGGGTAAGTCTAATCCACTGGAAAGATTTCATGCACACAGGAGCAGTGTATGTGTTCTTAAGAGTGAGAGGCCTCACGAGCCACCTCTCACCGTGGTGTGTGACGTGACAGGAGCTCAGGGCTGTCCCCTCTGCCTGAACGGTCAGTGCAGTAAAACCCCTGGGAGGCTCCAAGCTGGCTGAGGTGCTGCAGTTCTTGTGTGACTCTGCTGTAGCCTTTGATTGTCTCTGCTGCTGAACATAAAATAGAAACTGAAAACCAGACTTTACTAGAATAAACTGTCCATAACGTGCTGCCGTGTTTGTAGAATATGTCAAGATGCGGATCTGTGTTTTGGCACGTATGAAGCTTATTAGAGCTATGGAGTCGTACAGGACAAGCGCTTTCTTCTCCCCGGCCGATAACTTATATTTGGGTTTTATAGCAAGTGTCTTGCAAGCCGAGGTTGAGGAAAACCTGTGTGCAGAGCCCAGCGTCACCCTGCAGTGCGATGTCAGATACCAGCACTGCAGAGAGCAGCTCCCTGTTACACACCGGCAGATCAGCGGTGCTGCTGGTTCAGAGAGAGCTGCTCGCAGGAACTCGAGCAAAAGCAGGTGTGTCTGTTGGGAAACCTCACTAAAAAGCTGGCGGTTCCTGTGGCTCCATCCTGGGCCTTGCAGAACAAGCTGTGATGGTGCAGTTCTCTGCCGGTCATCAGGGAAAGAATTAAAATGATCCCTGGTGCTGCATGTGCTCTGGTTGGGTTCATCTTGTAGGAGCAATTATTGTCTTGAGTTATTCCGTGAGGATTGTATGTGACCCAAAGGACCCAACCCAGGCTCCTGCTCGGTCAGGCGGGAGCCAAGAGCCTGTTGTGTCCCCCGTGGTGTCCTGCGGGGTGTCCCCTCCCCTGTCCCAGCACAGACCGGAGCCCTGAGCCCTCCCCGGGGTGGCACTGTTGTCCTCCCCAGCGTGGGGGTGATTTCCTTGGCTTTTAGGGGCAGGAGTGCTTTTCTACATGTGGGATGCTACTGTGCCTGTTTCTTTGCATGTTTGTTCTCTGAATTTGCTTTTTCAGCAGCAGATTAAATTTTCAAGCATTTTCTCATATTTTAAAAAGTTGTAGCTGTGTTCTGGGCTGCCCGAATACTCCTTTGGCAGCAGGATTCAGGGCCCTGCCGTGGGGTGCGATGTGGAGGGGAGCAGGGTCCCCCACAGCCTCGCAGGGCTCCCTGGGGACAGTGTGACCCCTGTCCTGTGTCTGTCCCATCCCACCGGGGGTGTGTCCAGCCTGGGCTGGTGGCGCCGGGTGCAGGAGAGGCCACTGCAGCGGCTGCAGCCCTGCCAGCGTGCCCGGTAGCGCGGCCGAGCCTGGGTGCGGGCCCGGGGCTCCGTTCGCCCCTCGCATCCGTGCCGGGGCCTCGCTCGTTCGGCGAATGCGGGCCCTTTAAGCTGGCGCCATCTTTACTACGGGCGAGGTGAAGCTGCAGCCAGGCACTTCCGGCGCCGTCCGTCCCATTGGGCCGTTCTCGCGGCGCTGCCCATTGGCTGCCGCAGCCGCACTTCCAGCGTGCTCGGAGCCTCCGCTTCCTTTTCCGGTCGGCCATTAGCCTTGGCGGGAGGTGAGTTAGGGCGCTGGCGCGGCCGGGGGCTCCATCCAGCGTCATCCGCCCGCCGGGGACGTGCCGCGGTCGGGGTCGGGCCCCGGGGCCGCTCGGAGCCCTGCGCGGGGGCTGCGGGCTGCGCGGATGGCGGGGCCCGGGCACCGAGAGGGCGCTGACGGGGCCCGGCTTGGGCCGGGCTGGGAGCAGCGGGCCCGGGGGCGGTCAGGGCCTGGCCTGAGTGACGCGGGCACCGGGCGTTGAGGCCGTTGGCGAAGGCGCCGATGTCCCGGCGGGTGCCTGTAGCCCTGTCCGTGTCCGCAGGCCGCAGCAGCCATGGCGCCCAGCCGCAATGGCATGATCCTGAAGCCCCATTTCCACAAGGACTGGCAGCGGCGAGTGGCCACATGGTTCAATCAGCCCGCCCGCAAAATCCGCAGGTGAGTGCCCGGGGCCGCTCCTGCTTTACCCCCTGTTCCCGGGAGGGGTTGTGCCTGGCATCGGGCTGCTTGGGGAGCTGAAGCACCACGGCTGTGTTTCAAGCTGTTCCCTGAACGCTGCAGCAGGCTCTGGGGTTGCGGCAGGTTCTGGTTTGGGGTGGGGGCTCTGGGGCTCTGCTCAGGGTGCTGGTTTGGGGTGGGGGCTTGGGGGCTCTGCTCAGGGTGTCCCAGCTGCAGTCAAGTGATGAGAAATCTCCGGAATCGCTGTACCGCCTTGATGATTCCCTTGAACCCTTGTATCTCTGATGACTGCGGCTGTTGTGCAGGATCAGACCTCAGCCTGAGCTGCCAGGAGGGTGCTGGGTTTGTTCCTGAGAGATCCCCGTGTGGCAGATGCTGCCATGCAGGGGAGGTCACCGGCCAGCGCCCGGGTGGCACGTGTGACAGAAACACCGTGTTCTGATGGTTGTCCCGTTGGCCGTTCAGGAGGAAGGCCCGCCAGGCCAAGGCTCGCCGCATCGCTCCCCGGCCCGTGGCTGGGCCCATCCGGCCAATCGTGAGGTGTCCAACCATCCGATACCACAAAAAAGTCCGTGCTGGCAGAGGCTTTAGCCTAGAAGAGCTTAAAGTAAGTACAGAGCACTGATCCCAGCCTGATAAAACTGAGTCTGGGATCTCTTGTCCCGTTCTGCATGTAGGCAACGCGCCAGCGACTCGCCGAGGTGCTGGTATCTGCTGGCGCTGGCTGAGCCAGGGAGATGTTTTCTGGTGTTGCTGGGAATGTAGAAAAAACAGTTTTGTCTTTTCTGTGTAACAGTGGGATGGAATAGTGTGTGTCAGAGGGGAAGGTGGCTTTGAAAAGTAAATGTCTGTTTGGTCAGTCTGTCAGTCAAACAGAGTTCTATTAAAATCAGATTCTGGAAGAGCCTTAGTTGAGTTTCATAAACATCTTTTGTGGAAAAAGAAAGATTGATAGGTTCTTCATTCAGTTCTTTCATTTCTTTATCACTCTCTACAACTACCTGAAAGGAGGCTGGAGCCAGGGCGGGTCAGGCTCTGCCCCCAAGGAACAAGCGACCGAACAAGAGGAAATGGCCTCAAGTTGCGCCAGGGGAGTTTGAGCAGGTTGAGATTGGATCTTGGGAACAATTTCTTCCCCAAAGGGCTGTCAGGCATTGGAACAGGCTGCTCAGGACAGTGGTGGAGTCACCATCCCTGGAGGGGTTGAACAGACCAGAGATGAGGTTCTCAGGGACGTGGGGTAGCGCCAGGGTGGGTTATGGTTGGACTTGGTGATCTTGAGGGCCTCTCCCAACCAAAATGATTCTCTGATTCTTAGTGAAACACACTTCTGCTAACCCTAAAAATTTTAGCCAATGTGGACCGAGTAGACCAGGCTCAGTTATTTCTAGCAGGGGGCTGTTGTACCAGGAAAGGGAACTGTTCAGCCTCAAAGAGCAGCTGCGGCTGTTCCTGATGTGATGGCTACGAGCTGGTTTGGGGACACTCAGGGTCCGTGGGAAGTGTTCTTGTTCCGTGCCCTCGTCCCGCTTTGGGAACCTGCTCGGTGACCTCCCCGGGCATGCTGAGCTGGGTCTGGGGCTCTGCAGAAAACCCCCACAGCGGGCGGGAGCAAACATCAGTGCTTGCTGGCTGCTGGTGTTTGCAGCTGCCTCTTGTGTGTTGTTTAGTATTAATTAAAACATCTATAACAGTGAAATTAGAGCATTGAAGCAGTAAAATTGTTCTTCTGGATGCCAAATGCTTCGTTACTTCTGTTTTTCTTTAATTGTGGATACTGTTGGAGTACAAAATCATATGCAAATGTTTGTCTTTAAACAGAAAATGAGGTTATTTCTTTTTGTACAACAATTACAAAAAATGCTTCTTTATCGGAGCTTCCAGTATTCTGTGAACCAGAGTTTTCCATGTGCTGACTTCATAAACTTCTGTCTCCTCTGATCAGAATTTAGATGTCCCCCTCAGAATTACTCAGGGATCGCACTTTCCTCTCCTGAAGAAATCCATCTGCGAAAATTGTGCACTGTACAATCTGTGGAACATTTTGAGTGTTAAAACAGAGACACCAGCCCTCGCTTTGTCTGCAGCCAAGCTGGTTCTCTTTTGCCAGCCCCTGGCGCAGCTATTGGTTTGGGTGCTGAGCCTTTCCCCAGGCTCAAAGCCCCATCCGGCTCCCAGCCGCGGTGCGGTGGTGCCAGGCGCTGCCGGGTGCTGACGCTGTGCGCTTTCTTCTCAGCTCGCTGGCATTAACAAGAAATTTGCCCGAACTATTGGCATCTCTGTGGATCCCCGGCGCCGCAACAAGTCCACGGAGTCTCTGCAGGCCAACGTGCAGCGGCTGAAGGAGTACCGCTCCAAGCTCATCCTCTTCCCCAGGAAGCCGGCGATGCCCAAGAAGGGAGACAGCTCGGTAAGTGCTTGACCACTAGAAACGTTCCACAGGGTCTGTTTTGGGCGATGTTTTCAGAGGTTTGGTGCCACGGTGCATGGGCAGGCAGTGCTCCTGAGCGCTTTTTGTAACGTAACCCCCCAGGGGAACAGGCAGCTCTGAGGGCACAGCCCCGCTCCCGTGCACACGCAGGGGGTGGTTGAGCCCAGGGGTGACTTTCGCGGGGGTTCTCCTGGGTCACAGTTGTGTTTGGGACAGACTTTGGCCTCGGGCCTGCTGTGCTGCTGCAGCGGTGCTGCTCGGATCAGGGCTGGACTCCTCGGTGGTCTGTTTGCTGGAGCTTCGATCACTGCCCAAGCAGCTGAATTTTAGTTTGTGAAGCTGAATTGTCAGAGTGGCTGAAGTGTCTGTCTGGAGTGTCTGTTGTTTGTGGAAGGGGTGAGGCAGGTGAGGAGTGAAAGCCGTGCCTCGGGCAGTCTCGAGAAGGTTGTTGCTGTTGACATAAAAACGAGATCCTGAGTGTCGTTGGCTTTCCCTGGCTCTGCCTGTGTGGATGGCGAGGTGTGTAGATGGTGAGATGTGCGCTCAGCTGTGCTCGCTTTCCTGGAGAGCCTGTCAGCTCCAAGCTCTTGTGGAGCTGCCACGTGGGGGCTGCTTTTCAGAACAGAGCAGGGAGGTCTCGAGCTTCTGTTCCAGTGGGTGCAGATACTCATGCCTGGAATGCAGCGTCGTGTTTGTTTACTTGAAATCAACTATCTAAAATAAAACTGCATCATTTTTGTTTAATGCTGTACTCTTACAAGAAGCTGGAATTAGCCGTAGAAGGAATTGCTGAGGAGTGCACTGGGTATCAAACTAAAAATGGTGCAGTAGATGTCAACGCGTTTCCAGCTGGCAGAACTCCTGATCGGCCGCTGCTCCTGTGGCCGCATCCGGGCTGATCGATGGGCAGAACGTGGGGTGTCGATGCGGCACGGCCGTGCCAAATAATCCTCAACTGCAGGGCTGAAATGCTGAATTAGTGTTAAATCTCCAGTCAGAATTGTTACCGTTATGTTTAATCTGGGTACCTGGATACAGGGCGTGCTTTTAACTGAGGTGCTAGCCTCAGAAGTTCTAAATACTGGGGTTTTTTTAAAGCTATTTTCTGTCCTCTTGTCTCGCAGGCTGAGGAACTCAAGATGGCGACTCAGCTGACAGGACCGGTTATGCCGATCAAGAACGTAAGTGTGACTAAACCGCGTTCTCTGTGTGATGTAATTGAGACTTAAACTTCACAGAGAGGGTTCAGAGAAAACCAGGAGCGGGTCAAGCTTGTCTTTTTGCCAAGAGCACCGTGATCTGGCTGGTTCCTCAGTGTTGCAGAGCAAAGAACTAATTACTTGGAGCTCCACTAGACTTTTTATCAACTGAGAAAGTTCTTACACCATGGGCTGTGTTCCTGGCTCTAGAGGAGAGCTCTTGGGGTTTAAGTTGAGCGTGTTCATTCACTTCTTCCACTGAGGGACCTCGTGCCCCCGTGAAATTTGGGTCACCAAGGGTGCTGGTTGGGAGGCAGTGTGTGCGCTGGCAGCGCCACAGCCCAGCCACGTTGTGTGGTTACCGTTTATCCCAAAACCTTCCCTATTTCCAAACGGTGTTGCCGACAGCACACCACAAACCTGACTCGGGTTTCATTTTCGGCTTGTTTTTTTCCCTGGTACATTCTGGTTCTGCGCTGACACGCCAGCAAATGAGGAACCGGCTGCACTGAGGTGCCTGGCGAGCGGTGATAAGGGCAGGGCCCTGCAGATGGCACAAACGCTCCATCCCTCAGCGTCCCTGAGCTGCTGGGAGAAATGTCACGAGATTAATTGCATTAAGCCTTCAATGCAGCCTTCTCCGGGAGCCTCTGATGTGCAGTCTGACTGTCTGGTGCTCTCTCCCACCAGGTTTTCAAACGCGAGAAGGCTCGGGTTATTTCAGAAGATGAGAAGAAGTTCAAGGCCTTTGTCAGCCTGCGCATGGCCCGGGCCAACGCCCGGCTCTTTGGGATTCGTGCGAAACGCGCCAAAGAAGCAGCAGAGCAGGATGTGGAGAAAAAGAAATGAGCTTTTCTCCCTAGAACTGTCAATAAAAAAAAGTAGAAATAAGAGCGTGCCGTCTTTTTAGGGCAGGCGCTGGTGCAGATCGTGGGCTGCCATGTGTGGAGGGATGTGGTCCGGGGGAGCTGCTGCTCAGACGTGGGAAACCTCATTTGCCATGGTTAAGCACTCCAAAATTCCCAGAAACGAGACCTTGGCCTGGCACAGCTCCTTCAGGGGCCTCAAGCAGCCTGGGCTCCTGCGCCCCATCCCACTGCGGGAGGTGCGGCTGGAGCTGCTGGTTCAGGTGGTTTTGGGCTGCCCCCTCCCTGATGAGCTTTGTCTGCTTCCCACCCTGCTCTTTTCTGTGCCAATCTTTCAGATGTGATGATTTCCACCCGTTTGCCTGCGGTTCTGTGCGAGGCAGAGCAGGTGGCCGTGCTGCCGAAGGTGGAGTGTTGGTGGGTGTCACCCATGGGTGCTCGGTGTGGTTTGGGTCTCCCGTGGGGCAGTGACCTGCTCTCTCTGGCCGGGGTTCCAGCCCAGGTGTGGGGTTTTGGAGGGGAGCGAGCGGTGTCCCCCGCACTTTCCCTGTGGTGCAGAGTCCCGCCCTGTCCCCCTGTGCTGCCCTGGGGGCTGCCCTTGGGATCGCCTGGCTTCGGTTCAGCCCCTGCTGCTGGTTTTTGGACCTTTCTACAGAGAAATAACCTTGGTGGCCTCGAAGAGGAGCCCGGCCCTGACCTGGGGAAGGGTCTGGGGGCTCTGGCCCACACTCATGGCTGCTGGGGGGCTCTGCCTGCAGGGGCTGGTGTGGCACTGGGTGCGATGGGTGACTGGGCAGCGCTGGCGGCTCCGTCCCGCTCTGGGGAGCGCTTGGCCGAGCCCCTTCGCTGGCTCATCAGTTCTGGGGCTGTTCTGCAGCCTGGCCCTGCTGCAGATCGCCCGTGCTGGGATAATTGCATCGTTTGTATTCATTAGCAGGTGGGTGACAGAAACTTGGGGCTCAGATGCAATGAAGCTCTGGCCCTGGCACAGCTGGATGAACCCGGGGATGCTCAGAGGGGGAAGCGCTGCTGATGTGGGGCTGCCCGCTTGTCCCTGCTGCCCAAACCCATGGCCAGACCCTGTGTCCCCCTGTGGGTCCTTCTCGCTCCTGCAGCCCCCCACAGGGGAAGGAGAGTGGCCTATTTCTGCAGCACAGGCTGGGGATTAGCTCCCAAAGCCCAGGGCATTGCAGTGCCCTCACGCTCATTAGCCCTATCTGCATTTTAATCCCTCCAAAGATGGGCTAATTACATCATCTTTCATAAAGCTGAGCTGACAGCACTGCAGGGCTGGGGTGAGGGGTGTGGGTGGGGGGTGCCCGGGACTCCCCGTGTGTGGAGTGTGGGTCTGGGTGCCCTGGTGTGAGGGGAGGGCACCCCGCAGCTTTGGGGCACCCTGTCCTTGTGCTGGGGTGTTGGCTGAAGTCATGGGGGGCTGGGAGCAGGACGGGCCTTGGGCCCCCACGGGGAGCGGCTGGGGAAGGCAAGGGGCTGTGGGGGCTCACAGGAACAGGGGCTGTGCCATGGGGCCTGGCAGGAGTGGGGTCACCTGCCCTGGCACAGCCAGCGGTGCCGGGGACCCCACTGAGCCCCGCTGCCCGTGGGTGGGCTCTGCTCCGGCGCCAGCAGCGAGGCAGTTAACAGAGCTTCTCATCTCCCTCTTAGGGCTCCGCTCCCGAACTGCAGCTTGAGTCAGTTGTGTGGAGGTGGCAGCGGCGGCAGCTCCGGCTGGCACACCGGCACTCGCGGCACACCGGCACCCGCGGCACACCAACCCCAGCCTGTGGAGCCCCAGCCACCGGCATCCAGGTGAGGGGGGCGGCCAGGCAGGGTGGGAGCTGGTGTCCCCTCTGCTGGGGGATGCAAAAGGGTGCTGCCATCCCGGGGAGGGGGACGGTGCCTGCCGGAGCTGGGGCACCAGAGCCATGTGCTGGGGAGGGCCCTGGCCCTGCGTGACTCTGCTGGGAAACTTTGGCCGGTGGCGGTGGCAGCTCCTGGCCAGGCTCATCACGCTGGGCACACCAGGTGCGGGTGGGCAGGGGGGCTGCTTTGCCCCTGCCCGAGCTGGGGGGACAAGCCCTGGGATGTGTCTGGGGCTGGCAGAGCCCCTCAATGACCCATCACTGCAGCATCGCCCACCTGAGTGTCACCAGCCTCCAGGTGGAGGGTGGCCTCTGTCCCCAGCATGGGGGACATCCCCCCGGCACTCCGTGCTGCCACCAGCCCTGCCCGGGGCAGTGGGACGTGACCGGCACTACCAGCATCACCTGGTGGCATGGATAAGGACCTGGCGTCCCCGCTGTGCTCGCCAGGGAGCCCTGCCCAGGCTGGGGCTGCGCTGCCTGCAGGGACGGGAGGGGAGTCTCTGCTCCCCAGCACCAGGAGGGGCAGCCCAGGGTGGGGGGTCCCGCTCCTGCACAGCCTCCCCCTGCACTCGGTGCCCCGTCCCCAAAGACACATCCTGCCCCTGGGCAGGGCTGGGCACAACCTGTGGGACCCCAGGCTGCATGGGGGGGCTGGCAGGTGCATGGGGCACCGCATTGCCTGTGGGGCTGGCTGGCGCTGGGGGGTACACGGGCAGCATACGAGGGGTGACCCAGCCCCAGCTCACCCCGCTCTGCTTTGACACCTCACAGGGCCCCACAGAGTCGTCGGGACTGGAACCGGCCACCCCCCTCAGAGGGGTCCCCATGTCCCTGCCACCCACCGGAGCATCCACCAGCACCCGCTACCACCAGGGACTCGCACCCGGGCTCCGTCCCCACGCCTGACACTGCGGGGCGACGTGCCCCGGGCATGACGGGCACCTGCCCGGCTCCTTGACGGTGACGCAGGCAGTGGCCACCCCACTCCCCCGACATGCCCTTCGCCCACGGGGCCACCTGCCCCACCTCGCGCCCGACCACCATGGGCGAGGCACCCGAGCCATCCCCCCAGGCCCCGCTGGCCGTCCTGTCCAAGGTGGAGCTGCGAGTGAGCTGTAAACACCTCCTGGACCGCGACACCCTCAACAAGTCGGACCCCTGTGTCCTGCTGCTGATGCAGTCCCAGGGCCAGTGGATGGAGGTAGGAGGGTCTGGAGGGGTGGGAGGGCTGGGTGCAGCATTTTTGTCTCTGAGATGGGGACAGGAGCAGAGACAGCCCCAGGGTGGCTGATCACACCCACAGGGCTGAAAATGGGACAGGAGACACTGCGCAGGGTGCAGGAGATGGTGAAGAGCAGGGTGCAAGGTGCAAGAGATGGTAGGGAGCAGTGTGCAAGGTGCAGGAGGTGGTAGGGAGCAGGGTGCAAGGTGCAGGAGATGGTGGAGAGTGGGGTGCAGATCAGGGTGCAAGGTGCAGGAGATGGTGCAGACAAGGTGCAAGGTACAGACCATGAGGCTCACGGGGCAGGGCAGGCGCCTGAGGACACTCAGCAGCACATGAGGACAGTGCAGATGCCTTGGTTGGAGCCAGTCCCCCAGGCTCCGGCAGCGCTGGGGAACAGGGTGCCTGTGGTGTGGGGTTCTGGCACGGCTCCGCTGCCCAGGGCCAAGGGACACCTTGGCCACCCTGGGGGCTGGTCAGGGCTTGCAGGCTGGGACAGCCAGCTCAGAGCGGGGTCAGGGCTGGCACCGCGGTCATGTGCCCATCACTGTGCTGTGGGGCCCTGGTGTCCACACGAATCACAGCTGGTGCTGGCTCTGGGGCTGGCATCGGCACCGGCGCTGGGGCTGGCGCTGGGGCTGGCACAGCTCCTTCCTATCGCTCCCCCACGGCTGAGCTCTGGGCTGGCGCCGGCAGCTCCGCGCTCGCTAATCACCGCTGCTCAGCCAGCAGATTTAGCGCTAAATCCCTCTGCGTGTAATCGACTCTGCTCGCCGGAGCCAGAGCCAGGGCAGGCGGCGAGGGGCCCCGTGCCAGCCGCGGCTCCGTGGCTGTGCTGTGCCGAGCCAGTTGTACCCTTCTGTGCCACAGTGTGCTGTGCCACGCTCTGTGTGCCATGGTGTGCCGTAACGTGCTGTACTCTGCCATGCCATGCTCTGCTATGCTATGATGTGCCATGCCAGGGCCAGATCTAAGAGGGCTCCTCCCGAGACACCTTTCTGATGGGCTCTGTGAGCTGTCCCCTCCCTGTCCCTGCCAGCGCATGTCCCCCAGCCCAGCCAAGACAGTGGCTGAACCCGGCTCAGCCACTGCCTGCAGGGTCTGAGCACCAAAACAGCCTCGGACATGCTGGCAGGGGCTGGCACCGGAGCAGCTGAGGTGAGCGGGACCCTGAGCCCTGCGCCGGGGCCATGGGGCTGGCAGTGCCTGCAGGAGGCACAGTGCTGCCGGGGTGGCCCTGCCAGCACCGCGGCCGCGTGGGCTCGGCAGCTGCTGCCGGACCAGGCGGGCGGTGGGCAGGGGCCGGGCTGGCAGGGTGCCCTGGCCAGGATGTCTCCTGTTGAGTCAACACTGGCAGGGCCGGGGTGCGGGGGAGGCTCCTGGAAGCCGCTCGGAAGCCGCTCGGCACCTGCTGCCAGCGCGGCCGGAGACGCTGAGCACCCATCCGCTGGCCACAGTCACCATGGCCAGTGGTCCCTGCCTTTGGCCAGCCCGGGATGGGAGCGCAGGCACTCGTCCTGGGCCCCAGCCCTTTGCTCCTGCTGAGCAGAGCGACAGCAAACTGTGGTCCAGAGCATCCCCTCCAAGTGCCTGTGGGGTTTGCCCCGAGCCCCAGGGGAGCAGTGACCCCAGGACATGGGGCTGGCGGGGCTGAGCCCGCAGGGACACATGTCCCTGCCTATGCCGGTGACGGGGCTGCCTCCAAATGCCATTTGCCTGGGAACCGGCACAGGTGGGTAAATGCTTGGGCGGGGACAGTCCTGGCAGCTGCCCGGCATCCCCCACCCCTGCAGCCCCCCATCCCCCTGGGTTCTTGCATCCCCGTGCCTGGCTCTGGGGTGAGCTCTGGCACCCCGAGGCCCTGGGCAGCTCCGCTGGCCCTGGCTGCAGCCCCAGCCTGGGCTCTGCCCCCGCCAACCCCCAGCCGCGCTCCCCCCGTGCAGGTGGACCGCAGCGAGGTCATCAAGAGCAACCTCAACCCCGTCTTCGCCAAGATCTTCACGGTGGATTACTATTTCGAGGAGGTGCAGAAGCTGCGGTTCGAGGTGTATGACAGCCATGGGCATGCTGGCGTGGGCACGCATGACGACGATTTTCTGGGGGGCATGGAGTGCACTGTGGGGCAGGTGAGCCTGTGCCCCCCACCTGGGGACACCCGCTGGTGGTGGCTCCTCCTCATCTCCTTGGCTTTTGCAGATCGTGGCACAGAAGCGAGTGACAAAGCCGCTGTTCCTCAAGTACGGGAAGTTCGCGGGCAAGTCCACCATCACGGTGAGCGGCCGAACCTGTGCCAGGAGCGGCACCGGGCTGGGGGCACAGGTGGCACTGAGCTGGGGCACATGGGTGACACCTGGCTGAGCTGGTGCGGTGGCAGTCAGTGGGGCATGTGGGTGGCTCTGGGCTGGGGCGCTGGGATGGCATTGAGCTGGGACATATGGGCGGCACTGAGCTGGGTCAGTGGGGTGACACTGAGCTGGGGCATATGCAGGGTCCCGAGTGACCCTCCTCCTGTCCTCACTGTCACCCAGCCCCACAGCCCCCAGACTCTTGTGTGTGGGGTGGTCTCAGGGTCCCTATGTCTGCTGGCCACTGCAGAGGGTCCCCCCTGTGCCGGGGGCCATGTGTCACCCTGTGCCCTCCTGCGGCACTGCCCTGCCCATGCAGGCCGGGAGGGCAGGGGGACCAGGCTGTGCCGGGCGCTGAGCGCCTCTCCTGGCAGGTCATCTCGGAGGAGATCTCGGGGAACAACGGCTACGTGGAGCTTGCCTTCCGCGCCAAGAAGCTGGACGACAAGGTGAGGGCAGGGGAGCTGGGGGCGAGTGTGGACAGGGTGGGCGATGCTCTGCCCATCCTACCTCCTCCAGGACCTCTTCAGCAAGTCAGACCCCTTCCTGGAGATCTACCGCATCGATGACGACCGCAGCGAGCAGCTGGTGTACCGCACCGAGGTGAGCCCGGCAGGACCCGGCCCGTGGACCCGCCGGTGCCACCCGGCCCCGCTCAGCCCCTCGTCCTGCAGGTGGTGAAGAACAACCTGAGCCCCATCTGGGAGCCCTTCAAGGTGTCCCTCAACTCGCTCTGCAGCTGCGAGGAGAAGAGGAAGCTGAGGGTGAGGAAGGGCGATGCAGGACCCTTATCCCTGACCGATGGGGTCCCCTATCCCTGATCCTTGGGGACCCCAAGCCACCAGGGACGGTGGCGGGGCTGAGCCGTGTCCCACCACAGTGCGTGGTGTGGGACTACGACTCACGGGGCAAACACGACTTCATCGGGGAGTTCTTCACCACCTTCGAGGAGATGCAGAAGGCAATGGGGGAGAACAAGGTGGGCGTGGGGACATGGGGACAGCCTTTGGGGTCACCCCACTGTGCTGCCAGCAGAGCCCATTCCAGGAGGCACCTCCCTGCTCCTCCTCTGGTTTTGGGGCTGTTTTGCCCCTTTGGGGAAGGGACGGTGTGTCTGGGCTCCTCTGGGGAAATCAGCCCCAACTGAGGGGCTTGGAGTGGGGCAAGGGGGCTGCAGAGATGTGGGGCTGAGGGGTTATGGAGCTGTGGGGTTGTGGGGCTGAGGGGTCCTGGAGCTGCAGGGCTGGAGCATTATGGGGCTGTGGGGCTGCAGGGAGTTATGGGGCTGTGGGGTTGTGGGTTGTCATGGAGAGGGGTGCTGGCATGTGGGGCTGTGTCCCCGGGGCAAGGGGACAGCGCGGGCGCCACGTGCTGTGGGTGCCACGTGCCACAGGTGCAGTGGGACTGCATGAACCCCAAGTACAAACTCAAGAAGCGCAACTACAAGAACTCGGGGGTCGTGGTGCTGCTGGACCTGAAGGTGAGCGCTGCCGCGCCGAGCCGTGCCGAGCCTGGCTGCCGTGGGGCAGCGTGGGGCGGGACGGGCTGACGTGGGTCTCTCTGGAAGATCCACAGGGTTTACTCCTTCCTGGACTACATCATGGGCGGCTGCCAGATCCACTTCACGGTGAGCGGCGTCCCCTGCCCCAAAGCACCAGGGGTTCCGGCACTGGGCCACTTGACCCCTATGGGGACACACCGGTGGCCCCGCACACC
The DNA here is from genome assembly GCF_036013445.1 of Caloenas nicobarica. NCBI lineage: Eukaryota > Metazoa > Chordata > Aves > Columbiformes > Columbidae > Caloenas > Caloenas nicobarica. The sequence goes on from NC_088253.1 coordinate 23,363,399, forward strand.
CCGAGGGACCCTCACGGCCACCTACCCCTTGTCAGGTGGCCATTGACTTCACGGCCTCCAACGGGGACCCGCGGAACAGCTGCTCCCTGCACTACATCAACCCCTACCAGCCCAACGAGTACCTCAAGGCGCTGGTCGCGGTGGGCGAGATCTGCCAGGACTACGACAGGTTGGTTGGTCTGGTGGGTCCCCAGGGCCAGGACACCCCAGTGACGGCCACTCTGGGGCCAGGATGCCTGGTGATGGCCACGCTGGTGACGACCCCGTGGCTGCTGGCTCTGCCGGGGCTCCTCACGCTCCTTTCTTGCAGCGACAAGAAATTCTCAGCTCTGGGCTTTGGTGCGAGGATCCCCCCCAAGTACGAGGTAAGGGGGTGGCTGGGGTGCTGGGGGCTCCGTGGGACCCCAGGGATGTGCTCGTGGGGCTCGGCAGGCGCCGGGGGCCATGGCGGGGGCTGGCACCGGCTGCCCTCTCGCTTCTCACCCTTCAGGTCTCCCACGATTTCGCCATCAACTTCAACCCCGATAACGATGAGTGTGAGGGTGAGTCCAGCTTCAGGGGGGCTGGTCCCATGGCCCCCCCCATGCCAGGCCTCGGTGCTGCCGGGACGGCCCCCCCACCCCTCACATCCCCCTGCAGGCATCCAGGGTGTCGTGGAGTCCTACCAGAGCTGCCTGCCCAAAATCCAGCTCTACGGCCCCACCAACGTGGCCCCCATCATCTCCAAGGTGGCTCGTGTGGCAGCTGACGAGGAGCGGACGAAGGAGGCGTCGGTACGTACCCGCTGCGCGCGGCCGAGACCTGGCACCCTCGTGCCACTTGTGGCTGCTCCCACGTTGGAGCTGAGCCCGGACCCCGCCACGGGGCTGGCGGCGCGGCCGGCAGCCCCCCAGAGCGTCCCTCCCCCTCCAGCAATACTTCATCCTGCTGATCCTGACGGACGGGGTGGTGACGGACATGGCGGACACGCGGGAGGCCATCGTCCGCGCCTCCTACCTGCCCATGTCCATCATCATCGTGGGCGTGGGCAACGCCGACTTCACCGACATGCAGATCCTGGACGGGGACGACGGCGTCCTGCGCTCCCCCAAGGGCGAGCCCGTCCTGCGCGACATCGTCCAGTTTGTCCCCTTCCGGGAGTTCAAGAACGTGAGTGGGACATCGGTGGTCCTCCTGTCGCCTCCTGTCCCCGTGGCAGGACTGAGCATTGTGGCACAAGCCGGTGCCCTGCACACTGGGGCAGACGGGTGCCGCATGCCCTGACTCACCCGTCCCCCCCGGTGTCCCCCTGTGTCCCTTGTCCCGCAGGCGTCACCCACGGCCCTGGCCAAGTGTGTGCTGGCGGAGGTGCCCAAGCAGGTGGTGGAGTACTACAGCTACAAGGCCTTCCCCCCCCGCTGCCCCCAGCCCGACACCCCCGACTCCAACCTCAGCTCGCCCCAGTGAGAGACCCCCCCGCTCCCTCCAGTGTGACACGGGGATGGGGGGTCCCTGCCGGGTCCCAGCCCTGCTGCAAACCCCTCCTCGCTGGGCAGGGTGGCACCGGGACCCAGCACTGTGTCCCCACTGGCACCTGCCTGGTGACGCAGGGACAATCCTGGTGCCCCGGTGCAGGAGAACCCCCCTGTGCTGCCCGGGGAGGCTGGGGGTCCCAGCGGGCGCTGCCTGGTCCCACTGGTCCGTGCCCCATGACATGTCCCCATTCCGTCCCTGCTGTCCCTGTGGTCCCCTCGGTTCCTGCTTGTCTGTCGCTGTGACACTGTTTGGAGGCTGCATGACGAACCCCCGCAGCGTACAGGGCCCCCCCAATAAAGCAACCAGCCCTGTCCCCGTGCCGCGTGCTCTCTGGGCGCCGACACCAAACCTCCCTGCTGGCGCGGGCAGAGGGACCAGCAGCTCCCGAGGTGCTGCCTGTCCCCCCTCGTGCCCCCAGCTGTGCCACCGCGCTGCCCAGCCCTGGCCAGTGACAAGAGCCGAACGCGGCCCCAGCCCTGGCTGCCTGTATGGGCAGGGTGCTGCTGCCGGCTGCTCCGCCTGCCCCTGTAATTTGGGGGATTTGTGCCTGGCAGCGTGCAGGGCAGCGCCGGTGTGCTGCAGCTGTGCTATTTTGGAGCAGCCACTGCTTTCAAGTTGAGCCGGAGCAGGCGGACACCCGCTGTGCCGCTGCCCCGAAATCCAGGCCACGGGAGCGGGAGGGAAGTGGCGCCGACACCGTCCCCCTGCCCAGCCCAGCGCTCTGCCACGTGCTGTGTGCTGTGTGCCATGTCCGTGTGCCACATGCCGTGTTCGGTGTGCCACGTGCCATGTTCCGTGTGCCACGTGCTGTGTTGTGTGTGCTGTACTGCGGGTCACATACCATGCACCGTGTGCCATGTGAAGTGTCTCAAGTGCCATGTGCTGTGCGCTATGAGCCACGTACTGTGTGCCACGTGCCATGCACTGTGTGCCACATGCCATGTGCTATGTGCTGTGCCATGTGCTGTTTACCCTGTGCCATGCACCACATGCCACGTGCTGTGTGCCATGTGCTGTATGTTGCATGCCACGCACTGTGCCACGTGCCGTGTACCACATGCCATGTTCCATGTGCCGCCCGATGCATGCTTCATGGTACGGGCTCAGTGTTGCGCCATGTGCCCTGTGCTGTGTGTTGTGTGCCATGTGCATTGCCACATGCCGTGTGCTGTGTGTCATGTATCATGCACATTGCTATGTGCCACGTGCTCTGTGCTGCATGTCATGTGCCATGTTCTGGGTCATGGGCTGTGTCCCATATGTGCCGTGCGCCACGCTGTGCCGTTTGTCGTGTGTTCTTCACCCTGTGCCATGCGCTGTGTGTCATTGTCCCAGTGCTGGCTGTTATGGTATCAGGCAGATGCTCCTGGGGAGGTGACATCCACTGAGGTGGGGTGTGACCCAAGGCCACCACAGGGACTCACACTGTGTCCCCAGGCAGCCATCACAGGGCAGGGGCCACCCAAGATCTCCAGGGTGCTGCTGTCGCAGGGTGCCAGCCTGTCCCCGTCCAGGCAGCCGTGCCGCGGGCAGCCGCTCACCCTGCACCGGCATGGCCATGCCCAACAGCCGTGCCCCTCAGCTCTGCCGGCACTCCCACCCGCGCCGCCCCAGTCCCCCGCATATTTATAGCGCCTGATTCATCTCCTGTACAGCGGGATAATAGACGTTGCCATAGAAACCCGGCGCCTGACGAGCCTGCGGCACTGCTGGCCCTGGGCACGGGCAGGGGCTGCCCCGGCACCCCTGTTTGGGACAGGGGACCCTGCGGGGCTGGGGGTGCCTGGTGTCACCAGGCTGTACCCACTGGCTGTGCCGCTGGGCTGGGGAGCGCGGGCAGGGTGGGCTCTGTGCCACGGGCTCCGTGGCAAACCCTGGCACCGTGCAGCCGTGCCATGACCTGTCACCGGGCCTGGCAGCCCGGCCGTTGACCCCCAGCACAAATAATGTCCCTGGGGATGGGTCCCCACCCCTGATAACGCCGGATGCTTCCCGCTGCCAGCCCCGCTTCCCGCCCCACACCCGTGGGAACGCGCTGCCTGGCTGGAAGCGGCAATAAATATTTATTTCTGCGGAATGGGCTGGGCGGAAGGGGGGGTCATGGCCACGTGAAGGCCACAGGGATGGTCACAATGCGTAACCGGAAAAGTTCTCCATCCCCAGGGGGTGTCGTGCAGCCCGTCCCCCCTACATCGGACCCCTCAGCCCCACCACAGCCCCGGCTCCCAGGACAACACACAGGGGTGTATAAGTTATGGGAGTACTGGGGGGCTCCCCATGCAGGGTGTCCCCCCCACAGTGGGACTCGGCAGGTGTGGGGGGGCCAGTCATGTTGTGCAGCAGCAGGATGGAGCGTCACCTGCTCCCCGGCCCCTCAGGCTATGGGCCAGGGCGCAGGCAGCTCCACGTCCCCCATCCGCTCCTGGTAGATGCGGTTGAAGTGGGCGTTCTGCTGGGGGGTGAAGTGCCCGCGCCAGTCCCCCACCTCACCTGCAGGACAAGGGCATGGGACAGTGAGGCTGCAGCTGCGGCCAGTGCCCCCTGTGTCCCCCCCGTGTCCCCTCACCCCCTCACCTTTCCGCATGAAGCGTCCCTGGCTGTGGTCCATGATCTCGGGGGGGATGAGCGTGAAGTTGGCCATGGCGTTGTCACGCATGCTGGCAAAGCTGCAGTGCTGCTCCAGTGCTCCCAGTGTCTCCGGCGCCAGCGCGCAGCCCAGGAAGGCGCCGAGCCGCTGTGCCGTGCCGCGCAGGTCCTGCGCCGGGGTCATCGTCAGCCCCAGGCAGCCGGTGGGGACAGGAACGGGGACACGCAGGGGCTCACCTGGTGCAGCTCCTCGTAGGTGACATATAAGACATCCAGGAGGTGCCGCTGGCCCAGCCAGTCCTTGACGTGGTCAAACCAGGAGCCGTAGTGCACTGGAGGGAGGCGGGGATGATGGGGTGACCCCGTGGCCGAGTCCTGGGACCCTGGGGACCCCCCAGTCCTTACCCGTGCCCTCCAGGAACTGTGTGAGGAAGGTGTCGAAGGAGCCGGGGTCAGGCAGGAACTTTGCCAGGCGGTGGAAGTGGTAGAAGGAGACGGCGACATCCTTGGGGTTCCTGGCCACATAAATCACCTGGGGAGGGACAGTATCAGCCCCACAGCTGGGGGGATTCCACTCAGAAAGCCCCCGGCAATCACCCCAGCTGCGGGAAGCCCTGTGGCAGGGGGATCCTCCCATGGGGACCCCCCAGCCCGTCCCAGCCCCCCCTCACCTTGGCCTTGCTCTGCTGCAGCGCGGGGGCCAGGACGCGGGCGGGCAGGTGGGTGGTGATGAGCCGGGGGGCGGCCGTGTCCCGCAGCGTGTCCCTGAAGTAGATCTGCTCCAGCCAGGGCGCCCGCTCCCAGTTGGGGATGGTCTTGGCGGGGAGGACGTCCCCGCGGCTGAACAGCAGTGTCAGGATCTCCTGCATCCAGGTGGTGCCTGGGGATGCAGCCGTCAGGCACCGCACGGCACGGCATGGCACGGCACAGAATGGCACGGCAGGGCAGAACGTGGCACGGCACAGATTGGCGCAGCACCTGTGGCACAGCGTGCCGTGGCACAGCAGGGCACGGCACGGTGTGGCACAGCATGGCATGCCATCGTAGGGCACAGCCAGGCGTGGCACAGTCTGGCACAGCGCGGCATGGAATAACTCAATGTGGCACGGCTCAAGATGGCACAAAATGGCAGGTGGCTGGCAGTGCCATGTGGGATCCCCAGAGCCCGCACCAGTCTGGGGTTGGGGACATGAGAGGGCTAGGGAGGGGCAGGAGTTTTGGGGGGCTGCCAGACAATGGCGGGGGGTCCTCTGTGCTGTGCCTGGAGAGATCGGTGGGCACTGGGCTGTGGGGGCCGGGGGGTCCTGCCCAGGGAGGGGCTGTCCCCAACCCCAGCCACCTCCCGGCCACGCAGGCAGCTCCAGGTCCTGCTGGCAAGCCGGGGGCTGTGCGGCACAGCCTGCCCACGCCCCCCGCCTCAGCCTGGGGGTCCCCATCCCTGCCCACTGACCCCTCACACCCCTGGGACCCTCCCTGCCCCCATCCCTCCGGGACCCTTCTTGCTCCCCAGTCCCTCACCCGATTTGGGGTAGGTGGCGATGAGCACGTCGCTGGGGCGGAACGGGAAGGTGGTGGCAAAGCCGAGGGACTCCTGGGTGTGGAGGTGGCCAGGTAGGGAGATGCCGGCGAAGGTCTCGGTCACCTCCATCCGCTCCATGGCCCAGCCGCTGCGGGGCTGCGCTGGCAACCGGCCTTAAATAGCTGCAAAAGAGGAAACGTCGCGGGGGGCCGGGCCCCCCCCAGCACATTCCTGCTGGGGAACCGGGGATCCGGCCACACTGGGGCCAGCGCCGGGAGAGCGATGCCGGCAGGGCCAGGGGCTGCGGGACGGCCCTGGGCTGGGGGGGCCCATGGGGTGGGACGGGGGCCCTGCACGGCCAGACCCACTGGCTGCAGCCGGGACAGCTCGGGGGCTGGGGTACCCTGCTCACCTGGGCGTGCGATGGGTGCCGGGGAGCCTCACCGGCCACGCCAGCCCGTGGTGATCCCGGGGATGCCAACCCCATGCTGTGCCCCACAGCCACGCTCCCCACAGCTGGCACCGTGCCGGAGGAACAGATCCCTGTCCTGGCGCACCCGGGATGGGGAGCAGGGACGGCCATCGCCACGTGGCTCTGCGCCGCTCCCAGCAGCCCCCCAGCACCTCCTGCCACACACGGCACCGCAGCCACCGCTGGCACCGCGCCAGAGACAGCCGGGGTGTCCCCGCCTCGGGCGCTGGGTTGCAGGACCGATGGCTGCCTCAGTTTCCCCCTGCACAACGCTACAGTGGGACCGTGGGGTGGGGGACCCCAGCACACATCGGACACCATCGACAGCCGCGGGCCAGGGCTGTGACACCCCAGCTGCTGTCCCCTGGCTCCTCTGCGGCGGGACGGCGCTGCCACACAACCACGGGGTACGGCGGCACTCAGCCGCGCCCAACGCCATGGTGGGGGGCGGCTCTGGGGTGGCCGGAGCCTGTCCCAGCGCCGCCGCCGGCACGCAAGCTGGAAAACATCTTCCAGAGCCGTCGCAGACAGCAGCTGCCCGAGCATCGCGGGACCAGGGTGAGCCGGGGACAGGGGTGCCGGCAGCGGGGCTGCTGGTGGGTACTGGTGCTCAGCCGGGGGTGCCGGCACCGGGCTGGGGGTACCAGGGGGTGCTGGTGCTGGGGAGGCCGAGGTGGGGATGGGACTGGCTCTTTTCCCAGCAAAAAAAGTCTGGGCTGCATTAGAGGGGCAGGGAGCGCAACCGCAGCTCCGTGGAGAGGCCCCGGCACAGCCCTGCACCCAGGGCCAGGCTGGGGGTGGCCGTCACCGCTGTGCCGCCCCGATGTCCCCGCACCGGGCGCTGCCAGGGCCGGGCACAAGGCACGCAGGGAGGGGTTATGGCTGCGGATCCTGGTTATTTATTTACGGCAGGAGGGGGACAGCCGGTGAACCGGGGCAGCCGTCCGGGTGTGTGCACTCATCGCTGGCTGGTCACCCCGGCTCGTCCCCAGCGGCACCAAGCAGGCGAAGATGCCGGGAGGGAACATGCTGGCGCTGGTGCTGGCGCTGCGGCTGCTCCTGCCCTGCGCTGGGCAGCATCACCGGGAGGAGGCCGAGCGCATCATGGCGACCACGCCGGTCATCGACGGGTGAGCAAAGGTTACGCGGTGCCACGGTGTGCTTGCATCTCGGTGCCCTGAGAAAAACCCGGCCAGAAACTCCCCTTGGGGACAGCTCTCCCAGGGGATCCCCGTGCCGGGCAGCCCGTGCTGGGCAGCCGAGGGGATCCCCGGCGGGGCAGCCCCGGGGGAGCGGGCAGGGTGCCGGGAAGCGGGGACAGGCTGCCCCAGGGGAAGTCCCTGCTCGGGCCAAGCAGGTTCTGTGGGGTTGTGTCCTCAGGGATGTCCCCGGTTCCATACCGGCAGCCCTGTTCCCAACAGCACCGGGTGGCTCTTGTCCCCGTCAGGGTCCCCATGGCCCTGCAGGCACCAGCCCAGCACCAAGCCAGAGGATGTGGGGATGGTGACACGGGAGGGGAAAAGCGGGAGCCAGCCCGTGCGTGCGGCCCCCAGCACTTCCCCAGCGATACTGTGGGGTGCGGGACACCGCGTGACGGTGACATCGCTGCGGTGGTAATGGTGACATCCCCGCGGTGGTGACGGTGACGTCCCTGGTGGAGGGATGCCGGGCTGGCTCCGAGGGCTGAGTGGGGATTGGGGGGGGGGGGGGGGCCAACTTCCCCCTGGCTCCCTGGTATCTGGGAAATGGGGTCCCACATGGGGCACAGATGGGTGGGCAGATGGACCAGGGGGTGGATGGATTGATTGATTGATGATGGATGGACAGACAGATGGATAGATGGATGAATGGGTGGACACGGACGGATGGATAGATGGTCAGATGTTTCCATGGATGGGCGGGTGCACAGAAGGATGGATGATAGGTGGATAGATAGATGAATGGACAGACAGATGGATGGATAGATGGGTGGATGGATGGAAGGAAAGAAGGAAGGATGGGTGGATGGAAGATAGATGGTTGGATGCAAGGCTGGCCAGATAAGCAGGGACAAATGGACAGCCAGACAGGGCAATGGGCAGCCAGAGGGCTGGGTGGACAGATGGGCAGGCAGGCAGACAGACAGCCCCTCATTCCCTCTCTCTTCCTGCCCAGGCACAACGACCTGCCCTGGCAGCTCCTCAAGAGGTTCAACAACCAGCTGAAGCTGCCAGAGGCCAACCTGACGCTGCTGGAGGGCACCCACACCAACATCCCCAAGCTGCGCAGCGGGCACGTGGGCGGGCAGGTGGGATGGCGGGGGCGACACACAGCGGGTGGGCACCGGGGAGGGCAGGGGCACTGGCGCGGGTGGCAGCGGGAACGGGGCCAAGCTCCCGGTGCTGACCAAGTGCCGCCACGGGCAGTTCTGGTCGGCGTACGTGCCCTGCGACACGCAGAACAAGGACGCGGTGAAGCGCACGCTGGAGCAGATCGATGTGGTGCACCGCATGTGCGAGCTCTACCCCGAGACCTTCGCCTGCGTCGTCGACAGCAACGGTGAGCGAGGCTGGGATGGGGGTGCCCCGGGGATGTGGGTGCCCCGGTGCCCCTCTGCTGATGCCCCCCTCCCTGCAGGCATCGAGCAGGCTTTCCAGAACAACAAGGTGGCCAGTCTCATCGGGGTGGAGGGTGGACACTCCATCGACAGCAGCCTGGGCATCCTGCGCACCTTCTACCACCTGGGCGTCCGCTACATGACCCTCACCCACAGCTGCAACACCCCCTGGTAGCAGCCCTTGGGGTGACAGGGACAGCTGAGCAGGGGCACATGGCCAGGGGTCTGTCCTGATGCTGTCTCCCATCCACAGGGCTGACAACTGGCTGGTGGACACTGGGGACGACCCACTTGTGCACCACGGCCTCTCGCACTTTGGCAAGGTGAGTGGGGACAGCGTTGGTGGTGGCACCTGGGAGCAATGACCAGGGTGAGGGAACGTGGTACTGGCACCCACCATCCCCGCCGGGTGGTTAAGCAGAGCAGAGGGTGTCCTGGGTGCATGATGTCCCCCCGGCGCGGGGCTGCCGTGGCCCCTTGCACACCCTTCTCTATCCCCATCCCCATCCCCATCCCCATCCCTGTCCCTGCAGACGGTGCTGGAGGAGATGAACCGCCTGGGCATGATCGTGGACCTGGCCCACGTCTCGGTGGACACCATGAAGGTGGTGCTGAGCCTCTCCAAAGCCCCCGTCATCTTCAGCCACTCGTCCGCCTACAGCCTCTGCCCACACCGCCGCAACGTGCCCGACGACGTGCTGAGGACGGTGGTGAGCGCCGGGACCGGGCGCGAGCAGGCGGCTGCGGGGGGCTGTGGGAAGGCCATGGGGCTCAGGGCTGCCTCTCCCCCAGGCCTCCACGGGCAGCCTGGTGATGATCAACTTCTACAACGCGTACGTGACATGCGGGGACACGGCCACGCTGATCGATGTCGCAGGTAAGGCGGGCGCCCGGGCGGGCAACGGCGGTGGCAGCGTGTGCCCCCTGCCCCGCTCACCCCGTCCCCTCTGTGCCCGCAGACCACATGGACTACGTGAAGAAGGTGGCCGGTGCCCAGTCCGTCGGCTTCGGCGGGGACTACGACGGGGTCCCAGGGTAAAGCGGGTGAGGGGAGCGGGGCGGGCTGCGCTGGTGGGAGGGGGCAGTGTGTCCCTGGCTGTGCAGACTTGCGGGGAGGTGCGTGGGGGTTCCTGCCCCCGTCACGGCACAGCTGCGAGCTGCGGGCTGCCGCAGGGTCCCCACCGGCCTGGAGGACGTCTCCAAGTACCCGGCGCTGGTGGCCGAGCTGCTGGCAAGGAACTGGACGGAGGCCGAGGTGAGAGGAGCCCTGGCTGAAAACCTGCTCCGCGTCTTCAGGAAGGTGGAGGAGGTGAGTGGGGCATGGGGACACGTGGGGCATGGGGACACGTGGGGCATGGGGACACATGGGGCATGGAGACACATGGGGCATGGAGACACGCGGGGCATGGGGAGCACCAGGCATGGGGACACATGGGACAGAAGAGACCAGTAGGACATCAGGATGTATGGGGACATGGGGTGGCACAGGGACACATGGGGCAAGTGGATGAATGGGGCACGGGGACTGTCCCCATGCAGGTGAAGGTGGCCCTGCAGGGCACGGCTCCCCACGAGACACCCATCGCCATCGAGGAGCTGGAGGGGACGTGCAGGACCCTCTATGGCTACAGCAGCACCAGTGGTGCCGGCACAGCCCGGCTCGCCCCAGCAGCCCTGGCACTGGCGCTGCTCCGCTCCCTGCTCCCGTAGCGCCCGGCCCCGGCACCGTGCCCGGCGTGACAGTGGCAGCCGGCCTGGTGGCTGCTGGGCTGGGCCTGATTGCGCTGCCTCTTCCAACCGTGAGTGAAATAAAGCTGCGCTTCCAGCACCACCGGCAGCCGCGTCCGCGCCGGGACCCTGCAGGGACAACCAGCCCCATGGCCAGCTCCTGGCTGGAGGTGATGAGCCACCTCAGCACGTCACTGGCCACCTCGACATGTCACCGGCCATGTCAGCCACCCCGGCTCCATGTCCCCGGTGGGACAGATGCGTAGGGGCCCGGTGGGCACCCAGCCCAGCACACTGGGAAACTGTCCCCGCACCGGGAGTGACACATCGCTGCAACACACGGCCGGGGTGGCTGTAGGGCTGCCTCCGCAGAATGCTTCCATTAATCATTAGCTAATTAATTGGCTACTCAATTATCTTCTTAGCAATTTCCTCTCACATTTGGGAACAGCCTGTCTTTGGAGTGGAGGCGGCTTTGGGCGCCGGGAAAACAGGCAGGAGAAGGAGAAACATCTTCCTGTGGCATTCGCAAATTGGCTGAGGGACAGAGACCCGACTGCCAGCCCCCCGGAGGAGACAGGGATGAGATGGGCAAAGGGAAGGGACAAGGAAGGGATGGGCAAGGGGAAGGGACTGCACTGGGAACGGACAGGGATGGGACGGGCTGCACCCGGTCCCCTGCTGGGACAGTGACCACAGCCACCATCCCTAGTGACAAAGCTGCTGCTGTGGGTGCCGATGGCAGGACTGGGGGCTCCTTCCCTGGGGACATCCCCCGTGGAAAAGAAAGATGTAAAGGGTGCGGGAAGCTGGGGACCCCAAAACCACGCTGGGGAAAGGAGCTTGGCTGGAGCCGGTGTTGGCTGCACCGGGGCCGCAGCAGCTCCTGCTCACACCAGTTCCCCAGCTCAGCTGCACCAAGGGAACTGGTCCTGGTGTGGGGGGACACGTCAGGGGTCCCGTCTGGCACCCCCAGTGGCAGTGACCCCTGGGTGAGAGCAGGATCGGGCCCTTCCTCCTCCCCTCTCCGCCCCACGGCCCCACGTCTTGGTGCCAGGCAGGGGACAGGGCACAGCCACCATACTGTGCCACCGGCAGAGGGCACCGTGAACTCCCCTCTTCTTGTCTGAATCCCCAGACGCAGCAGGATGGATGTTCAGGGATTGTTTATTGAAAATAGCAGAATGTAAATCAACCGAAGAAAAAGGCAAATGAGAAAAGCTTTAAAAACAAGAAACACAAATGAAACGACAGAAACACCACACCGAGAAGGAGCATCTCCAGCAGTGGGGGCTCCCCAGGCCACAGGGCACGTCCCAGCCCCATGGGTGTCACTGCACAAGACACCAGGACACCTCGGCTCCGCGACGCAGGGACAAATCTCCGGGGGTCCCATTTTCTGCCCAGCCCGTGGGGAGGGGGCACAAGATCCAATGCTCCACCACGCACAAGTGACTTCGCAGCCCAAAGTCACCTCCTCGTCCCCCAGGCCACCGCCCCGCAGCAGGTGTCGGGAGAGAAGGCTCCGGGGTCACCGGCCACGCGCTGCCAAGGCCACTGAGCTCAGAAAAAATAATCAAAATAGCAAAACGTGTTTGTGTTGCAACTGCGGGGAGGTGGCTCCAGCCTGCAGTGAGTCCTGCCCCACGGTGAGAGGCAGCTGCCTTCCCATCACCTCTGCCCAAAACAGCCTTAAAATTCCCTGTAGAATGATGAATCAGAGCTGCTGGCAGCTGCACGGCACAGCCACAGCCTGCGGTGAGACGGGTGAAGTTCCTCCTCATGAGAGCCAGAGAGAACTTCAATTCCTTTCCGGCAACTTTCCCACCCAACCCACACCCCAGGGAAGGCTCCAGGTGACAAGGGGACACATTTCCCCATGAGCAGCGGGAAGAGACACGGGAAGCTGCCCCTCGCATGGAGCCAGGTGACACAGGGCAGAAGCAGCAAGGTGGGGACAGCGGAGGGAAGTAGCAGCAGAAATCCAGGGCACAAGCTGCAGCCAGTGCAGGGGTATGCACTCGCAGGATGGTTTAGTGTTTACTGTCACACCCATCCCACCTGTGGGGACAAGGCTGCTTCCACCGGCTCTGCAGGGAGGTCACGGCTGGATTAAACATTTCCAGGTGGCAGCAGAATGTGGGGATTCACAGACACAAGGTGGGACGAGCATCTCGAAGGCCACTTTGTGGTACGGAGCTCCAGGGAGGTTTGGCCCGGCAGGACACGGAGGTGAAGTTGGCAAATGGGACACAGGGGGCTGGGCAAGGTCACGGCGAGGGCAGTGATAGTGCAGCATCACATCCCCTTCCCGCAAGGCACCGACCTTCCCAGAAACACCACAGCCAGGAAAACAACCCTGTCCTGACCAGCTGTGAGAGGAAGGCCCGGGGGAATCTCCCTGCGCCACGTAAATAGCTCCTTTTCCCAAGAAAAACACAACCCGCAGCTCAGAGACCCAGCTGAAACCAGAGAACAGGCATGCGCTGCACACGGAGGAGTCACCGCAACCTGCCCCAGGAGGATCTGGTTAGTGTTACGTCAGGAGCTGCATCGCGGGACGCTGCCGGGAACCGGCAACAACCCTTAAATAAAAAAACACCCTGAAATCAGACCCAGCAAAATGTTCCTCCAGCCCAGAGAGGCCGTTGCTGCACAGAAACCCCCTGCCAGGATCGCTGGGAAATGTCATCGCCATTGCACCCCAAAAGAAGAGTCTGAAGGCAGGCAGGGCTGGGGACGTGCAGCCGGAGGAGGGGACGGCTGGTGCCGCTGGGGCAGAGGGAGGACAAGGCAGAGGTGGGAGGACCCCGGGCTCCTCTGCCCCACACGCCGGACCCCGCGCGGGGCAGCCGTCCGCAGGACTGACAGGACAGCTCAGTTCCGCAGCGCAGCCAACCTGGAGGGGACAGGATGACAAGGACAGGGTGAGAGCAGCAGGACACGGCCACCACCCGTGCCAGCACAGCCCCCCATTCCTCTCCCAGTGCCATCCCCACCTCCCCACATTGCAGCCTCGGGGCTGTCCCCTGTCCCCAGCCGCGGCTGCGCATGGAGAGGAAGCTCCTCAGCGTCTCCTGGGGCAGTTCCAGCGAGACAGCCTGTTCCGGAGCTGTTTGATGGTCAGTGCCAAGCGTTCCCGGAGTGGCAGCAGCTGCGTGAGGGTGAGCACAGAGCAAGGGGGACTGTTCTGCACCTCCTGTACAAGAGCTCGCTGCCGACTGCCAAAACCACCCCCGTCCCCAGGCCTGCAGTGTCCCCACAGCCCCGAACAGCCACTGCGCAGGTGCCATGGGGACTGTCGGGCTCCGGCCAGCCCAAGCACAAGAGAGGGGGCTCAGCACCCCCTCAGCTGGCCCCGACGGGCTGACTCCTTCCCTGCACACCCGTGAGGGATCTCCAGGAAGGACTTGAACTGCCTGGACACGAGGTGAAAGACCAGGGAGGGACAAACCTCCGCGAGAGCTGGTCCTCCTGGGAGCGCAGCGAGCTCTCCCCCACGGCTGAGGCACCCTCGGGGAGCTGGCTTAGCTGGTCCATGATCTCCAGCCCGTTCTCCTCCGCGATCTGCACGATCAGGCTGTCCACCTGCTCCTGCGGCGTGGTCAGCGTGGTGGCGGAGCTCATGGAGTCCTCCATGACCTGCAGCAGAACTAGACGTCACCCCGTCCCACAGGCAAAGCCCAGCCCAGCTCCTTCCCCCAACGAACCAGCTGCAGATCCCATGTGGCCGCCAGCCCCTTGGTGACAACGGCCCCAAGCCTGATGGCAGCATTACTGCAGAGGGGAATCTGCGTGGCAGCTCGCTGTGACACAGGGACTGCCACCCTCCCTCTTCTCCTCCTCTGCTGCATTCATCTCTTTGCACAGCAAACTCCTTCCCCGCCAGGCAGTGGAGATGTCTCCTCCTCAGTGTCTCCCACACCCCACAAACGCAGCGAGCAGAACCACGGGAGCAGCTCCGGGGGTTTCCCGAAGGGAACAGGGCGCTGCTGTGGAATCCTGAGTCACCGCTGGGACCCAGCGCTTCACGGTCCACAGGGACCAACCGCCCTCCCCGACCCACCCTCTCAGACCCCTCCGAGCACCCCGGCACTTACTGATGTGTGAACATCCAAATTCTGAACCTGCTGCTCAAATTTATCCATCACTGCAGACACCTTCTGCAGGTCCATGGAGCTCAGAGCCTTGTCCAAGGCCTTGGTCACCTGGGCCATGTTTTTCGTCACCTGCAAGAGAAGATTCCTTCACAGATGCTCCTCAAACACAAGGTACATCCGTCTGAGAGGAAGAACCAGGCCAGCGAAGAAGAAACTGGTGTTTCTGATGTGGGATCCTTCCCGGGGAAAGGGAGCCCAAGGAGGCTCAAAGTAGTGAAAGGGAAGAGCCGATGTTCGCTCTCCACGGGGTGCAGACCATCTGGAAGCCCCATGCAGAGGCTCTTACCCCCTTCATCGTCACAGCCGTCTGCACCTTGGAGGCCACCGCGTCCACCCGGGATGACATGCGGAGCCAGTTGAGCCCCTCATTCTTCTTGCGGATGGCGTTCTCCGCGTAGACACGTGCACACTCCACATTCTTCTGCTGCAGGGCCTGGAAGGGCAAAGGGCAACCGCTGGCACAGAGAACCTGCCGCAGGTTTATAAACAACATGCTCTGGTTCTGCTGGGCGCGTTTCCAGCAGGAAACGGCTCCCCCGTGACCCACCCACCTTTTTGATCTTGGCTTGCTCGGCCTTGGAGTCTTTCTCGGCTTTTTTGGCGAGTTTCTCCAGCTGCTTCGCCGTGAACTGCGGAGAAATCACCGGGTCGGTGCTGGGACCCGGCAGCACAGGACCAGGGACTGGGGGGAGCGGAGCCCCCGTCCCACCCCCGCCCAGCATCGGCCGCCCCAGAGAGCCGGTGAGACGGGTCCCCCGCGGGCCAGAGGCTCCCAGAGCAAACCGGGGAGAACGTCCGTCCCACTGCCGGGAAGGGAAGCGCTGGGAGCGGCAGCGCCGGGAGAGAAGCCCGGCCGAAGGGCTCCCGGACACCCCGGGAAGGCGAATCTCCGCAGGCCTGGGCCCGCTTCAACTACCGGGCCGCAGCAGGAGCCCCGACGCGGCGGGAATCAGGGGGCGGACAGTCCCGGGGGGTGGACACCGCTGCCGGCGCTTCGGGACCGACCGTACGTGAGGCAAAGGGCCCGCCGGCGGCCTCACCTTCAGCTGGAAGAGCGTGTCTGGAAGGGAAGGAGAGCGCGGCTCAGGGCCGGCGCACCGCGGGCAAGGCCGGGACCGGAGACCGGGGCTGAGCCTGGGCCTGGGCCCCGGCCTCAGCGTGCCCCGCCCCCGGTGTGTCCCGCCCCCGGTGTGCCCCCGGCCCGGCCCCGCCCACCAGGAGAAGCTCCAGCCCCCGCACACCGAGGCCGGCGCGGCGCAGCCCCCGCCACCGCCCGCCCGCCCTCACCGTCCATCCTGCCCCGCCGCCGCTTCCGGGTTCCCCGGCCGCCGCTTCCGGGGTGCGCGCGCCCGACTCTCGCGAGAGCGCCGCCTGGAGGGGAGGTCACGTGGGTGGGTCGGGTGCGACGCCCGAGGGGGCGGGGTCACGCACACGGCGGGGCGGGGTCACACCGGGGACAGGGTCACGCGGCCGCGAGGGGCGGAGCTGCACGGGGGCGGGGCTGCCCGCCGCCTGGCCCCCAGCCGTGCCTAGCAACCGTTGTCAGGGGCAGCGCGGGGGGCGCGGCCTGCGGGGAGGGGCACGGCGCATGCGCGGAGGGCGCGGCGCGGCGGCGCGCGGGCAGCATGGCGGGCGGCGGCGCGGCCGAGGAGCTGGAGCCGCTGCGGCTGCGGCGCCTGCGGGGGGACGGGTTCTTCGAGGTGCCGGCGGCCGACAGGGTGAGCGGGGCCCCGGGAGCGTCTGAGGGGGAAGGGGGCCGCAGAGGCCTCAGGGCCCGGGCTGGGCCCAGGGCCCGCTGAGGGGGCGGCGGCGCCGGGCAGCGTGCGGTGCCTGCGGAGCCGGGACAGGGCGGGCCTCGGGGAGGCCGCCCCGGGGCCGGAGGAGCCGCCTCTGTCCCAGCCGCCGCTCCCGGCGGTGCTTCCAAAACGCCCGTTTGGTCCGTAAGCGCCGGGGCAGCACCGGGTCTGCCCGGTGGGGCGGGTGGGCTCTGGTCACCCGTGGACGCCGCGTGTCCCCGGGGAGGCCGGTGACAAAGCGCCGAGGGCTGTCCCAGAGCCGCCTCTGACCCGGTGATTCGGTTCCAGCTGGGGCGATGCCGGAGCGTGAAGGAGTTCGAGAAGCTGAACCGGATCGGAGAGGGAACCTACGGCATCGTGTGTAAGGGCGGCCGAGCGGCTGTCGGGCCGGGGGCAAGAGGGGCCTGCAGCCCGTCTGCCCACATCTGCCCCCGGGGCAGCGTGTGGGGCTGGGGGGGCTGGGGGCGCTGAGGCTGAGAGGAGGGGTCACAATAAAAACAGTGTTTGTTTTCTGGTCCTGAGCGTGTGGCCTGTGCTGCTCTTCCAGACCGGGCCCGGGACACCCTGACAGATGAGACCGTGGCGTTGAAGAAGGTGCGGATGGACAACGAGAAAGATGGTAACGGAGGAGCAGGGTGGCTCCTGGGGCAGGCGGGAGCATCCCCGACCCCTGCTCGAGGCGGTGGCGGTTGCTCCCTGCAGGAATGCCTGTCAGCAGCCTGCGGGAGATCACCCTGCTCCTGCAGCTCCGGCACCCCAACATCGTGGAGCTGAAGGAGGTGGTTGTGGGGAACCACCTGGAGAGGTGAGGGTCTCCACTCTCCCGTATCTGCTGTTCAGACCCTTCTTGGTCCCCTGAGCCACCTCTTGTGGCACAGACCCACATGGGGACACCGGTGACATGTCCTGGGGGAGGCCCCTGACCGCGTCTTGTTTGTGACAGCATTTTCCTGGTGATGGGCTACTGCGAGCAGGACCTTGCCAGCCTTCTCGAGAACATGCAGACACCTTTTTCAGAGGCTCAGGTAAAAGTTGGGCTGAGCTTTGGGTGAGTAACCCCTCAGAGGGTGTCACTGCTCCAGACAAAACACAGTGGCCACCAGCACAGAATCCCCAGACTTTGTGATCCCTGGGCCTTGGGCAGGGCTGGGGTGAGCCAGGATTCCTGGAGAGCATGGGCTGAACTGGTGCTCACAGAATGCACCAGGCACTTTCCAGGCTGGGTTTTGGGCTGGAGTGAACAGGAAGGGAAACAGAACATGGAGAAAACGTGCCCCAGCCGACCTGTGAGCTCCTCCTGGGAGGACATGGGCACTGAAAGGCTGCGGAGTGGTGACAGACGTGGCCCCACAGCAGCTGTAGGGGCTTAACCTCTGGGGTTTGCCTGGCTGGTGCTGTGTTCGCAGAGGTGAGAGCTCCTGTCCTCTGTCTGCAGGTCAAGTGCATCATCCTGCAAGTTCTCAAGGGGCTGCAGTACCTGCATGAGAACTACATCATCCACAGGTGGGGGCAGCAGGACAAATGTGGTGGGAAAGGGGGAGACGCGGCTGATGGAGGGGAACCTGCCGAGCCCCAAACTCTGGGGGGATGCTTCACCTCCCATGTCCTGGCACAGGCAGCACCGCAGGGAGAAGCTCTGGAGGGGGTTTGGTGTGAATTGGCAGCTCCGTGTGGGAGTTGGTGGGGCAGGGAGGCCACTGAGCAATGAGATTCAATTCTCCTCGCGCTGGCTCAGCTCCGGGGCTCTGCAGCTGCCCGGGGCCGCACAGGGAGGATGGCACTGACCAGCTGCTCCATTCCCTGGCAGGGATCTGAAAGTGTCCAACCTGCTCATGACTGACAAAGGCTGCGTGAAGATCGGTGAGTCCCTGGCAGCTGCGGTGGCTGTGCCCGCAGCACTTGCTGCACCCCGTGACATAGCTGGAGCTCACAGCTCGGCTGACCTCGAGTCTCTGTTGCAGCCGATTTCGGCCTGGCACGCGCCTATGGGATGCCGCCGAAGCCCATGACCCCCAAAGTCGTCACACTCTGGTGAGTGGCCAGTTTGGGGGGGGTGCACTGGCTCGGAGAGATGCGGGCGAGTCCTCGCAGCACAGCAGGGGCTTCCTTGGTGCCACCATCCCCCTGAGCCGCTGCTGTCCCCTGTGCAGGTACCGAGCACCCGAACTGCTGTTGGGGATGACGACCCAGACCACCAGCATCGACATGTGGTAAGGGGAGGGCAGGGGGGCCCCAGGGGGCTGCAAACCCACAGGGGGGTCGATGGAGGGGCTTCTCCTGCCCCCCCGACTCCCGCAGGGCTGTGGGCTGCATCCTCGCCGAGCTGCTGGCCCACAAGCCGCTGCTGCCGGGCACCTCTGAGATCCACCAGATCGACCTGATCGTGCAGCTCCTGGGGACGCCAAATGAGAACATCTGGCCGGTGAGAGCGGGCGGGCCCCCTGCCCCCCGCACCCCCTGCCCCCCGCGCCCCCTGCCTGCTCTGACTCTCTGTCCCCTCAGGGTTTCTCCCGGCTGCCGCTGGTGAGCCAGTACACGCTGCGCAAACAGCCCTACAACAACCTCAAGCACAAGTTCCCCTGGCTCTCAGAGGCCGGGCTGCGGCTGCTCCACTTCCTCTTCATGTACGACCCCAAGAAGCGGTAAGAGCTGGTGGCAGCGCTGCATGGGCAGGGCTGCCTGTGTCACCCCCTGTGGCGGGGCTGTCCCCAGGGGCAGGTCAGTGCCTTTGGGGCGGGGGTTCCTGCTATGTCCCCTTGTCCCTGCAGAGCGACAGCGAAGGACAGCCTGGAGAGCTCCTACTTCAAGGAGAAGCCCCTGCGTAAGTCGCCCCTCACCGGGGCAGGGGGGCTGTGGGCCCTCCTGACCCCGCCCTCCCTGCCCTGCAGCCTGCGAGCCGGAGCTCATGCCCACCTTTCCCCACCACCGGAACAAGCGGGCAGCTGCTACCAGTGCAGGGACAGAGAGCCAGGCGAAGCGCACCAAGCCCTGAGCCCTGGCACGTGGGGGGGCACAGCATGTGCTGGCCGGGATGGCGTTCTGCCACAGAACAGCACCAGCCCTGCCGGCTCCATCGCCCCTGGGACGGATCCCCAACTTAATTCCCCAGGCTGGCTGGGGGGAAGCACTGTGACCCCGCGTGCTCCAGCATGGGACCAGGCGCAAGAGGGAGGAGAGACGGGGCCGGGCCCCACCAGGGTGCTGGCAAGGCTGGCCCTGTCCCCCAGGGACCCTGTGCTGGCTGCACGGTGTTACCCTGATTTTGCCATCAATAAAAGCACATGCAGCAGTGAGTGGCCTTGTCCCTTGGCTCCAGCCATGACCCTGCTCTGCTTCCGCTGGGCCACATGTCCCACCCCAGGGACAATGACACCCCTGGGTCCTGCCTCCCAAAACTGGCCTTGAGCAGCCCAGCCCCGCTCTCCTGGCCATGTGGCAGCAGGCGGTCCCACAGCCTGTGTCCCTTCTCCAGGAGCAACCACAATCCAGCCCCTGCTCCCCACTTCCTCCCCACTTCCTCCCCCCAGTGCAGAAGGACACACCAAACCGCAAGGCGGCCGCACTTTACTGGGGGTACTGAGCCGTTTACAGGGGGGAGCACCGGGACCCATCCTCCCAGAGCCCAGCACCATCCTGCTGTCCCGGGGGCTAAATGGGGTGAGTTCAGTGTCCCTCAGGCTGAGCAGTGGCTGTCCCCATCCCCTCCCAGCCGCGGAGGCCGGGCACAGCCAGCGGCAGCCCCCGGGGGAGTCAGGCCCAGGGGCCGGCGGTGTCGGCCAGCAGCATGTCCACCGCTGTCCGCTGCAGCCAGAGCCGCTGTTGCCGCTCGCCGCGCAGCTCCTGCCCGTGGTGCTGGCTCCGGCAGAGCTGCCCCGCCGCACAGGCACTGGCGTGGAGCTGCTGGCAGGTGCGGCAGCAGTAGGAGGGCAGAGAGCCTGGGCGCAAGCAGGAGTGCAGCTGGTAGCAGGGCAGCGCGGGGGCTTCCTGGGGGATGGTGAGGGGTGAATCCTCAGCTCCACTGAGCTCCTGCTCCAGGAAGAGGCGAGAGGAGGAGGTGTCCAGTTCAGGGTTGCCTGTGGAAGGCAGCAGCTCCTGCCCACACTCGCCATCTCCACAGCGGTCCCAGCCCCTCCCGGGCACGTCCCATGGGCTGCCAGGGTCCCTCCACAGCGCTGGGGGGGCTGTGTGCTCTCCTCTCGTGTCCTCAGGGCTGGCTGGTGTCTCCAGGTAGAGGTCCACATCATCACCGCAGTCAGCATCCGCCTGGCGCTGCGTCCCCAGCTGTTGCAGCATCTCCACGCAGGTGTCCGCATCCCCAGCCACCCGCCGCGCCTCCAACAGCTCCTCAGGGCGCAGCCGGCGCGGCCGCAGCCGCTGCACCAGCTCCGCCAGGATCTCGCACTCCAGCTGGCAGGCGAAGAAGCCGCAGGCAGCGGCGACCAGCTCGGGCATGGGGGGCAGCTGGGAGATGGTCAGACGGTGCCGGTCATGCTGTTCATAGCCCAACCGGCCGAAGCTCCGCAGCAAGTCGGCTTCGGGGAGCGCTGGGCGCAGCAAGTGCACGTAGGCACCGGAGAAGGTCTGCAACGAGACGGGGGCACGGCTGGGGACAGCGGGCAGCCCCGCCCCGCTGCACCCCCCACCCCACTGACACCCCTAGCGTGTCGCCCGCCGTCCCTGGGCCCCACCTGCACGGTGCGGAACTCCCTGCGCCAGGGGCAGAGGTAGAGGTTGGCGGCCGCCAGCTCCAGCAGCTGGAAGGCGCAGGCCAGGCCGTGCAGCGCCGGTACCGGGTCGGGGCGGCCCCGCAGCCCCCGGGCCAGCAGGGCCGGGCCGTCCTCCTGCAGGGTCCCCAGCAGCGCCGGCTCCCGCCGCAGCTGCTGCCGCAGCCGCTGCCCGAAGGAGGGGTCGGAACAGGGGCCGGGGCGGCCCCGGCGGAGCTCCCGCTCCAGGCAGCGCCGGTACTCCTGCCGGTACCGCTGCCCGTGCTCCTGCCGCAGCGCCGAGCCCGCGCACATCCTGGGGGTGCCGCAGCCTCAGCCCCGGTCCCAGCGCCGGCTCCTTCCTCAGGCCCGGTTCCCGCGGCTCCCGCGGCCCGACCCGCCGGCCCCGCGCTCCGCACGGGCGGCGCTTCCGCTTCCCGCGCCACGCCCACCGCGGAGTGACGTCAGCGGGAGGGCGGTACCTGCCCCAGGCCCCGCCCCCAGGGGCGGGGCTGACTGCGCCTACAGCGCCCCTTGGAGGCTGGGGGGAGGAGAAGCGGTGCCGCCCACCGGGAACCCCCGGGCGGGGGATCGAGACCTGCCTGTGCCCCGGGGGGCGGGAGAGGGTCCCCCGGTGCCGCCTCCTCACTGCAGGGACTCCAGGTAGGACAGGGCGCTCTGCAGGGACGTCAGGCAGTACCCCTCCTCCCCGATCAGGTACCTGCGCCACACCGGCACCACGCTGCCACAGCCGGGACGCCGCCACGGCCACCACACCACAGCCACCGTGCTGCCACAGCCGGGACGCCGCCACGGCCACCACACCACAGCCACCGTGCTGTCACAGCCGGGACGCCGCCACGGCCACCACACCACAGCCACCGTGCTGTCACAGCCGGGACGCCGCCACGGCCACCACACCACCGTGGCCTCGCTGTCATGGCCGGAGCGTCACCGCAGCCAGGACACCACCACAGTTACTGCGCCACAGTGGCCACTGCAGCGCAGCCCTGCACCCACGGGAGCTGCAGCTCCCGCCCCACTCCCATCCCCACCCCAGGATCTGGGTGCCGGGGGTGACAGTGTCCCCCGCCCAGGGACAGCCGCGTGCCCCCATGCCTACCCCTCGTGGATGAACTCCTCCATGGCGGCGCACTCGCAGAGCAGCTGGGGCAGCCCCGTCCGCAGCACCACGTACGACAGGATGGGCAGGAGGTCGTCAGCCCCGCTGCCACCAACGGGACCATCAGCCACCCCGGCAATGGTGACACCGGCGCCAACACCCCTCACCGGCAACAGGAACCCCCCACCCCACAGCTGCACCCTGAGCACCCCACTGCCCAGCACTGCCCTGGCTCTGCACCACCTGGCCATGGGGCTGGCTGTCCCCTGTGTCCCCCATGTCCCCTGCACCCCCCATGTCCCCTGAGCCCCTCGTGTCCCCCATATTCCCCATACCCTCCATGTCCCACATATATCCTCATGTCCCACATACCGCCCGCGCCCCCCATGTCCCCTGTATGCCCTGTGTCCCCCCTGTCCCCTGCGCCCCGTGTCCCCGCACTCACATGGCAGCCGAGGCGGGGCCCCGGCCGTCCCCAGCCCCGCAGTACTCCTCAGCGCACTCGCAGATGCTGCGCAGGGCTCGCACTACGGCACAGAGCGGGTGCTGAGGGTCACCCCACCGTCCTCCAGGGTCCCCCCGTCAGCCTGGCTCCCCCGTCCCCGCACCAATGCACTCCAGCTTCCTGCGGGGACACGTCTCCAGCGGGATGAGGCGCAGGTCCTCGATGGCGGAGCCATAAGCAGGGCAGCCGGAGGCCGTGGGGAAGAGCCGTGAGGACAGCCCCATGTCGGTGGGGCCGGCGTGCCGGTGCCGCTCCATGCTGCGAGCCAGCACCGCCTCACGGGGCCGGTGCACGTTCCTGCGGGCACAGAGACGAAGGGCTGGCAGGGAGTGGACCGGGGGGCCGCAGAAGTCCAGCCCGGGGCTGCGGTACCTGTACAGGGCCAGCAGCGGGGCCCAGAGCGGGGGGAAGAACGCCTCCTCCAGGCACGCCAGGCTCTGGTCCTTGCCAGCGGCCGTGTTGAGCCCCTCGAAGGCCAGCAGCGTCAGGGACAGCAGCCTGTCTGGGAAGGGACGAGTTACGCAGCACATTCAGCAGGTGCCCGCGAGACTCACTGGCCTCCTGACCCTGCATCCCGAGTCCACCCTGGCTAAAACAACGGGGTGCCGGGGGCCCCTCCTCCCCCCAAGAGCCCACAGCTGGGGAGAGCCCCTGCCAGACCCCGCCAGGGGTCCCTGACCCCGACCCTCACCGATGGCATTGTGGATGTCCCGCACGATGCCCTTCAGCTGCTCCGGCAGCGCCGGCTCCTTCCCGGGGGCCTCCGCGGGGGCCCAGCCCTCCGGCGACGCCAGGAACCGCTCCAGGTCCTCAAAGGAGCTCTCCCGGGGGGGCTGGGGGGCTGCCGCTGGCCCTGGCCACCCACCCTCCACCCGTGGGGTTCCGGGGCCACCGTCAGCAACGGGGGTGCTGGACAGGCTGTGCCGCAGGCCAGCCGCCCCATGCTCGGGCACCGAGAACATGCAGTGGAGGCTGCGGGAGGCCCGGAGCCGGCGGCCCCCCAGCTCGGCGGGTAACGAGCCCCCGGTGTCCGGCGAGAGGAAGGGGAGGCCGGTGGGGGAGGCGGGGGGGTCGGCGGTGCTGTGGCTGACGGCCGGGTACAGGCGGGCATACACCGCGCACTGCAGCTGCCGCAGGAGCCGTGTGATGGGGTGATCAGGGAAGCTGGACACAGAGGGAGGGGTGGGCAGGGGGCACCGGCACGCGGCTGCGGCCCCCGCTCCAAGCAGGACCCCCCCAGCCCTGCGCTACCTGAGGAGGCAGGAGAAGAGCCCCGAGACCAGGGAGAGATCGGCCGGGCTGCGCTTCAGCCGGACCTTCCACTGCCGCGGCCAGTCCTGGGGGATGGCACAGAGTCCTGCCCACGGCACCCTGCCCCACAGCACCCTGCCCCACAGTACCCTGCCCCACAGCATGGCATCCTGCCCCACGGCACAGTGTCCTGCCCCCACGGTGCCTGGGGACGGCACAGCATCCAGCCCCCGCAGCACCCAGGAGTGTCAAGGCCTCTTGCCACACAGCACCCAAGGACAGCCCACAGCCTGCCCCACAGCACCGTCCTGTCCCCACGGCACCCACGGCAGTCAGTGTGCACTCACGTGGTCCTGCTCATACTCGAGGATGGCGGCGTACAGGGCTCTCTGCTCCTGCTCCTCTGGGGTGAGGGCCACGCTGCCGGAGAACCTCCTGTGGGTGCAATGGCCCTGGGTGACAGCCCCTGCCAGGGTGGCCCCCGGGGTCCCCGCTGTGACGTCCCCCCTCACCTGTTGGCAGCCTCCTGCAGCCGCAGCCGCCGCTCCTCCATCTTCCGCTGCAGCTGGGCCACGGCAGAGTTAAGGCTCCGCAGCCCACGCACCGCCACGGCACCCGCCCAGCACCGCTCGCCCACCGCCCCGGCACAACCGCTGCCCCGGCACCGCCACAGCAGCCTGGGGCCAGGATCAGCCCTTCTCCCACCACCATCCTCCCGATCAGCGGGTAGCAGGACAGGACCAGGGAGCCAAAAGCCTGTGTGGGGTGGGTGCAGCCCAGGGACAGGGCACAGGGGCTGCAGCGGCATGCGGGGCTGCAGACGTGGGGCGCGGTGCAGGCTATGCTGGAGCCCAGTGCAGCCGCAGGGCCCCCCAGAGCTCACTCCCCCGCGAAGGATACCGTCTCCTCCCGGGCCTTGGCGATCACCAGGTTCTCCATCATCTGCCGCTGCAGGGACAGCGTCTGTGAAGCAGGTGGTGTGTTGGGGACGCCTGACCAAAGCTACGGCCAGCAGTGTGGCAGACATGGAGCCCGGGTCCCCCTGGGACCCTCTGCCCTCCCTCCCCGGGGGCTCCCCACTTGCCAGCGAGGTTTTCTGCAGCGCCTGGCTGGGGTTCAGCCGTGCCACCCGCGCCTCGTAGGCAGCCTTCAGCTTCTGGTTCTGCAGAGACGCCTCCTCCAGCGGTGTCAGCTCCCTGCCGGGACCCAGCCCTCAGCACCCGCCGCAGGGCACGGTGACACGACCTGGGACCCCTTCCCTGCTGTCCCCCCAGCCTGGGACCCTGGCAGATGGGGGCAGACGCCAGCCCGCCACGTCCCACGTACTTGCGTGTGCTCTGCGCCTCGGTGATCTGCAGCTTCTGGAAGATCTCCGGCGGCAGGAAGGGGGAGAGCTTCCCCCCCTCGTCCGAAAAGACCCGGCGGTGCCTGGGGAGGGGAGCGGGGCCCCCGCTTCGCTCCTGCGCAGCCGGTTTGGCCTGGTCTTTCCCTGGGGAGGGAGGGACAGGTCAGCTGTCCCCTGCCACCAGCCTGGCCCCCGGGGGGGGCTCCACTCCCCCAAGTGCGACCCCAGCTCCCCGAAATCACAGAATCATTTTGGTTGGAAGAGACTCTCAAGCTCATTGAGTCCAACCATAACCCACCCCTGGCACTGCCCCGTGTCCCTGAGAACCTCATGTCCGTCTGTCCGGCCCCTCCAGGGGTGGCGACTCCAGCACTGCCCTGGGCAGCCTGTTCCAATGCCCCACAGCCCTTTGGGGAAGAAACTGTTCCCCAGATCCAATCTGAGACGGGACCCCCAAGCCCTCACTCACCCAGCGCCGCCGCAATGGACTTGACCCTCTCCAGACACTGCTCCGCCAGCTTCAGCATCTTCGGGGTGTCGGGGGTGACCCCCTCGCTGCCGTCTGGGGGGGACACAGGGTGTTGGGGTCACCGGAGGGGACACAGGGTCTGCGGGGGCTCGGCCGGGGGTGCCGTCCTACCTGTCCCCGTCGCCTCGTCCTGCAGGGCGCGGGCGATGAGGGCGATGCTCCGCAGGTACTCCGCGTACGCCTCCTGCCAGGGAGAGGGTGAGCACCAGCTGCCGGGGAACACGGCCCCGGCGGGACCCCGCCACCCCGCGGCGCTGCGGGGGGCGCGGTCGGGCCCTTCGCGGGGCTGTCGGGTCTCCGGGCGGGGCGGGGGCGGCCCGGGGAACCCCGCGGCTGTTCGGGGCGTCTCCCACGGTCTCGGTGGGACCCCGGCCCGGCCCGTGTCCCCAGCGCCGGCCAGGCCCGGGGGTCCGCTCCCTCCCCGCGCTCACCCGCGCCCGCCCGGCGCTGTCCATCTCCAGGGCGCCGCTCGCCGCCCTCATGGCGGTCTGCAGGGCCCGGCCCGGCCCGGGCCCCCCGGGCCCGTCGCCGCCCGCCGCGGCCATGGCGGCCGCCGCCCGGAACGGCGCGATCGGGCCGCGGCGCCCGGGGGGAGCGCGGCGGGGCCGGACCGGCGGCGGGGTCCTCCGGCCGGCAGGGGGCGCTGCGCCGGGCGGGGCGGGCCGGGCCGGGCCCGCGGCGGCGGCGGCGATGAAGCGCGATCGGCGCGGCCGGTTCCTGGCGGCCGCGGGCGGCCCCGGCGCGGCGGCCCCCGAGCCCCGGCGGCGGCCCGGCACGGCGGCCCGCGGCACCGAGGCGGCGGAGGAGCCCCCCGAGCCCCCCGCGGGGTGGGCCCCGGCGACCGCCGCCTGGACACGGCCCGGCGCCCTCGGCGGGGCCCCGGAGGCAGGTGAGGCCTGGGCGGGAGGGAGCGCGGCCACGGGCGGCCCCGGGCGCGGCACCGGCAGCGGCTGCGGGCGGGCCCCGGCGGGCAGGAGCCGCCCCCGCCGCCTCTCCCCGGGAGCCGGCCCCGTTCCCGGGGCTCCGCGGCCCCGGCAGCCGCTCGGGCGGCGGGTCTGCCCGCGCCGGGTTTGCCCGTTCGCGCGGCGGAGCCGGGGCTCCCGGCGTCGGTAAATACCCCGGCGAGGAGCGGGTGCGGCGGCAGAACGGGCGCGGACCCTCCCCGCTGCCGCTGTCCGGTTTGGAGGCGGCCGAACCTCCCGGTGCCGGCGGGGCTGCGGCGGGAGATGAGCGCGGTCGCCGAGCGGTCCCGAGCGGCTGTCTGGGGACAAACCACAGGTGGTGACAACGGCTGAGCCCCCCAGGCCGGGCACACAGCCACCCCCGGCCCGTCCCCGCCGCTGTCCCCTCCCCGGGGCTCTGCGGGTGTCCCCACCGGGACCCGCCGTCGCTCCGCGGGCTGTCGCGGGGTCCCCGCCACGGCCGGGGCTGCAGGCGGGACCCGCTCCCTCGCTGTCCCCGTCCCGGGCGGGCGGAGGGTTCAGGGCCCGGCCGTGTCCCCCGGGACCGGGAGGAGGCTCCGCGGGGAGTTTGGCCGGCGCGCAGCGGGGGCTGGAGCCGGCGCCGCGCTCCGCCGAGCGGGGACACTGCGGGGTGGGGGGGCGGCAGGTCGGTGAACCGGGAGCGGGAGAGACGCTTTGTGTCCTGCCCCGCTGCTCCGGGTCGGCAGATCCCGGCTCCCTGCCCCGCTCCGGCCCACGGTCAGGGGGTCTCTAAGGGGCTGCGAGTGCTGAGGGGTCTCAGGCTTGCAGGGGCTGAGGGATGTGACCGCTGCCTATAGACACTTTAAAGGTAAACGCTGGGGAGGGAGAAGAACTGCTTAAGCTGGGGATGGCGTTTGCAAAAGCACAAACGTGTGAGCGAGCCCCAGGAACGCTGCAGCTGGGAGGAGGTTCCTCCAGTGGGGCAGTCGGGGCCGAAAGGCTGATTTTGGGGTGAGCGGGCTGTGATGCGGCACCTCAGTCTGCGGGGGGGTCGCGGGGAAGATCTCGCTCCTCCTGCCCGGCTTCACTGTGCTCACACTGAAGCCAGAGGCGGCGGGGCAAGGGGAGCAGCTCCCAGCACGCCGGTGCGTTCGGGCGCAGCCGGCTGCCGTGCTCCCAGTTCAATCCTTCCCCAGCAGGAATCGGCAGAGCCTTGAGCACCGGGTACTGTCGCCTCTGCCACGGGAAGTTCTCGTCCAGGAGCCTGCGCAATGCGTTCGGGAAGGTGCCGGTCATGGGGGAGAACTCGGAGAAGCAGCGCCGCGTGGACCAGGTCTTCTTCAGCGACTTCCAGCGGCTGGTCGGCGTGGCGGTGCGGCAGGACCCCGCGCTCCCCCAGTTCGTCTGCAAGAAATGCCACGCTCAGTTCTACAAATGCCGCAGCGTCCTCAGGACGTTTATCCAGAGGGTGAACGCGTCTCCCACAGGCCACATGAAGTCGAAAGGAAAGTACGTGGCAGTTCTTCCTTCCCAGGAGCAGTAACTTGCCGCGTGTTGGTGCGCAGTCCCTCCGTAACCCCCGAGACCCCACTATGCTGTTCTGGTTTTTGTAGGAGCAGTGCGGGCCAGGCCCAGCCAGGCACGGAAGGAGGTGCCTCCTGTCTGGGTGAGTCTCTGCTCCCGGAGCTCTTTTCCTTTTCTTTCTGTGATACCATTGACGGAAGGGCTGGGGCTTACGTGTGCTGCGGGAATGACCCCCGGCAGGGCCGTTCCTGCACCCCTCAGCACTGCCGTGCCCGCTCTGGCCGATTCCCACTGCCACGGGCTCTCCGTGGGACGGTCCTCACTGGCACCGGCTGCCTCGAGCTGAGCTCACCAGGCACAGGCCATGGCAGGGATGCGAGAAGCAGGCAGAGCAGGTTTGGGGGGCAATCGGGCACTAAGGGGCAATCAGAAATACATTTTCAGCTGTAAAATGCATTTCCAGCTGTAAAATCAATAATCTTGGCAGCCAGCGGGACCACCCATGTCCCAGTGCCTGCAGCTGCAGCACCTTCGGGTGTCTCTCATCTGCGTTCGGATGCATGAGCCCAGCGCAGCCGTGGTCCCCAGCCCTGTCCCCTCCCCAGGGGGGTGGCGGGTCCCTCCCTGTCCCTCCTTGTGGGTGGCCATGCCCTTTGCTGGCCCTGGGAACTGACTGTGCCCATGCTGCCTGTCACCCCACCAGTGGACCTGATCACGTCCAGCCCACAATGCCTGCACAGCCTGGTGTCGTGGGCGCACACGCACGCCGGGAGCTGCCCCGCGGTGCCCAGCCTGCGCAGCGTCCTCTCCTCCGAGTACTGCGGCATCATCCGCGCCGTCTGGGCCTGCGGCGACGGCCACGACTACGTCATGGATACGGATTCAGACTGTAGCACAGTGCTCGTTGACAATGCCTTGTCCGTCAAACGGGAGTGGAACAAGAACGCGGCGCAGCGCTTGACTGACAACGGGGCAGACAACGCCGAGGCTGTTTCTGCTCCCAAAGCTCAGCACGCTCCAGTAAGGACAACCCCTTGCCAGCAGCCCGCAAACAAAGGGACCACATCGGAACCGCTGAACGCGGAGAACGACCTGCCACAGAACAGGGATTCATCTCACTCACAACTGGACAGCGTGGCCTCCGTACAGGAGCAAGCCCTGCCGCAGCCCGTGTCGCCGCTGAGCGGTGCCACAGGTAAGGGATTCGCCGCCCGATTCTCTCTGGAGAGGGACAAAGAGCCAGCACAGGGAGCGATGTTGGGACTGGGACCCTCCTCGCGGACTCCTGCTGCCCAGGGAGGACACAGACTCTGTCGGGGAGCACAGGTTGCCCAGAGAGTCACCTCTGATGGGGGATGCTGAGGTGAAGGGGGAACGCGGGTTCAGCCGACCACGACACACAAAACGAGCCGCTCTCCTCACCCCGGGCGCTGTTTCTGCCCAATCGAGGGGGTGAGACCCCACTGCCCTGCTCTGCCGGGGACGTGTGCCTGTCAAGCAGTGTGGAACAGTCACTGGTTCTCTGGCATCATGTTTATCAGAGGTTTCTTTCCACTCAATCCAAACCCTGTCCATGTTCCAGCAAGGAGGGGTTTCCCTCACCCTGCCGCGGCTGCAGGTGATGCCCAACAGCGGGAGCTGGGTGGGCTGGCCTGTGAGCCAAGTTAACATGGGTTTACTACTGAAACCCCCAAACGCCACTTCCAGAAGAGGGAAGTTAACAGCGATTTTGAGTTGCAGAAGCCGGGCTGTGTTTGTCTCTGACAGCCACGAGAGGTGGAAGAGAAACAGCAGCTGGGACCCACTTGGGGATGAGTCTTTGGGTTATGGACTGGGTGTCATGGGGGAAACCACAAGATGCTGGTGGGACCTCCATGGTCAAGGCTCTCCCGGTCCCCAGGGCGCAGGGCAAGCGGTCTCCGAGCACACAAGACGCAGAGTTTGGTTTAAATAATTATTAACTTGTCAGGGAACACATGTATTCACGCAGTACGAGCCACCACGAGTGAACCCGGAGCGGTCGGTTCCTTCTCCGCAGCCATATCTGCTGGCCGGTTTTTGCTGCTTTTCCTCGTAACGCACCGTGTTCTCTCTCCTTCACTCCCCAGGACAGTTGAGTGGGAAGCAGGTTCTGGCTGCACCGTCGGATGAGCGGGTAAAAGACGAGTTCAGTGACCTTTCTGAGGGGTGAGAGAAGAGTGGGTTTCAAATAGCCTAAATGTCTTCTTTGCCAGTATGACTGACCCACCTCGGAGAGCTCTTTCTCCACCGGTGACCTGGTCCCCGAGGCCCCGGCGGCGCGGGGCCGTGGCTCTGCCACGGCTGTGCCGGAGCTCACGCCGCTGAAGCGCTGACCCCGCCGCCCCCCAATGCCTCCACTGCGGGGGGGTTTGCACAGCGGCATGCGTGTGTTCGCACACGTGTGTTTGCACGCGCGTGTCTCTGTTTGCTGGCTGCTTCCAGCAAACCTGCTCCCGTTTCGGTCCCCCCCGTGCTCTGGGGAAGGGGCCGTGCAGGCGGCGTCGGGGTTTGCTCGGTCGCGGGGGCTGGGGCTGCAGGAGACCGACAGGCGGCACTCGGAGAAATTGCCCCGTTGGCTCCCAGGGAGAGCAGTCAATGGGGAGTGGGATGGACTCTGCAGCGCAGCAGTCTTTCTGGCCAAAGATTTGGCTAAATCCCTCTATTGTAGGGGTTTAACATGAGGCTCATCAATAACCGATAATGGAATCGTCATTCTCAGTCTATGAAGTAGCCAGTGGCCGAGCATAGGCCTATTTTGGTGTGTCAGCTAAATCTGGCAGCTGTCACAGTAAAAGTGCCCCAACAGTTTATTGCCCATTTCCTGTTTTCAGAATTAATCGTTTCTTGTATGGCTTAGGGCTTAAAAGGAGGAGAAAGGAAAACCCAAACCTCTGTGGCTGCTGCATATGAGAAAACACAGAATGACCTGCAGCTTAATTAACCTGCACCAGACAATTATATTGCATTCTTGCTCTACAAATTGCTTATCCCAATACAGGAAGAGGTGGCAACATCCCTCAACCATAATAGATCTTTTCAGTAACAGCTGGTTTTTGTTCTCCTGACAGTGGCTCAATTATCCTTGCAGAGATCTGATGGTAAAAGGGCCGGATTTTGCTCTTTGCCACATTCACCGTGCTGTGTTTGCTCGGGGAGGTTATGGGGGGAGAACACGTGGAGCCTCGGCCGCTGCGTGGCGGGGGGACAGATGCACCAGGAACACAGAACACGTATCACGGCTGCTGCCGGTGCCGTGTCGGTAACAGCATCTTCTCTCTCCCAGGGAGTTCTTAAGCGATGATGAAAATGAGAAGCGGAACGTGGCATCTTCAGACGACTCCTTCGAGCCATACCCTGAAAAGAAGTAAGTTGCTTCCTGCAGGGTTAGCAGAGCTCTGCCCACTCTGCTGAGCTGGGCTCAGCTGGGCCAGCGTCATCACATTCTCTGTGGCCTCGGTCCTCACGCTGCCGCAGCACCCGTGTCCCCGCAGCTCCCGTCAGGTTGGAGTGTGGCCACGTCCCTCATCCCTGGCACTAAGTCCAGCAGCTCGGCTCACGCTGGCCCCTGCATTGCCAGGTCATGCACCAGGCTGAGCCGTCAGGCCGGGCTTAACACTTGGGGACAATTAGTTGGGAGGACTAAAACCAAGATCAAGTGTTAAACCGCCCTCTTTCTTCCTTTCTTGCAGAGTATCTAGCAAGAAAAGTGACAGCAAGGAAGGCAAGAAGGCGGAAGAGCCCAAAATAAGAAAGAAGCCGGGGCCTAAGCCGGGCTGGAAAAAAAAAATCAAATGTGAAAGGTACCGCAGATCAGGGGTGGGGGGCAGCACCCCCGCGTGTGCACACAGCTGACAGCGGGTTCTGCTTCGCAGGGAGGAGCTGCCCACCATCTACAAGTGTCCTTACCAGGGCTGCACCGCGGTCTACAGAGGGGCGGACGGCATGAAGGTGCGTTTGGGGTTCGCTCCCGTCTCAGGCCCACAGCTCTGAGCATTACGGAGCAGTGTCCATGTGAAGAAAGGGTCCCTGATGGATTTAATTCACTGCCTCGCTCTGTGGGAGGCAACGAGCTGCTAAGCAAAGTCCTGCCACAAGTCCGAGGTCTTTTCTGTGCTCCCAAACGCACTGGGCACTGCTCTGGCTCCATGTGCTGCTCTGGCCATCAGCCGCTGGCTTGGCAGTGGCCCCGGGAGCGAGCCACACTGCGTCCTGGTAAAGCCCCCGCTGCTGGGGACAGATTGGGGTGCAAATATCTGTTTTTTCACAGAGAAGCAGTGCTGATGTGTGAGCCTGCCAAGATGGGGGTCTCGTTTATTGGGACATTCATGTTTGTCACTGGGGAAAATGCAACTCAGGGGTTGGAAACTCTGTCCTTTCTTTGCAGAAACACATCAAAGAACATCACGAGGAGGTTCGGGAGAGGCCCTGTCCTCATCCTGGCTGCAACAAGGTGTTCATGATCGACCGGTACCTGCAGCGTCACGTGAAGCTCATCCATACAGGTGTGTCCCAGCCGGTGACAGGCATTACAGACACCCAGCGAGTTGCTGCATGAGGCTTGTGCAAGACTCTGTGCGGGTGTAGAACCATCTGCCTCGCCTGTAACGAGCCAGCATGGGGGAATGTGAGGCAGGGGGAGGAATTTGGACTCTGTGCGTGAGTGTTTCATGTGTGGAGAACTCGGCAGAATCACTGACTCTCTCCCTTTTTCCCTTGCAGAGGTACGCAATTATATCTGTGATGAATGTGGACAGACCTTCAAGCAACGCAAACACCTCTCGGTCCATCAGATGCGGCACTCAGGAGCAAAGCCCCTCCAGTAAGTGCAAACCAACCCTCCGTTCGTAGCTAAGGAAAGGGAGAGAAGGAGCAGGGATGTTCCGCTGAGCTCTTGTGGCTGCTGCTCTTAGCACAGGGTAATTCTGTGACATGAACCTTGCTGGAGCAGAAGGGTCCTGGCTCAGTCACTTTAAATGTCCTTCCACGTTGCCTGCCCCAGCTCCAGAGCTTATCACAGATGGTTTGTGTTGAAGGGCCCTTCCCAGCTCCCCCAGTGCCCCCCCTGCCATGAGCAGGGACATCTGCACCAGCTCAGGTTGCTCAGAGCCCCATCCAGCCTGGCCTGGGATGTCTCCAGGGGTGGTTCATCCACCACCTCTCTGGGAACCTGGGCCAGGCTCTCACCACCCTCGGGAGCAAAGATTCCTTCCTCCTTGTGGGCTCATTCCATGTGACGAGGAGCGAAGGCCACGGCCACAGCTCCAGGCTCAGCGCTCAGGCCCAGCATTTCCTTGCAGGTGCGAGATCTGCGGTTTCCAGTGCCGGCAGCGCGCGTCGCTCAAGTACCACATGACCAAACACAAAGCGGAGACGGAGCTGGAGTTCGCCTGCGACCAGTGCGGGAAGCGCTTCGAGAAGGCACATAACCTGAACGTCCACATGTCCATGGTGCATCCTCTGACCCAGACTCAGGACAAGGCCAAGCCCCTGGAGCCAGAGCCCCTTCTCCTCAGCACGTCAGGGACTTCGGAGAGCCAGGCGGTAAAGCCAGAAGTGACTGCGCAGCAGGAGCCCACCTGAGGAGGACGGGGATGCTTTCCCTGTCCAGCCCTGTAGAAACTGTATCGCAGAGTGGAGATTTTTAATCTACGTTTTAGTCTCCCAAAGAACTCGGTGGAATTAGCTTCAGCTTGCTCAGAAAAAGCTTGTTATCATGCTGTGGTTCTCCATGCTCACGTCCGATTCAGCAGTGTTGTACTAAGAGTCTCTTGACCCTGGGGAGGGGATGGTGGCAGCACCCTTTGGTGTCCCCTTCTCCCCACGCGCACAGTTCTGAAACCAGAGTTGGCCAAAACTGTTCCTGCCTGTGCAAGCTGCTGCCTGTACAGAAGTGCCCTGGGGTGGCTGTTGGGGTACAGGAGCAGTGGAGTGACTAAAAGCAGCTGTTTTGTTTTGAAAAAAAAAAAAATTATGATTCCCAAAGCAAGTCTAAACTGAAATTTGTAACCTACTTTTTATTGTAACAAAAGCTTCATGGTTATGCTTGTAATAAATTATTTACAAAGTTAATTTGAAAGAAACAGCACTGGTAGAAAGGTGGCACCTTGTCTGTCCTTTCCTGCAGAGTCAGGGTGTCCTGCTCAGCCCTGCACGTCCCTCAGAAGAGCAGCAGCTCTTCCTCCAGCTCCACGGCTGCCTCGGGCTTCAAGAAGCACAGGAGAGTGGCTCCCAGCTCGGGGTCAAGTTCTTCACACGCAGACAGGAGCTGGGGAGAGGAGGAGCAGACGGTGTTTGACTCGCTCGTGCTGCCTCAGAGCGAGCTCCAGCAGCACCCAAGCGTTTTGCAGAGGGAGAGGAGGGCAAAGCTGTTGCCAGCTCACACAGAAATAAGACGGGCTCCTGGCTGGTGGGAAACTTCAGCACCTGCCACTTGGCCATGCTTGATATTTCCCCCAAGACCAGGCATTAAGCAGAGGGAAGGAAACAGTGTTTAACCTTGCTGAGAAAGCCAGAGGCTGCAGCCCTGCTCCCAAACGTGTCACGGGCTCAGCAGCCAGCACCCGCACAGGATCTGTGCCCAGGAAAGGCAGGAGCAGCAATCACACAGGAGAAAAAATTCAAACACACCGGTCGGATGTTCCCAAAGCTTCGGGCAGAGCACCGTGGGATGGCGCCAAGCAGGAACCGCCGAGCTGTGGCGATCAGCTCCACCGGATCCCCCTGGAGAACACGGAGAAGAGACACGGGCAATTGAGGCCCAGCATGTCACTTGGGGCCCTCAGTCCCTGCCACCAAAAGTGACACAGGAACCGCCACACCCAGGGCTGTTCACAAGTCACACGATGACTTGAGCCGTGACTGCAGTCACCCCGAGGTCCTGCACACGACAGACAGCGGCCAGACAGCCCAGATTTCGGGCAGCAGCAGGATGGCAGCACCGGCGGCTTCTGTCAGCCCCAAGGTGCAAACAGCTGCTGCGTCTGCTTCTACAGGAAGGTGGGAACAAGAGGGACACTGCAAGGGGAAGGGATGAGGAACAGGATTCAGAGTTGCAAGAAGGGGGAAAAAAAAGAAGAGACAGCTTTACTCACACACTCTGCGAGGTCCGGGATCTCCCCTACTTGATCAGACTGTGGCAAGTCCTTCCCTTCCACAAAGAGCCGGAGCAGCTGGACATACAGATCGAGCACCACGGGGAGGAAGGGCGGCTCTCGGGTGAGCAGCTCGGGGCGGAAGGCAGGGGTGAGGCTGGAGGTGACACACCGTGGCTGCTCAGCGTCCCGGCACGGGAAGATGAGCCCAGCACAGCAGGTGCTTGTGCCACTGTCCATGTTACAAATCCCATCGTGTGCGGGGTCACCCCACTGCCAGGAGCAGGGGACAGCTGGGGACACCCCTGTTTGAGCACAAAGCTGAAAGGAAACTTCCAGCAAAAGAACTGAGGCTCCTTAAACAACATTCCTGCTGTGATCGAGTGTTGTCTCCTGCACAGCCAAGGGAAGGGCTCGGCTCACAGCCCAGCAGAAGTTACCCCACAAACCATCCGTCGCGTCCTCCCTCGTGACACCTCCCTCCCCAGCAGGACCTTCTGTACCTGTAGAAGGCGAGAGGCAGGAGCTGGATGTGACGGTCCGAGGCTGCGCTGTGCAGGACACGGTATTTTCCAGGGTCTGTGACAGAGAAAAGCATTAAGATCCCCAGTGGTTCCTCACACCACCCTGCAGACCAGTACAGCAGCTGCAGTTTCCTTCCAGCCCACAATTAACACCAGTGCTGGGGTGTGGGGACCCCCACCAGGAGCCAGCTGTCCCCTCAGGAGATCTCTCTACTAGAGGGGACAAAACTGAGTGTCATCATCCCCAGTCATCAGCTGGGCCACCACACTGCAGGGTGGCAGCTGAGTGCTCTCAGCTTTTACTCAAGGAAGCATTTTTCATGCTCTTACAAAGGCCCATTGGTTCCTTCTCACAGGTACATGTGTTAAAGCACGGGGTCACGCGGGCCCAGCACCAAACCAAACGTCTGCACCCCTCGGGGACAGGACATGCTCACCGTTCTCTGCCGAAGGGAAGAGCAGCAGCCAGGACGTGCCCCTCTCCTCCAGGCACTGCAAGATCTCCAGTGACCATTCCAGAGATGGCTGAAAATCCACTCCCTCCTGGGTGTCAGAAAGGACAGGTCACGTTTGTCTTAGGCTTTAGTTACAAGGCGATGCCTTCATCCCCCAGCCAGACCAGGGCTCAGCTGAGAATCAAAATCATTTTGGTTGGAAAAGACCTTTAAGATCATTGAGTCCAACTGTTACCCCATCCCCGGCACTACCCCATGTCCCTGAGAACCTCATCTCCGTCTGTCCAACCCCTCCAGGGATGGTGACTCCAGCACTGCCCTGGGCAGCCTGTTCCAATGCCCCACAGCCCTTTGGGGAAGAAATTGTTCCCAAGATCCAACCTCAGTCTCCCCTGGTGCAACTTGAGGCTCTTGAACCCACCTACCAACAGCATCTCTTGAGGCTGTTTTTTTTGCATTACTAATTTTACTTGGAAGAAATTCCTAGATCTGTTTGCTCAAGAAGTTTATCTACCCAATGACTCTTCCTCCAGACTCCCCCAAAGACAGACAATGATGCCAAATGATGATTTTTAACTTGAATCTGCTCCCCAACCTAATCTGTTAGGTGACTACACAAGCAGCTGCGCCTCCAAGCCGAGAAAACAGCAAAAAGCATTCAGAGGCAGGAGGGTGCTTGGGGCCAACAGCTGCTGGAAGAACCTTGTCATCTTTGCTCCTTCATTTAATAATGTTAAATCATTTGGAAACCGATGTTCCTCCTTGCTGGGGTGCCCTTCTCCTGTGAAATACCACGTACATTTCTAACCTGAGGAAAAACGTCATCTAACAAATGTGAAATGCAACACAAAAGCTGAGAGATGAGGTTCCTGCGCTACCTGGGAGGCGTGAAGTCTGAACAAGGAAACAAAAATAATAAGTCATTCAGGAAGAGAAATAAAAGCTGCCATAGCGAAAGGGGAGAAATGTCCGTTAGAGCAAAATCCAGGTTTAACCTGATAGGAACAGACGGGCTTTCAGCAGGCTCTGTCTGGGAGTTGCTGATCCCTTCCTTCTGGCAGAACAAGCCACCAGCCTTTGCAGTGCCACTACAAAGCATTTTTAGGCAGCGAACCAAGCGGAGACATATTTAGTGTCACAAGAATTCTCTCAGGGCTGAACTCACCTTTGGTCCTATTTTTGCCGAGATGAGATCCATGAGCGAGAAGAACAGCAGAGAAACAAGCAGCTACAAGGCAAAGAGATCGCTGTTAGTTGTATCCACGGTGGCTCGGTACTTGTGCTTTCCCATCGGGAAAGAACATTTCACAAAGTGCGTTCCCAGGATGGACCTGGATGAACCACAAGCGCTGCCGTTCCTCCCCGGGGACGGCAGCGTGTTTGAAGCAGACAGACTGCAGCCTGGCATTGTTCATTGCTTCTAAGGGGAAATTCCACCCTCAATTCTCTGTCCACAGCCTGCCCTATCATACGCTTGTTACTGCTCTTCTGATCCCTCCTGCATCCCTTCCTGGCGTCCTCCTGTCTCAAGGATGATTTTTGAGGTGAAAGCTGCTGGTTTTGTGCATGTACCACCTGCTCGTATCAACTCAGTGACACCAGTTTCTGACTCGCAGCTTTTGGCTCCAGGCCAGTGTAAATAGCGAGAGGAGCTGCTACCGTAACTGCTGCCCAGAGCGATAAAACTGAGGAGCGAATAGTCGGGCACAGGTTCCGCTTCAACACCATCTACCTGCGAGTGTCTCAGCACGGGGACGCTGAGCTCTGGTCCCAGCTGTCCCCTGGAAGATCAAGTGACAGAGCAGGGGGCAGCAGCTCAGCTCCCTCCTCAGCAGAGCACTCAGAGAATTCCTGTGCACGAGGGCACCGAGCACGGTGAAGTGGGCAGGAATTTCCCAGAATGGATTTGGGAAAACCCTCAGGAGGTCTGGTCCTGGGATTCTCAGCACATCTTCCCCATGAAAATGCCTCCATTTCTGTCTCACAAATTTTCTGCATTTCCTTTACCTCCCAGCCAAGCTGCCCGAGCTAAAACCCACAAGGATTCATCAGAGGGAGAGGTGATCCTGGCACGCCTGGACTGGGCTCTCAACCTCCGCAGCGCTCTCTGCAGCTTCAGTTTTTAAAGCAGCTGTTTAATTGTCCTCCCTGACTTCACAGAGGAGCCAGTATCTGAGTTAAAAGTTCAAGTTTGGAACAACTTGGCCTCTAGGATAAGTATTTAGCTCCAGGTAATTTACAGTTTATCAATTAGCCACCAACAAGATTTGACAAACGGGTTTACCAAGGATATGGCTGCGTCTCAGGACAATCATTTCTCAGTTAAAGACCTTCTAGTTTTCAAGCGTAGGGAAGAGCAGACATGTGAAATGTGTCGCCTTGCCTGCTCTGCGTCAGTCCCCAGCCTCTTCAGCATGTCTCTCGCTCGTCCGCACGGCAACTGCTGCTGAACCGCGCAGTGGAGGAAGGCGGCCGACGTCCAGGGAGGGCTGGATGGGGGGAAAACCGCTCCTGAGGAAAGGAAGCTAGGAAGCAAAAAATCAGCATATCAATAAAATAAAATAAATCACAGTTGTGAATGAGGAGGAAATCAGGGGCTTGGGCAATGGGTATAAGTTTGTGATTGGGACAACAACAACGACAAAAAAAAACACCTCTTTTTTTTTCCTGCAGTTGGATGCTACACGGAGACAGGTTAAAACATAAAAGTCTGGAAGACAGCAGCATTCTTAAATGTCTTTTGTCAGGCATCAGATAGGTAGTTAAGTGTGTACACTATTACACCTGATGTCATTACTACATTTCTATAACCTGCGAGGAGATTCTTGTGCTAATTTCCCAGGTTTTGGAGAACAGGTGCATGCTGCTGAACAGGCCGCATACAGCAGAGGAGCAGTCAGCAGCTCCATGAAACCAGAGATTCAGCCAGCCCAGGGAGCAAAGGGTGCGGCAGCTCCACGGAATGACTCAACACTGTGCTAAAGGGATTTCCAGTGTCTGTCTGACAGCAACTCTGCCTTCCAGTCTCCTCTGAAAAGATTCTCTTTTCCTTATGGTGAAACACTCTGACCCATATCACACGCGAGGTCAGACTAAATAATTATAATGACCCGTTTTGAGTTTAAACTCTGCAAAGGGATCTGTGCAGAGCTGTCCTACACGCTTCAGTCCCCATCAGCATTCTGTTCAGCCTGCGGAACCCCCGCCTGCCCCGCGGAGCGGCCGTGCCGGGTGCTGATCCCGCAGAGAGCCGGTTCTACTGCCTGCAGCCCCGCGCGTTCCTCGCACACACCGGGCAGCCGCGGACTGCCCTTCCCTCAGCCGCTCCAGTTCTTCTGCAAGAGGAGCCAGAAAGAGCCTCCTCCACTGCGAGCAAAGTACCGGCTCCAGCCTGGGCCACCAAAGCTGGGAAGAGAGGCAGAAATCAGCAGCATTAGTGGTGGTGAACTTCGGAGTTGTGTGCATGCTACCTCAGCCAGGTACTCGGCAAAAGGGTATTTTTTTTTCCCCCTCCATAATGAAAAAGTCCAAATTGTACATGGACACATAAGAAACGTGAGGAGTTTCACATCCTGGAAATGCAGAGAGGGTCATTTGTGACCGTGTTCATACCACGGCGCCCTGAAACTCCTCTAGCAGGACCAGTCATCACAAAGGAACTGTGCTGCAAAAGGTGATGTACACGCGTACCACATGCAACAAAAACATGTATCCCCGTGTAAAACAGTGCATGAGCAGTTACACATACGAGAGAGAAAAACAGCTGTGCTTTATGGACTTTCTGGTTGTTTGGCATGTAACAACCAGCCCCTCCACAGTGAATCCAAAACCAAGACAAGTCTCCCAGCTTCTCACTCTTGAACAGCCCCTGTCCCACTTCTGCAGTGACGCTCTAAAACCAAGGCAGGTTCCATCCCAGCACTGGGATCAGCAGCACCAGGGGCACTAAAACACTGCAGTTTTCCAAAGGCGTTAAGAATTACTACCCCCACACTTCACAGCTTACTTTAAGTGAAGTTTAAAACAAATGCTCTGAACTGATGCTGAATTTTCATGTAGCACTCTTAAAATGAAATGTGAACAGTTACCGCTGCGGAGAAGAGCACAACGGGACACTTGGTTTGACACGCTGCAAGAACATTGTTGACCCCTTCTGCTGGTTCCTCACAGCCCACGCTGGCGTTCAGCAGGCCCTGAAGAGGATAAATTACCAGATGACTACACACACATGCGCTTTGAAGTATTAATACCTCCCCAAGCCGCCTGTAAACTAATCAGAGGTAACTGTAGGGGTCAGCATGGTCCAGCAAAAGAACCGTGTGCCCAACGGCTTCTCCTTCCCCAACCTGTATATTGTATTACAATTAACCTCTGCCACTACCTTCCTCCTGCTCCTTCTCTTCACTTTCCTGGATTGCTGCTCTTTTTGGAATTTTCAACAGCAACTCTCAAAACAAGGGTACAAATGGCACATCTCCTTGCTAAGAATAGCATCTAGTCAGGTATCCTGGTAAAGAAACATCTACCCTGGCCAGGACGGACAACGGAGCAGTGACAAAAGCAGCATTACCCTGAAGAAGTGGGCGGTGATGTCGTAGGAGAGTGCGTACCCCCTGGAACAGACGTTCTTCTGCGAGAAGAGAAGAAGGAAAATACAAAATCATTCCTTCCCTTTTGAATTACGATTTTCTTAAAACATTTTGGGTGTCTGGCACAGCAGGACTCGCACAGCACAAAATCTCCCTGTGAGATCCTGAATTATCAGCTCAGAACACAGAAACTTCCTTTCCATATGAAGCACCAGGTAGAGCTTTGCAGTCCCAGCACTAGCAAGCCAATCCGAGGGCCCGACATATCACTGGTGGGTGGCAGTGGCATTTTGATTAACAATCTTGGAATGAATGAAGGTTTCTGGCTGTGCCTAATGACAGTGCAGGAGCCTTGAAAAGGCCGTTGGGACACAAACCAGCGCTCTAGGGACCTGCAAGTCGACTGATCTGCCCCCAGGAAGCTGCACAGATGCTTCTGAATGTTTCTCTTGTGTACGTAACACAGGAGGATGAGCAGGATCTCACTCTACACACAGTAAATTAAATTAACGCCCTGGCATGAGAGAGGAATTGGAGAAGAGCTCAGGTCCTTGCTCCTTGGCCTCCACAGGAACACTGCGGGTTCCTCTCTAACCTGCTGTCAAGAAACAAAGAGCAGGTGGCACAGAAGGACGATGTGTCCACACAGGAGAACGTCCCCAAGGCTTCTGCACATGTGCATGCACCAGGGACATACGTTGTCGCAAACAACGCTACTGGAAAAACTCTCAGGAACTGGCCAAGCCACGACCAAGCTGCTCTGCGATAACCCACCAGTGATTTTCCCCCTGGACCATGCCACCGATGTGCTGGCTGGCTCCACCCAGATCTGCATACACCATTTCCCAAGGATTCTCTCTCAACAGCGTAAAATGCCACCGCAATTCCAAATGGATGAGCCCAAAAGTCATCCTGCAGCAGACAGTGCCGAGGGCACCTCCGCAGAGCTGGAAAGTCTCGAGCATAATGAGCTGAACCTCCCTACGCTCTGATATAAGACAAGGTTGTTTCAAGTTTGGCTGCATTTTAACTCCTGTCCTAAAGCCAAGTTAAAGTGCTTTCTGTAGAGCATTTGCCAACAAGAAACTGTCATTTGGCTAACGACACGTACCAGCTCCGAGTTTACAAAATGAAAAAAGTCTTCACAGTCCAGCATTGTTTTCTTCCCTTTTCGAAAAGTCACGATCAGGGCCGACGCAGGGAGCTCCACCAGAATCCTTAGGCAAGGAAGAATAAAAACAAAACTGAGGTTACTGGCAAGAAGAGAATCAGACTCCACACTCTCAGTGCTCATGCCTTTTGCATTCAGGGGAGTTTCAGAGTATGTCAAACGTGACAGATCTCAAACACGATGACAGAAACTGCACAAGGAACTTTTCCAAATGACCAGAAAAGAACCTGCATTTCAATGAGATCACAGAATATATATACACACCACTCTCACAGATACTGTCAATGGCTCAAAAATGGAAACACACACGTAGATTACAGCAGCAAGTAGAGCAATTTAATGATGGTTAATGCAAGTGGTGGCATTATGAGCATTGCTGGCTGTAAATGGAGTCCATGCAGATGTGTGGTCTTTGAAATCCAGGCTACTGGCTGGGGGGACTCGTAGCC
This sequence comes from Caloenas nicobarica, assembly GCF_036013445.1. Lineage (NCBI taxonomy): Eukaryota > Metazoa > Chordata > Aves > Columbiformes > Columbidae > Caloenas > Caloenas nicobarica. The sequence continues at coordinate 23,405,974 of NC_088253.1, forward strand.
CAGGATGGCAAACTGGAGCACAGCTAATTCATGTGGGTACCCGGGAATAAATGTCCCTGGCACAACTGTTACTGACATGTAGTGTCATTTTTCAGTTGCCGTGGAATCAGAGAGGTCACTCCACTGCATGAGTACACACGGTAGCTGCTTTGAGCAGCAGTTCTGCTCAAGGTGTTCCGGGCCATCTCGATCTGCATTTACCTCCTGTGCAGCAGCAGCTCCTGCCGCCTCCACAACTGCTCGCCCAAAGCTGAGCCACGTTTTCTGTCTTTCAGCCTTTCCTGGAGAATCTCAAATAAGAAGTGTTTCCGGAGATCCGAGCAGCCAGAAAGCGACTTTGGCCTACACCCCAGCTCCAGCACCATCTCCTACACAGGGAGGGAACCAGGGGGGAAACGGGGTTTGTCAGGGCTACACACGAGTTTGCATTCAAACCCTTATCGTTTCTCTCAAGTAAGACAAAGAGATCAATAAGAAAAATATCCCTCTCTCAGTCTCCCTGCCACTGCTGACATCTGAGAACCGAATGTCAGCCTCACATACACTGAGGTATTAAGAAACACTTTAGCTGGTCAAATTGAAGGATTGAACATACAGATACGCATCAAAGTCTGGAATCACCTGCAGCCTGCAGAGAATATCAGGCCTGACCGACATCTTCGATGGGCCACAGCCACCCAAGTCCAACCTGAAATCAAGAGACAGGTAATTCACCCTGTCAGCCCAGGAACACAATTCAAATAAAGTCAAATGGCTTCAGATGAACACAAAGCTCTGACATTAATGTTCCTTAAATAAGCTGTAGGTGAGACAGCAATTCTCCTCTAACCCTCCCTCCTTATTTTCCAGCTTCAGCCACTTTTTCAGGGGCACTGATGCTTGTCTGGCCGAACAAACCTGAATACAAATTCAACTTAAAAGAGACAGACAGACTAGGGACTATCTGTAACTTCGGCCCCAGACCTCTGTCACCTAGAGCAAGATTCTTATGCAGAGACTGGTGAGTCACACAGAGCCACCTCCCGGCTTTCCCTGCCAGAAAGGAATCGCTTCCACTCCAGAAATCACAGCCCCGTGTAAGGCACAAGCTCACGGCTCCTGGCTTGCGAGGTCATTAGAACCATTGCTTCTGCAGAAATGCATGTCCTGGCACAGAATACCTTTGTGAGGAATCCAGGACGGTGTTGATAATAACGCCACAGGCCTTCTCCAGGTCTCCATCGCAGCCACCAGAAGCAGAAGGTGCTGGAAGATACCGTTGATAGATGGCCCAGTGATGGAAATCCTGTCTGCAAGAGCGAAAAGGAGAAGATAAGAAGCCTATCGTGGCCTTTTAATGGTGCCCATCCTTTCATGTATAATAAAAGGAAGTTCACACATCAAAGTGGGGTGGGATGACAGACACAAGCACCCATGTGAGTGCAGATATAAAGAGCCACCCACCAGCCGCCTCTTACTTATGTGAAAAGTTATTTGGAAGGACTGCGCATGCAGGCCAGAGGCTGTCTTGTGAATCTCCTCACGCTAACACACACACCTCGCTCTAGCATTGCTTGCACTCTGGACAAACTAATAGTCAACAGGCATTTGTGTCCTGCAGCAGCTTGTTTATTAACTTTAGTTGTCAAGTTCCTGATCCTCAGTGCTTTTTCCTAATTTGAGTAGGAAAGACTCTTGAACAATTCCCTTTTCCACAGTGCCTCTCTGCACTCACCTTTCTGAAGCAGAGAGAATATCCTTTTCAGGGTACACCTCCAGCTCCAGCAGCAGCCACTCTCTGAAAGACAACTGGGAAAAGCACCAGTTTTGGGTAAGAGGGCAGACGAACACAGCAAGTAACTTGTGCAGAACAGCCACCTTCTTCCCACCATAAAACCCACCTTCACCCCCACCCAGACACAATCCCGTGCAGATGCCGAGATACGAAACTGGAGACATCAACCCAAGGAAGTTCCTGGACTGTTTCCCTTGCAAGAAACCTTAATTAAATCCCACTGGCATTCAAAAATTTACTAACAGCGAGCCGATAAAGCATCTCACACACACCCAGTCCTTTGACATTTCTAAACATGCTCATCTTCCTAACGTCCAGATACCAGAACGAACACGTTATTAGAAATAAATGCTAAAATGAACAAAGCACCATAGTCAGACAGACTGGGATAAGCATCAAAGAAAGGGTATAATGCGAAGGTGTTTTAGCCTTGTACATCAAGCTAGCCAAGCACAAGGAGTCATTCTAGTAACACGACAAACTCCTCTGCACAAACACAAACTGGTTTTATATGAACTAGGTTAAAAAAAGAAATCCTGACAAATCAGATACATTGCAAGGCTGGTATAAAGAGAATAGCTGAGACGTTAACCTGCTTCACAGCAAGACGGAGCCAAACAACCCCAGATACACGGATGGTTGAGGCAAACGCTGACATTTAGATGAAGCTCCAAAAGGAGCCAGCAAGCATTTTCAGCTACGTGACTCGCCATCGCCTCGCAGACAGTACACAGGAGGAAGCCAAGGTTACGGACAGGCCTTTTCTCTACAGTTCTGGAGCATTTTCTTACTGATATGGTATATCTTGTCAAGCTTTCTGCTTTTGCAATGAATAGGACACACAAGCTTTACCTCTAGTTTTCTATTTCTACCTTATCGTCATAAAAAATCTACAAGTAACATTGAGCACATAACCTAGCGCACACATCTTCCAACTGTCAGACCAACATTGCAGGCATTAAATTTTTTACGAGAAGCTTTTTATCACCAATAAGGAAACTGCAGGGGACAGATCTGAAAAATGAGAGTTACAGCATGAACTTGAGTCACGGATAAGATTTATACCTGGAACACTTCCTCCTTCAAGAGCTCCTGAAAGCGTGCTTGCTTCCATAAACACAGGCTGGCTCTCCTGTAGTTCAGCGAGGGCTGTGACAGGGAAATCCAGACGGGGTCCGTGTTAGCCTCCTCACACAGGATTCCCCGAGCTTCCAAGCTCAGCCGTGGCACGAGGTACTGCAGCTAAAACAAAGGCACAAAACCGACTTCTGCACATTTCCACCACAAGAAAAAGCCCAGTGCAACCTCTGTTTGTGTGAAACTGCCAAACAAGCAAATACACAAGGTGGTAAGATGGGAGGGTGCAAAGATGCATTTTTATATCACTTTCTTTGTACAAGTAATAGTTGCACAGGGGTCTGCAGCAGGAGATTGAACCGAGATTGATCTTTCTTGTAAGTAATAGCAAAACTTTTTTTCTTTTTACCTTTTTAACAAGGTCAGGAGGAAGCAAGGCACACAAATCTTCATGAGAACAGGATGAAAACTTGCACATGAGATAAGATGCTGCTGCAGTGCAAAACCTGATAGAGAAAAAGAAAGAATTCCATTATCTGGTTGGTTCAATCATATATTTTCCCACCGATGAAAGTCCGAAGTCAAAACCAAAGAGGACGTGTTGGGTGCGTGATCTCACCTCAGGCAGAAGACAAATGACTCTTCCGTCCTGCACACTAGCAAGGAGTTCCAGTACTCAGAAACTGAAAGGACCTTTCCAGGAACAGGCTGGGAAATCCCAAAATTGGCTTCCACTTCAGGAATTAAAGCTCTGGATTCACTTAAGTGGATCACAAAAGCTGCTAGTCCTAAAATGTGAGCGTCATCCAGGGAAGGACCCTGCAAGCCAACCAGAAGTAAAGAACTGAAGAGAGACATTTCATTTGTAACAAAACAACCTTTCTCAGAAAAACCTCAGAATTAATCAAGTAGCAGAACATTGCTTCTTTCCATTGAGTAATTAGTGCAGTGATATCAATTTAGCAGATGAGAGACACCGGTTGCATCAAACATGTTCTTCCTTCCTTGAAATTGTGCAGCTGCCTTTGGTCAACTTGCAGCAAAATGTGGTTGTTTCTGTAGCACAGTGATGTGAAGCAACTACCTGTATATTCAGCCTAGCAGAATTTGAGACTCTCGAGGCTTTTTAGCTTCCATGACCGCTAACCTAGTCTATCAGCCTTTTAATTCACACTTGCAATATCATGGGGTAAAGGAAATGAAACTAACAGTTCTTTAAAGGAAAACCATGCACTGTTGTACCCCCAGATTTGGGAGTCTTACTTTTATTTTTAAAAGGTGTACAGCTGAAATATTCAATGTGGAAGACCGGAAATCAAGCATTTGACTATCTTCTCTTTGCTATGTTCACAAACTTGCTGTTCTGTTATAATGTATCTCCAAACGCATTAACCTACTACTGTAGCAGTTCTCTAGGATAGGAACACATACAGCTCACATTCCTGAGCGTAAGCCCACACTATTTGTCTGAAATTAGATTTTTTTTTTTTTTTTTTGGAAGCCTGAGAGCTAGTGAAGCCCCTCAGCAGTGCAATCCAGACAGGTACGTGCCCCATGGCTCGGGAAGCAGAGCTAGGACAGCCTTTAGTATGCTATAACCACACAATTTGTGGTTGGAAAACTAACCTGGTGATAAATAAGCTGGCAGAGCCTGCTCAGGAGGGCAGGTAAGAGATTCCTGTGTCCACACATCATCTTCACCAACAAGGAGAGACATGGTCCCTGCCTGCAGAGGGGAAAAACCACATGCTTTCTTCACTGCTGCTTTGTATCCCTAGTACAGGAAGGGGTATTTAAAAATACTTAAACACAGTGAACCTGAGCCATGCTTGTCTCTAAATACAGGGCAATTATCATTCCATTTACAGGCTCAGAGGAAGTGTCATTTTTGGAGTATCTGAGCAGAGGACCCCTACAAAGACACGAACTCCACCAGTGCCCTGCCTCGAATACTTGATAATATTCATATATCGTCAAAGAGGTGACAACAGGGAGAGGAGGAAGCTGCCTGGGGCACCGACAGCTTTTGTCAGACACAGAGCACAAGGTAAATAGAGTCAGAGCAATAAATGGGATCAAAAAAAAACACAAAGCAAGAGCAAAAGGGAATTAATATGACCAGGTCCTGTTGCAAAATAGAGGAAGGGAAGGACAGAGGGACTTTCCCACCCAGGTGACAGAAAAACACATCCTCAGAGGAGATCGGAAGGGGAGTTGGGTTTATGAACAATGTCCAGCACAGGTTTTCAATACAGATTCATCAGCTCCAGGGCAAAACAGTGTAAAAGGGAGGGAAAGACACACTGGTTGCCAAAGCGCGCTGCACCCCAGAGAAGCAGCCACCTCCCTCAGCTGCTGGGATCATGGGCAGCATGTCAGTACGTTGGTTTTTTCCAACAAAGCAATTTTACACTGAAATGTTGACCATGATGTTTACAACCTCTGTTACATCATGAAGGAGATGGCTATAACAGCCAGCAAGTAATTCCCAGATAAAAAGAATTTGCTTCGTTCCCCACCACTGAGCTGAAAATGTCAACCTGAGCACATGGTATTTGTGGAAAGGTTTTATAGATTGTCACAAAGCAGAAATCAGAGCCAAATGCCACCTTTTTCTGAAGGGATCAGTAATGACAGAGCAGAAATGTTTTATTTACACATTTACATTAAAGTGCATTGGTTCTTAGATTACAGAAACTCAGACTAGAGCAGTCTGTGAGTGCAAGCCTGGCACAGTGGGTACGAACAAGTCCCTCCTCACCTCTAGACAAGTGTTGGAATTTTAGCATATTAACAAGTTTTCATTTCCCTACAGTGTTACTTGCATCTTACCTGTCCGGGGGGTTAAAATAGGAAGCAGCTACTAGGTTTTGGCAGAATGATGTCAGCAGAAGATCAACAACCTGGAATAAGAGACACACTGCTAATTCCTACTTGTGGGGCTGGATGCCTGGATCTAGTTCGTACTGCCTATACATTATGTTTCCCAACATTAAAACAAGGAGACAAATTGCTGGTGATGTTCACGAGTTGTACAGATCCACCAGCACTAAGAAGAGATGGAAAGTTAACACTGTAACAGCCCAGGAATGATCCCAGCACAGAAGTATCTAGACAAGGCTGGTGGAGAAAGCCTCGCTCATCACCGGATCGCTCCATAGAAGATATCTCGAGATCTCGCCATCACCCAACAACTTCCAGGAGGATAAAACATCTGAATAGTCTGTGCAGGGCACAAGGTAGACAAAAGGAGAATGTTTTTCCTGTTCTCTACAGACAAAGCAACCTTTCACACATCCTATCCGGATGCATTTTCCCCTGCCCAGCCCCAGCTGGTACTCACACTCTGATGGCCACGTTCCAGCCTGGGGGAGGAAACGTCAACTTGGATGGGAGAATTCAAAGTAGCAACTTCATTCTCATCACCGCTGTGACCCAAGACGCTCGCGAGTCTGTCAGAAATCACTGCAATCTGTGCTGGCACATCTGCGGGAAGGTAACGGGAGAACCGGGGCAGAATGTGTGACAGATTTACAAATCCACACTGCAGGAAGAACAAGTGAAATATATACTCTAATTGATCAGAGCCCAAAGTATGTTACAAAAAGCTTCAATGAGCAAAAAATTTTATCTGGAACACAGAGATTGTCATCTTTGTTTTAGAAGACAGCTTTATTTTTTCTCTAGTGCTATTCCCAACATACACCCAGGACAGGTTTTCACACCAGAAAGGAAACAGCCTTCAACAGAGGGCAAAGATGTCTGTGGTAGCAAGCGATCGTCACAAAGACACAGACCTGAAGTTCTAAACTCAAGCATGGGAAATGTGTCAGACATTAAAATGTTTATATATTAATAGATGGAAGGATTACACAGATTTGAAAATACTACATCTTCAGGTACCAGTGGCAAGTAACTACTGCTGCTTTGGCTAGCATTAGCCACATTTTATTAACGTAGCTTTTGTAACAGTCAATTAGGGACAGCTACAACCTGCCTTCCTGCATACCTTCATATTTAGCCCGGTCCACAGTCAGCATCCTTAGTTCAGCCAGCTCAGCCTCCAGCTGCTCAACAGGCTCTTTGCAGAGGCTGGTCTCTGCTTTTGATTCATCTAGACAAATAAGAGAGAAATGCGACACGTTCTCCTCACCTTTGTGCACTACATCAGTTCATAAAATGCTTCCAGCCATCGCTGCTGACATTTTCTGTAAAAGCAGTATTTACACTTCTGTAAGCTATAACAGATCCCCAAATTGTCAATCTGCCACATACACAGCTTTGTTTTTACATTCAAAATGTGCTATTTGATTAATCATGTATTAGTTTGTGCCTAGGTGCAGAACGGAATTCAGTTTTTAAAGAGGAGACAAAGGAGTTCGCCTTTCAGAGCTGCCTTCCTCTTGCTTTAGCTCTCTGCCCCTCACAGAGACATCTGCTATCCCCAGGAGACTGGAACCGGTCTCAAAATACAGAGACAGACATTACAGCATCAATACTACATCATCAGCTCCTCCTCACACCCAACACCACACATCATCTCCAGATGTTACGCGTTACTCTATTCTGGTTTTGTTTAAAAGAAGAAATAAAAGGAAATTTCTTTTACCACTAGAAAGACAGTGCCAGCAGCAATAAGCTGCCAGGGCACAGCCCCGGACACCAACCACCACCTGTACGCTCGGTTAGGCAGAAACAGCCTCTCGTACACGGGCCAGAAATAACTCAACCATGAACAAGAGAAGTAAATAAGGTTCGAATTAATACTTGTTATAAACACGCTGTAAAACAACAAGGTGTTAGGAGACTGCTGAGTCCCCAAGAGTGAGCACTAAGGAACAGGCCAGGTTTAGAGCTGGCCCATTCTCAGCCCTGTCCTAAATCCAGTCTCTGTGCAAGAGCTGCAGGGATGGATTAGGTTGCAGGGGATGGATTAATGACTCAGGGGACGGGACCAGGATGCGGGGGATGGGATCAGGATGCGGGGGACGGGATCAGGCTGTACCAGCAGAGGTCCCTGGTAATTCAAGGAGTCTTGCAGAGCTCTGGCTGCCCGTTGGGATCCTGCAGATCCCGGGAACCCCACGGGGTCCTTCATCACTGCCGGTTGCCAGGACAACCCTGGCAGCCAGCCTGCTGCACATCTGCGGTTCCCAGGACTGCTTTGTCACACCTCTCGAGATACAGCATCTTCAGAAAGCTTCAAACGCCCAAAGCACCCCGAGCAGAAGCCAGTTCCAGATTCCTCCCCACACAGAGTACATGATCTCCCCCAGACGCTGGGAACAATCTCTGCTCCCCAGCCTGACCTTCTCATTTCATATAAACCCATGGGGAGGACGCTGCCCATTTTAAGATGCGTTTGAAACACCCACTTGCTGCAAAAGATAGAAGAGCTCATTAAATACCCGTCGCACCAACACACACTGCACCAGTAACACAGCTGCAGTGACAGGACCTGAAACTGGGGGGTCCCTTCCACCCCAACGCAGGTGAACTGTGCACTGTGGTCCCTTTGCCGCTGGCTCTGTTCCCAGCCCCTCCTGCTGCCTCCGATCTCCGTCACCACCCATTAATCCAGGCTTAAAACAGTGAGTTGGGACAGCAGCAGCGCACGAGCGGTCGGCACAGCAGGGTCACAGCCTGGGCCAGCTGGGACCGCTCGAGCTGCAAATGCTGATTCACACGGATGTTTCTGAGCTGCGTTTAAATCAGCCAGCGCGGACGGCACTTGCAGCCTCAGCACAGAGCTCTGCAGAAATCCCAGCCCAGCAGGACAGGCAGAGAAAGTCATTACAAGAGTAACTATTTGATACCTCAACAGGACTTAAAGAACATACACATTTTACATATAGATTAAAGACCTAATTGGTTGTAACTTTTTGAAAATTTTCAATTCAGGAGGGCATCAATGGAAATATTAACTTGTCTTCAAGCTGATCCATAAGTAAATGTTGTATTTTTTTTACCTTGTAACATTTTCTCTTTCATGTCACGACAGGCTTGCATGTATGTGGAGTACAAGTTTGAGGGTATTTTATCAGCTCTGTAATAAAAAAAAGACATTTATTATACCACATAACCACATTCAAACTTCAGCTTTATTAAATATAAGCATAAGCAACAGCTACACTTCAAAATGTAATTACAGAGGCTCCAAAGCATACAGAGCATCTGAAGCATTTTTTTAATCATCATCTGGCATGAGGGCCAGAAAATTACAGCCAAGGTTTTCATCGCAAGTATTATGCATGTGTAGCACACAACACAAAATCAACACTATATAAATATTATAGGCGTGTATTAATATCTATTTCATATAAAGTACGTGGCTAAGATCACATAAGAATGTGAGTTATGTGACATGCAGCATTCACATGTCTAAAACAACATCAAAGTTTGACCTCCAATGCTTACTGGGCAGGTGCTTAATACTAAAAACGTATTAAATGAGGCTCTCCTAGGACTCAGCTGCTTCTCTTACAACTTTAATTTTAAAAAATGATCCAGCCTTTCTTAGAGTCAGACTAGAATGACAAGCCAGGACCAAACGCCTCATCTGTAGGCAGCGTTGCCAACATTTTTTCTTCATTATAGGTTACAGAGGAATTAATGGACTTAAAATAAAGCTGTTCCTGCAATGCAGAAAAGCACCTTTAAACATGTGTACAGGACAAGCTTGAGTTCCAAGAGGTGCTGTGTTCTCCTGGGACATTATCTTGGTGTCCCTTAAGATCAGTCCATTAAGCACTAACACACATTGAAGTTTCATCTTGCCTTTTTCCCACACTCTCTCTCAAAGAGAAGAGCTTTTCATGCTCAGTGTTTCATAAACGAGGTGTCGAAGTCTCAGATAATCTGACGTGAAGTCAGATGTTCCAAAGAGAAAGTCCAAAAGCACAGAAAATAACAGTGGGAAGTCTCAATACCTCTTTAAAGAATCTATAAAAGCCATGCGTGCATCTGGGGTTCTAGGGAGCTGCAACAGAAAAACAGGCAGGTTAGGAGCAAATTACCAGGCTACAAACACGCAGCTAAATGGGAGGATCAAAAACAAAATCCAAAAACAAATACTAACCACACGTGGCCTGAGCAAAGCAGGAAGAAACCAGGAAGTATAATATGGTCGCCTGAAAATACTGAGACAGAAAATAAATATAGCAAAATATTAACACCACCAAAGCTACAAAGTGCCATTTCATTACCTCAAGAATTAATTTGGCTCCTGCAAATAAGAAATATTCATGGTAACGTGAATAACCACAGACAAATCAAGCCCAGATTAGCCAATAGTTATTCATTTCTTTAATTTTGCTTTTTATTTATTCTAACAATTGTGGATTTCTCTTGCAGGTGTGCATATGGCTTTTTACTCTGCACAAACAGCTTCTCTTCGATGGCTACTGAGGAAGTGGATAACATCGGAAGAACTTCCCAAAACCTCCTTTGCTCACATCCTCCATTTTTCTTGTTTTGTTATTTTGATTTGGACTTGGATTTATTATTATTATTATAGCTAAAACCAAGAAGAGTTGAGAAGCACACAGTACCTGGCTTCTATCACAGATGTTGGGATCTTCCTGGTATTTTCAAATATCTGAAGGGCCTTTTCAACATCCCGAAGCGCCTGGCCCTGGGGCTGGATCACACGAGTAACAACGAGACGAAGATATTGTGAGAAATCAAGGATCACGATAATTTTCCCTGCTTGTTCTTTCAGGGTTAGTATACTAACAGTTGTCTGCGCTGCGAAGGGAAGTGACTGAACAAATGCAATTGAATAACACGAATAAAACTGCAGGATGGAGAACCCGGGCTTGAACCATCAGCTGTTATAAATATATATAAATAACAGCTATTCTGGCTCAGCCCAAAGGTCTGCATAATTCTGCACACACCTCCTGCAGCAGATACTCCTGCTGAACGTCACATTCTTTATTCAGTTGTCCCCCACAGGGACAGTATCTTTGCTGTTCTGAATTTACTTTATTGTTATTCTATTTTACTTCGTGCACTTGGAATTAAGACACATAATCTTCAGTTCCAGTCTGTGCTGCTACACTCCAGGCAGAGGGACTGCTGCCCCAGGATTCTCTTGTTTGAGCCATGAGGCATCTTAAAACTGCAAGAACCTGGGCCGGTTTCTCAACAGATCAGACTTGGCAATGAAACGAAATCTTCACTTATGACTTTCAGTTCATCACAGGACTAAATTTCATTCCAGTATGTTTAACCAGCCTGTATTTCATGTACTCCAGTTGACTGACTGTCTAAGTGCAGCCCTCTAATCTGCCATACTGGTGATCAAAATGTAGAACAGGAAGAAACAATAAAGCCAAATGCTTCCTTAGCAATTACTGTTGTTATCCAAAATTTATCATGGACCAGAGTGTGAACCTTCAGACTGCAAATTCCCTCCCCAAATCTCCTGCAAATGTGACCACTTTGAGTACAACACCAAATAGATGACACACTATACTGAAAAGAATCAAGACATACATATAAACTGCTTTCCTATGTGCTCAAATCATCAGGAGCAAATCCACAGAGGACGTGTCACCATTGTCACAAGCTGGTCAATGTGCAGAGCTAACACAGCCCCAGCTGTGGGCTAACGCAGGTGCTGCTTGGCCAGTAGCTGGCTGGCTAATTGCTGAGTTTGTCTGCAAGTCCACCTCTGGGAATACTTGTCACTGCCTGCATGCCCTCTACACAGGTCTGGTTTTCATGAAATCCAGGGAACATTTCCATTCTTACGACTGCTATGTCTTAAAGTTGGAGAAGATTTGGCTCAAACCTGGCAGGAATGGCAGAGAGGTTGATAACCTGAGCTCTTTGCCAGAGGAAAAGGCGCACAACTGATGAGAAAACCGTTAAACAGCCCAGCAGTACCTGCACGGCTTCATCTGTGGAAGACAAGTCTTCATAGAGCCCCATATCCTCTATAGCAACCTGCGGGATTAACGGAGATGCACACGGTCACGACACAGCTCGTATTTTGACAGATCCAGAAAGTACTCTTTGAAAAGAGACAATTCTCACTAACCTTGAGGTCGGCCAGCCTGGTTTTAGCCAGAGTGATGTACTCCAAGAGAATAGACCGATGCTTTGTTGGCACAAAAGGGGGGTACATTATATGGACCTGAAACATGCAATTCACAACAAGATTTGCCATTTTTACAGGAAATCAGTGTAAAATTCTGGTTAGTGTTTACAGTCATCTACCTCAAATATTCCCCAAAGAAGATGTGATTGCTTGTTTTAAAATAAGCCATTTTCATGGCAACCAACATGCAATTTTTCCCAACAACAAATAAAAATCACCGAAGCACTCAAATTTAACTCCATGAAAGGAATCCTCCTTCTTGCCCAGTAAACAAAAGAATCTTGTACTTCCTTATTTCAGGAAGAATGTGTTTTGAATAACATATCAAAACTAATGCAATTACTACATTAACAATAAAAATAAGATGAGCCTAGTCAAAGGCACAAATAAGTTGACTTTGGAGCAATTCTGTATCAGTCTTTAGAAAACCATCTCTGCAAGCATTTTCTCACCTTCAGGTACAGCGCGGCCTCAAAGGGCACCAGCTCTGACAAGAACTCGAAGAGGAAGACCAGCGCTTTCTTACTGCTCCCCTGGTGACCACCAGCGTTCCCAAAGGATGCCTGGAACAAGGAAACGACACCGCAGCCTTTGAGCGAGGAGAGAATCCCCGTCCCAGCAGGGCCATAACCCGGCACACAAATCCCAGACATCCCTTACGGGTATCTGCTTTCTGCCAAGAGAATCTCACTGGAGAGAAGTCTCCAGAGAAAGTTTATGCAAATCTCTAGAGAAGTTTTTTTTGAGTTTCTTAGTCCGGTTTCCAGAAAGCCTGCTCTGTCATCCTCAAAGGTCGTTCTGATGTGCTACTATGGGAACACTCAGAGGAGTTAAACAACGCAACACCAAAATGCACCAAAGAATTGAGATTCATCAAGGTTTCTGCACAGCTTTATCGGGGCATTATAAAGAAAATAAGCCAGTCTGAGGGTATACAGAACATAGCCAGTTTACCTTTTGATACAGCCTAAACACTCTATCAGCAAAGGCTGAGCTTAGATTTGCAAATTGTACAAAGGAATTTACAGGTTTAAATGATGTGGAGATTTGCATACCTAAAATACCTACATGTTTACAACTAAAAGCTAACGAGTAATTACCTATAAGGTCAAACACAGCAATTAGAGCTGCATGCAAACATCCAGGAAACCAGAATGCTTCATCTGCAACAACCCACAACTTATGCAATAACAACGGTGTTGGTTATCAAGATACTGAAATACATCCAAGATGATGATTACAGCAGGAATTACATGTCTGCATTCCTGACAAATAACTACAGAAGGTAAAAGGGACTTAAAAGATGGAAGTAGGGAAGACTGGAGAAAGCCAAATAAATACATTCTTTGCAGACACAAAGGCTGTAATAAATATTAAATCAGTCCTAATATCAGTATAATCACTTGTTACTCTTTTTTTCTCCTCCATCTCTCCAATTCCTGGCTATATGGTCTGAAACTAGGCTTTTGCTGGGTAGCAGAACATGCCTTGTGCACAGGTTTCTCACCTACTTAAAACAAAGATTACCAGTCAGGCCTCATTTAGCCTTACCTTAAACCATTCAGAGTAAGGCATGAACACAGCAGGGCCCTCGAGAGCAGCCTGACGAGCTATCAGGAACGCGGTGATCATGTTTTCCATATCATAATTCTCAAAGGCCTTTATCAGGAGGCGGCTCAGTAGATCTAGAAACACAAAACAATCACCTCAGACTTTGCTCTTCACAACCGTGCTGTAATTTTCTATGGTAAATGAAGACAAATATTTGTGATAAAACATCTGCTGCGTATAACAGCTTGGAGAACCTTTGGGACACACTTATATTTTTTTCATGCACTTTCAATGGTCAAATACTCTGGGATTTCAGCCCGGAAGAACTGCAGGGAATGCAGCAATGAGATAATCGGTAAGAAACTCTAACAAACAAGGTCTGCTAGCAAAGGTGAGACAGAAGAATCAAGCTTCAGTAATCACTGCTTCAATTAATAATTAAAGTAATTATCAAACAACCCTCTTAGCTGTACACTAAGTTTGAGGAGCGCCAGGCACAAGGCCTGGATTCACATCACTGCTGATATGGAATGTCTGAACAGAAAAGCAGATTTTCTGCTGTTCTTTTCCATGCAGGAGTCTCAAAACAACGACTCTCAATGCCTGCGCTGTACACCAGCCGGCATGGTTTACTCTTCAGCACCAGAGAAGCAACAAGCATGCAAGCTTGCAGCCCACCAGCACCTCCTCACCTCTGAAGAGCTGCTCAGCCTCGGCCTGGCACACTACCAGCGTGGACACGCAGGACAGGACGTGCTGCCAGTTCACCTCGTGGGTCTCCAGGACTTGTTGCAGCTGCAAGATTGACTCCTTCGCGCTGAACGCCACAAACAGCTGCAAGAGTGAGATCAATTTGGTTTAGCTATGACATACAAGCACCCGTAAGAGTGAAATACACTGTCAAGATTAACACACAGATGTCTCTTAAATGGCTTTTTACAAAGCTATCCTGCATGCATCTCTGCGTCAGCTTTCCAGGGCCAGACATCATTCTGGCCTGGAACCAGCATTGGCCAAAATACACAGTAATATTCCAGTTCTTTCAGAAGTCATGTCATATTCTTAACAGTAAAAACTCACGTCTTCAATTATTATCTTTGTTCTCATTAAGAGCTTTGCACAAAAGTCCCTTTTTCTTCAAAAGCACTATTTGCGCAAAAGTAGTACTTTTTCTTCATGCTTCATACTGCCAGAATTCCTGGCAGCTGCTTCAGATTCTGTGACTGGAACGTACTATTTTTAAATAATCTCATTTCAGATATTTCAATGGATAGAACCCCAACATAGTAAAGCTCTCTCTGCAAAACCAGGAAGACGTACTTTGCGATACAAGGTAGTAAGTAGTGAACAAGTTCTTGTAAAGCTCCACTCTTTCTGCATATGGATGGCATCAGACACTGTATCCGGACAAAAAAAATAGTTTACTCTTCAGAAATAATTTTAAACTCACCCAAACCATGTAACTTAACCACACAAAATTACCCTTTGGCTCTGACAGCCAGACACATTAAAAATTGCTGAAATCCTTTCTCTCCCTTTTGTCTTTGGGACATGCACTGTGGCAACAAGGACGGTGCCATTTCCCTACAGCACTGTCACCTCAAGGCTGCTCAAACATCCACAGGCGACCACGGTGTGTGCACAGAGAACCAGCCAGGAATCGCTTTTTCCTCAATAACCTCTTCCAGCTGGAAGCTGACAACGACACAGCTCTCCCACACAACCCATACGTGGCTCTAGATCATAGCCCAGAGTGGTTTTACCAGGGATTTTGTAGCCCAAACATATTTCTTCCTAAAAACATCCAGCTTCGCAATTACCAGTCACAGATTAAAAGCCTTCCTGCCTTTAATCTACCAAAAGAAACACCCAGTGAGCAGAGAAAGGACACGTCTCAGGCCCCAACCCAAACACACAGGGCCAGACTGTGTCAGCCCCAGCCCTCTCTGCAGCATCACCTCTCCCAACCAGTTTGTCCTTTTGTCCAAAACTACTCCCAGAGGCCAGAGCTCTCCCAGGGCTGCTCCATTAGACTTACTCCAAATATCTGTTCAGAAGCCACTGGCAGAAGCTCTGTTTGAAGGCACTGATTTTCCGCTTAAAGTTTTCTCCTGAACTACAGCCCTCTCAAGCCCAGATTTTTTTTTTTGGTCTGATCTGGCACTATGACTATATATCCCCCAGGGAAAGAGCTGAGGACTCGGGCAGCTGCTCTAGCTCTGGATCCTCCAGGTTGGACTCCATTAAGCCAGACCTGGGTAGGCTGGAGCTCCTGACACACACTAACACACCACGGAGACACTCGCTTCTCCCCGCCTGTTCCTACCTTTCAACAACGGGTTGTAGGTAAGAACTTCGGTCAGGGTGTGTCTAAAAAACTGCTGCAAGGAATCCGGATGAACCGCACTTTTATAAAGTGACACATTGAACACATTCAGCCTACAAATGACAAGGAAATGTTCAGAAACAATGCACAGGAAGTATGATCAACTAGGTACTGATGAGGGTGAAAGACTTTTTTTTTTTCCTTATCTCTCTTATCAAATTACCAGAGATATATACCTTTTTGTATGTATTTTAAAAACCTATTGGTTACTCAATATTACGTAGCTATCAGATTTACAAACTTAAGTCAATGTATACCCCTGCACAGGATGGGTCTGGCTTGACATGTACGAAGTTGTTAGACAAAATCTGTTTGGAAGCAGGAATTAGAGAAGATGATGGCACCTTCCAGCTGCTTCTGCTCAGAAGCAGAGTGAGAAAACTCGATGGGGGAAACTCGCCACATGCCAAGAAGATGCTCCAAGATTGGTTCCAGCCCTGCCAGAACACCCTTTCCTACCTGACACTTTTTTAATATGCATTTTCACTTGCACATATTTTATTAGAGAGAATACTAAACATAAGTAGCACGGCATGGGGAACATTCACGCTATTTCAGTAACAAGTGTTAACAGTGGATAAAAAACTCCTGACATTACTCAGGGGAACAGCGTTTCTTACCAGAACCTCATAGCTTGTGACGTGGAAACATCTTCCTGCTTCTGTTTACCAACAGCATCAAGCACCCCTGTAGCCCAAAGCAGAAACACAAAAATGCAATGAGAGAAATGGAAATGGAAGGAACTGCGACACTAAACAACACAGGAACTAATTGTGCACCTTTAAGAAGGTGACCCCATTGGAGAAATGTGCAGAAGCCATTCAGCAGCATTACATTCTTATTAATTTTTTTCAAAGTGACACAGAGACTCAAAAACTATTAATACTAACCTTGAACCAATTTAAAAGCATTTCCAAGAATGTGCTAATAATTAAGCCCTCTAAAAATGCACATGCATTAGTATTTAATTTCCAAACCCAACCCTAATTGTGCAGCAGATCTGCAAGTATGAACCCTGCAAAGCTGCAGGAGAGGAGTGCCTGTCTGGGGCAGGGATTTGCATAAGCAGGCTCTGAATTAACAACCCCTGGAGACAACGGTCTTAACCGCCCTCACCAAACAAAAGAGCACACTGCTGCCACTGGGACTTCATGTTACGTTTGCTTAGAACTTCCTTCTAGAGCTAGATCTGCCCCAAAATGACGGCTGGAGCTCAAACAGCTTGGCAGCTCACACAGTACATGGCTGCGACCATCAGCCCATGCCAAAGACCACGTACTGAGAGACCCTGTGCTTTACAGCCCGCTGCAGCAGCAGGTTTTCCTGTTTCTTGTCCCATCCTACCTTCAAAAGCCTCCTCTTTTAACAGTTAAGAGTTTGCTTTTTTCATTAGGATCATCCAGGAAACACCCTGAAAAGGAAATATACTGAGCTGGGGCAGCAAAACCATGTTCTTGCACGAGGCAGCCCACAGGGTTAGTTGTAAAGCTCTCCTCCCCAGCTGAGGAATACTGTCAGGTTAAGTAGGGGAGAATAGAGAAAAGGAGATAAAGTCTGCTTATCCTCGGGCACAGGAGTTCAATACAGCAAGATCATCACTGTGCAGCACAGTGCTCCCATGCTGCTCCCAGCCTGTCCTTCTCCCCCTGTGAAGGTCTTCACTAATAGTGAATTAGTTGACATAAAGAATCCTAATGTTCTTCAAAGCAGCTGATGCGTGGAGTGAAACCCCTCAAAGGTGACCCAAAAGTACAGACTAACAAAAATACCTTGTATAAAACTCTTTTAAGACATTTTCAGGTGCACAGACCGCACGTCAGCCAGCAGCAGTGCAGGCTGCAGGAACGTGAAGGTCAGATGAAGAGCAGGGCAGCACAGCTGCCTGTGTGGCTGCCGGCAGCCCGCTTCTTCTCCTCTGAAATCCCCCCCGTCCTGCGCTTATGAGGGTTATTTTTCGAATACCAATGCTGCTAAAGGGCCACCTGAGATAGGACTCATATATACTAAATAATCAAGCACTTCTCTTACAGCTTTCCCTTTTTAGACCCACTCCGCAAGGTGTGTAAGGCCTTTCCGTCTGCAGATAACATTCCCTGTGGGACAGGGGCTATGGGATGGGGCTGGCAGCACCGCAGGGAGAGGGAGCAGCCCTGGCATGTGTCCTGCTCTGCAGGCATCCTACAGCAGAGGAGAAGCACCAGCCTCTGCAGCAGCACTGAGCACGTTGCTGAAGCTGAAACGTGCCAGCAAAAGTGGTAAAGTGCTGTCACTAAGGAGACGGGAAAGGAACAGCAGCCGCACAGCCAGATTATATTAATATCCCGGTATAGGGCATGTGACGAGGTGTGAGAGAGAGCGAGGAGGCGTGAGTGAGGGTGAGGAGGCGTGAGCAAGCATGAGCAGGCGTGAGCAAACACTTCCTCCACTGTGCAGCACGTACAGCAACTTACCGTGAAGATCATCTATCTGTGACTTAAGAAAAAAATAACCCCAATGCGTGTTTGGTCTTTCTGAGTCAGGATTTGCAATGCAAAGCAGGGACTACAATGCTTGAGCTCCCAGCAGCAGCAGCAGGACTGCCCAGGCCAAAACAGGCACCTTGGCCATGGGACACTTCTTGAAGACTGTCCGTTTAAGAACTACACATGTACATTAGATATCTTTGCTCAGCATTTAAAACAAATAGGTTTCACAAAACGCTAGTCTGCAAATTCAAACCATGAACCAGGAAAATAGCTGACTTGCACATAACTTTGTAAATTCAAAGCAGGAAAAAAAATCTCCCAGTTTAACCTCTGGAAGCAAACCAGTGTTGTAGCACAATTCTTAAAAATCAGCTCAGATATCAACCTGATGTTGCAGCTGGGAACATCAAAACGAACTGGCATAACAGGCAAGAAATTATCCACAGCGTTGGAAGACACTCACTTTACAAGAGCAAAGGGGAAAACAGGGGCACACAAAATCAGTGACATTAATAATACACACAGCAGGGGAAAAGCAGCCCAGGCAAAGGATTTCTCCTCGCAGATTTAGTAATGAACAAGGAACTCAAGTCGAGCAAACAGCAGCAATGCACAAAGCCGGGAATCACAAACACACTTACATGTCAACATTCTTTGTAAGACAGCATGACAGATCTGTTCAAAATGGACAAATTAAGACCATTTAGAGTTTAAAATAGATACAGTAATATGCAGAAAAATTAAATTGACTCAAAGAAAGTTCTGTCCCTCTTGATTTAAAGCTTAACCTTCAGCTCAGGCTTTATGGTAGAGTAGATACAATAGACAGAAGGGGAAGCATTTCCCGTGCTCACAAGCACTCCACACCTGACATTCCAAAGAAACCAATCAAGGTGAAACCGAGGAAGCTTACAAAACCCCGGACACCTCACCTTGGAAAATATCTCTCTAAAAAAATACCTGTGTTCTGGTTTCAGCATTTCTTCATCACCCACTCCAGCCTAGACCCACCACCCTTTCTTTGTTGCGCTAAACTCACATTTATTTATATTCAGCAAGGCCCAGAGGTATATAAAGGAACTATTCTTTAAACAATCATTTGTAAATAGTCTCACTTTGTCCTTACATAGGGGACCTTCTTGAACTCCAACTTCCTTCCCAGCTCTGAAGTTTGCTGAAAGCCATTCTGAAGAAACACGATCGCAAAGTCTGCAAATTGAGAAGGAATTAGTGTTTCAGCATGAAAATAAAGATCACTCGCTGTTTTGCCTCCCCATCTCCTAACAGCACCAGTGGCTGAAAAGCCTCGTTCACTACACAGCAGCCAGCAGGAATCTTTTATTTTCTTGGAGTAAAATTACTCCCGGGCAAAAGGACCTAGAACAATGGAGGGTGAGGAGCACAGAAACTCCAAGGATTGTACAGACCAAAGCATTTACAGGTCTTATTACTGCTGCAGAACTTGTGTGGGCTGTACCTGACCAACTCCACTGGTCCAACAGTCTGACTGCAGCTTGTCAATCAAATTGTGTAGCGACATTTTCTAAACAAAACCATAAAATAAATAACAGAAAAGGGCAAGGGGAAAATGGAACTGTTAAATATCATAAAACACCAGGTCGAAAGAACGTCAAGGATCACCTGGTCCAATCTTTCTTTGTACAAGCCCAGTCTAGCCAAGCTGGCCCAGAGCCCTGTCCAGCTGGATCTGAAAAATATCCAGTGTTGGGGAACCCACCACTTCCCTGCGAGATTATTCCAATGGCTGATTGTTCTCATCGGGAAAAATTTCCCTCTTGTGTCCATCGGAATCTCCCCAGGAGTAGCTTGTACCCATTGTCCCTCCTGTTTTCCATGGGACTCCTTGTAAAAAGAAGATATTCCGAGATATTCTGGTCCAGAATATCTCAGACAGTTTGCAGGAGTGTCACACTCAATATATGATCCCTGGCTCCATACTCCCTGCAATTACTCTTTCTTGTGATAATATAACTCAAACAGATACAGAAATGCAAACCAATTCTCTTTTAAGGGAAAAAAAAATTGCTGAATTTGCTAAACATAAAAATACATTCCCTTCATTGAGACGAGGTAAGAAAATGCAAAGCGAGGCCTTTGTCCTTACACTTCCCAGCCTTTGACCTGCTCAGCCCCCTCCCACAGCGCCTGGTTGGGTGTCTTGCCTGAGAGGACGCGTCCCACCAGCTCCTCCTCCCCGCGGGTCCCCTCCGCCTGCTCGCAGAGGCCACCGAGGCCACGGCACAGCCACTCCACCACAGCAGGGACAGACGGGGTGCTGAGAACAAACAGAAGCACATTCAATTCAATCCCTCCTGCTCTTTGTAAGGCTGGTTTTATTTCCTCCACCACCCCCTTGGACTCGGGAAAGAACCATCTGTGCAGGACTCTGCCCTGTATGTGGCTTTTCATTTATTTAATTTGGACCAGCAAGAGCTTTATTTGCTTTGTAAAAAGATTCCACAACAAACACATCCAAAGGGAAAAAATGTGTGAAATTGTGTGTTCAAGTATTTCCTCATCTCTGACATTAAAGTATTCCCATTTAGAAAGTTCTGCTAGAAGACTTTAGTTCCAGTTTCTAAGATACCTGGATAAAAATGGTTAACCAAAAAAATCAAGCTCTTAATCTATCCCTTTGGTTTGCTTAAATTTGAAGTACAGTGGACACTGAAGGCTTTTTTCCTCTTCCATTAACAGACAAGTAAACCAACACCAAAGGCATAGAAGATTACTGTAACATTCCTTTGACACCATAAGAAAACACCCTGAAGTTCCCACAGGATAACTGGTATTACTTGTTAGTTTAAAAATAAATCAGTTCCTAGAAGAACTGTTCTCTGGAGATTAACTCCACCAAACCTTACTGAAATGTAGGGATTGTGAAGACAGCAGCTCACAGCTGCTGCAAAGCGATGCTTCTCCTCGAGACCAGCACTCATTTTGGGGGGCTAAATGAGTTTCCAAGGCAGAAACAAAGCGGTGAAACAAAGCTCTGGGGAAAGCGTTGCCAGGACAGCTGCAGTGACAGGTCCCACCGAGCCATTGCGCTCCACACCGCAGCTGATTCGGCAGCTGCCAGACATCGGGCCACTTAACCTGCACTAATTAACCCAGAGTAACCTCTCAAACCCAGGGTAACTTCTTAAATCTAATCTGATCACTTGCCAGCACCTGACTATATTCTTAGTCCAGAATACTCATGACTAATCCTTGATTATATTTCAATAGGCTTTACGAGATTAAATACATCTGCAAACCTCCAAAGCTCTGCTCACCTCTCCAGCAGCTCTCCCAGCCCAACGACGTCTCCTCTGTGCAGGTGCCACACAGCTTCCAGCACCGGAGGGGCCTAACGAGGTGTCACAATCAGGTCATGGTCTGCATTTGGCACTTAACATTAACATTTGGCTAATGTAAACTACACATAAAAGAATAAAACTAAGTTCTGTTTATTCAAACTATCCAGAACTTATTAAAACTTAATAACATAGGAAATAACAAATGAGGAAAGATTACATCTGATCTTTTCTTCCTACAAATTTTGAATGGTTTAGGGTTGTAGATGCATCATCATTTTAAATTTTCATGGTCAAGTAATAAATATCTCAAATTTTGTCCCCCTGGAATAATGCTGATGCTGCATATTCAAGGGAGCAAGGGATATCCCAGAAAACAGGTAACACCACTAAGCTTCACGTCTTGTTATAATAATTCGGCTCTGGAAACAGATTAGAGAATTATCGCTTAGCCTATTAACTGTTTATTAGTCTCCGTGAAGTGAGTTTGCTGCTCTCAAATCCATTTCCCAATAGGAGATGAGAGAAAAACATGGCAACTGTACCAGCAGAGAGGCTGATGGATGCAGAGGAAAAGCCAATGCTACTTGGACAGTCCGGCTCCTGAACACCGGGCTCACCGTTGGCAAAAATCAGCACCAAGCATCGTGTCCATGAGGACAAAAACAGAAAGAAGAGATACCTGGGAGTCCTGGGCAGACAGGCCATGAAGGAGAAAAACCCCACAAGCTTTCTGCAGCGACCAGCAGCTGCCTCATAGCGTGGCCCTGGACTCGCCCACATACTTTGTCTTGGACAACCTAATTCTTTCCTGTAACAATCTCAGTTACACAGCAGCACTTGATCTCCATGTCTGCCCGAGAACTGGGAGATCTTAATCAGCCTACAAAACACACGGGATTCTATTTTCAGCCCAGGGTCGTATATTTGAGACTAGAGCGTGGCTCTTTATCCTGGCAGATCAGCCTCTGCCTTCTTTCCCACTGGAGCAACCAGAACTGCCCCCCTCGCAAAAAGTCCTTACCCACATTTAGACCATCACTTATCTTAAGAAAACAAACCCCCCAAATGAAATCAAGACAACACTCTTGTGAAGCAACGCAACCTGGTATCTGCGATTGCATCTCTCAAGCCATTTTCTGCGTGAACTCACTCAGAGTTATCACCACTCCCAGATAAACACGATGGCAAAGGCTCACTGAATATTGCTGATGAAGCACATAATGGACTTCTGGGACCATGTGGTGGTTTTTAGCAGAAACTGCCACGCAATTTTAACAATTCACCTACTTTCAAAGTTCTACTAAATCCTCCTCAAAAAAAAAACCCTGCTAGAGGCAAGGAAGGTCCCAGTCAATTTGCTTTAAAATAAACAAAAAAACAACCCCACCATTTGTAATTCAGTTCGTGCTTTTGAAAGGTCAGAGAGACCACAGTGACTGTCAGGAGTTAAGGACTGCAGGGATGAGCAGTGGCGAAGTTGTTCTCAGTCACCATAAAAACCACCAAGGGAAACTGCAGGGAAATCTCAGCACTTTGTCAGTCCGTGTCCCTGTTATCTCTGCCTTCGCGGGAGAGCAGGGCTGAAAACACGCTACTACATCCCGCAGGTGAAGTCGAACTGGCCTGTATCACGGCAACATTTCTCCGTGAGTTCTTACCTTCATTTTCCACATCTCTTGACAGAAGACTGAGCGACAGAATACATTGTTCGCCAGCAAATCCTTCATGGTATGAAGCAAGCCAGACAACCTCTTCTGGAATCACCCCAGAAATGAAGCAGAGATAATTTTCTTTGTAAATAACCAGAGGTGATAACACCGGATCTGCTTAGAGAGACCCCTGTAATGCTGCACTTTGGCAACAGATAAAAAACTTCAGTTCTAAGCTGCCAAAAACAGACACTTTCCTGTATAGGAGAAGAACTCCCTACTTCTGTGCACATATGGGACACATAAAAGAATAATCGCTGCTCAAGTGCTACGTGTTTGGGTGACTTTATCAGAACAGATAAACTGAGTTTAAAGTCAAACCTAACAATACAATTTTCTTGATAAATTAAACATAAACCTTTTCCCTTACTCTCTGGTCCAAGTTCAGTAGTGGGGCTTGAGAGGGGCTGGCAGAATCCTGGCAGATCCGCTCGATGTTGGTAATGGCATTTTTGGCTGCCAAGATTGCTGCGGGCACACCCAGTCTTGAGGCCTGTTCCTGGAGAACAGAGACTAAACAAAAAAACAACAAAGCAGAAAGCTGTCAGCATGGGAGAAAAAAGGGTTTGAACATGACTATGAAGACAGAAGTCCCAAGTCTTAAACCTCTTCCAGCACAGATGTTGTTTGTTGCACTGGGCAAATAGTTTTCATTTCCATGTTTCATTCCTTTTCTCTATGTAAAATGGGGGCAAAACAACCACAGAGGTGGAGTATCCTTATTAAGCAGATTCTTGTATTTTAGTCTTGTGGGGCTCACAGTGACACTTCCAAACAATCAAAGTATTTAACGATCAGACCTTGCCAGGAGTGTCATCACCAGACAAAGAAATGAGCAGCCAAGTGGGAGACCAGAACAATGAAAAGAAAGCAAAACTGGGGTTCTATTCAACAGGCAGAAATTCAATACATAAAGAAAAGTTCTTTGCCGTGTCTGTCTCCAATAGATAGTCACCTATAAATGATTCTGAGGGTACTTCCTGGTGCTCTACACTCCCCTGTCCACCTGGCTTGGGTGCATCTTCCACCTGGAAGCCAAACAACAACATAACACTCTGAGATCTCTGTTACACACATTTACAAACCTATTTCCTCTAAAACACACTGAGCAGCCCTGGCATCCTCGGGGGCTGGAGCAACTGAAGTGACGTTAACACCAAGCTCCCACATAGTTGTGGCAAACCAGAGATTTCAGAGCACTTTACAAGAGACATAAGTACAGTTATCTTCATTTTATGCAGAGAAAATGAGATAAAGGTCAAAGCTGCTTGTCCCCTGTCATCCAACAGATCAGCAACAGCACCAGGAACAGAATCTCTATCTTTCAAGTCCCTTCCGTGAAGCCACGCTGTCATAAATATTTGATGAAACGTGTCAAAATGTTGGATCCTTTTCTAGTTAAACCCCCTTTTTTCTTTTTATAAAGACAGGCATTCTGTACAGAAAGGAACATCCTTGTGGCTGAACTGTGGGAAGTATCTGAATTGTCTATTCAAGTTATGAAAATCAAGAGCTCTCTCCCATACATGAGGAGGAGGTAGAACGTGGCCAAGTCAGAATGTTGGCTCAAGCATCTATACAGGCAAATGACACAGGTTTTCATAACAACAGCCACATTAGTCAGAAACGGTTTGTAGTTCAGAGAACACCCAATAATAGTCTCCCCTGCTTTTTTTTTCCTGTCTTCACAAGAAGCCAGTGCGGACCCCAAGAAAAAGGTGCTGAGTTTCCTTTTGTCCAAAACCAAACCATGCTTAACCATCTTAAGCCTGTAACATTAAAATATAGAGGAATAAAGGAAAAACGAATCTCATTTCTGCAACACAGACCTCTAAACTTGGTTTTCCTCCTACGGTGCTGTTTTTTCTTTTCAGTTGTCATGAAATCTGTGTTCCTGTGACATTCATTCCGCAGTTGCCCCAGCAAGGACCCTGCTGGAACCCACCTCCAGCTGGGACCTCCGGCGATCCCCAGCCTGACCACCACCCCAACAGCCTGCTCATACCTCCAGGAGCAGGTCGTTCAGGTTCTGATGGCGATCCAGCATGCGCAGAGCTGCTTCCCGGAGCTCTGCTCCACTCCCAAAGGCGCTTTTTCGTTTCCTGGCTCTCCCTGCTGAGACGTTCGGATTTGTTTAATAACCACAGTGTGTTCCAACAGCCCCCCGAGGACACCGGCAGCTCTGCTGCTGTAGCACTCACAGGGCAAAGGCAGCCCCGGTCAGACCGTGGTGAGCCGGCAGCGTGGCAGGAGCTGTGCAGGATGTTTCTGTTTGGTTTACTGCAGGCAGCTCTGCATGGTGTGCTCTTTGGTGGCCCAATGCAGCCCAAGCCCCGTCGGGCACCATCAGCCATCGGCCTAAAAAGGCCCTTGGCCTAGAGCAGCCAAAGTGCCACCCTGACACCCCCGCCCCAGGACGGGAGCCACGGCAGAGCCACAGGAAAGCACCAGCCTTGGGGAGAGGGGTCCTGGGAGAGGTGGGGCTGAGGGGGCTGAGGTGAGGGGCTGAGGGGGCTGAGAGGGCTGAGGTGAGGGGCTGAGGTGAGCGGCTGCCAGGAGCCCAGAGCACCGCACAGGCCGGAGGATGCATGAGGACAGAGAGAGGACAGTCACCCTCCCTTCCGCTGTCCCTGCAGGAAGCTCCAGTCCAAGAGCTCCCTCAGAGCAGTCCCGGAGCTGCCCCGGCCCGGACCTACCCAGCAGATCCCGCCATGTCCTCCCGCCCGGGCCCGCCATGACAGCGGCCCCGCCAACCAAACCCGCCCGCCCTGCGCCGCCATTGGCTCCCCGCCGGGCGAGGCCGCCTCCGCTCATTGGCTGGGAGCACGGCGGTCCCGCACGCCTTTCCGCCATCTTGGTAGTGGCGGAGGCGGGGAGCTGCCATGCTGAGGAGGGCGGCCGGTGTCTGTCGCGGGGCGGTAGCCGCTGTATGAGGCGGTGAGGAGGGATGTGTGGGGGCACGGCGGACGTGGAGGACGCGCTGGGGTAGGACACGGAAAGGGGAGAATGCCCTCTACAAAGGCAGCGTGTGTGGGATGCAGTGGGCGGCCATCAAGATGTGTCCCAGGAACGTGTGGGCTCAGAGCCACCGCAATGTCCCCTGTCCCATCTTCCCTGAGCGTCCCTGCAGACAGGCTGGTACCCGTGTCCTGTGTGTCACAGAGCCCTGCGTCTGTCTGTCTGTGCCAGGCTGCAGCCGGGAGTGCCCTCGCCCGCGGGTAGCAGTGGCACAGCAAATGTCCCTGTCACCGGTGATCACCAACCGGTCCCTGCGGCCACACCGGCTCACCAACCTGCAAGGAGCTGTGCTCGCTGTGTTTAATCCTTCAACGTTTGTGAATTTTGGGATTGTCCTATGCAAGGACAGGAGTTCAATGACTCTCGTGGGTTCTTTCCAACTCAGGACATTCTACAATTCCAAAGGGATCACCCAGCGTGGCCATCTCACCTGGACCTCCAGGTTCTGGGGTGCCCCAGAGTTTATTCATGTGGAGAGGAGCCCAGGGAGCCCTTGCAGCAGCCTCCGTTGTGTGACAGATGGGACGCTGCAGACCCGCTCCTGCCCCAGCGCGGGGTGCAGGGCAGCAGTGGCGAGCGCAGCAGGACAGGGCTCGGTGTCCCTCCCAGGGGGACCGAGGTGCCAGTCTCGGGGTGGGGAACCCACTGGCAGGGTGGCAGGGGCGTTTTGGGGAACCAGAAAGTCTGGGAGCAACGAGTGCTCCGTGACACCAAGCGCGGTCAGGGACTCGCCTCTGCTTTGACCAAAGAAGAAAAACCAGGGGGGAAGCCATCACCGTGATGGCCAAAACAAGAAGAAACCCATAGGGAGGTACAGCCGAGAGCTCAGCATCGCTGCCCGGAGCAGGGGCTGCGTTCCACGCAGCGACGCCAGGATGTTCCTCAGATTCCAGCTACATCCAAGGCCAGCACACAGCACACAGCGAAGCAAGCTACTGTGTGAAATGCCCCCTCCTTTCATGACCCCCAGTTTCTTGCAGCATCCCAGGAAAATGGTACATCCAGCCCCCCAGGTGCTCTGTGTGCTCATCTCAGGTTCCTGTGGCTTGTTAAGGAAATTCTTTGCATTTGGCAGAGCAAACCCATGTGAACATATTACCCGCAAGCAGCACCCAGCACGCAGCCCCACTGCAGGCTGCTGGGGAAAGGCTGTGCCCCCAGCCCGGCTCCGCGGCCGTCTCGCTGGGCACGTCCCGCTTCACTGCCGAGGTGAAACCCAACACCCCCGTAGGGCTCTGCAACCATTTCCCAACCTGTCTATTTATGTTTCCCTATTTCTTTCATTTTTAATTATATTTTCCCTATGCACATACACACTTGGCTTTTGTTTGATTTTTTTCCAAGACGGTAGCTTTTAATTACATCTCGATTTCATATTAATCACAGTTTTACCCAAAGCAAAGGGCTTTGTGCTTTATACTTCAAATGCATTCCCATTAATCCTGCAGGTTGGGTTATCGCCGCCTTCAAACGCCGCATGTCCTCCCCACTCCAGTCCCTGGTGGTGCCGCCCTGGCTGTGTCCACAGGTGCTGGCAGGTGTGTGTGGCGCAGGAACGCCGGCAGCCGGCTCGGTGCAGCGCAGACACGCTGTGGTGGGCAGCATGCACGGCTTTCCTTCCTCTAAAGTCGCTCCCCAAGCAGGCTCCAAAGGCGTCTGATTACAGGGTGAATGTCGCATTCGAATCTCACTTGTTGGTGCAGAAAGCCAGACCCAGACATCACCGTCGCAGCCAAGAGCTGCTCTGGGGGGCTGGAGCTGTGTGGCTCTGCTGTGGCATGCAGATCCGGCTCAGCCTGCAGCCAGCACCATGCTCCCGTCCCAGCGATGGTATGTTTGAGTAAGTCAGGGATGCACAGATATTTTGGATTGCCTGCATCCATCCTCCCCCTTCTCAGACCCCAGGGCACTGTGCGTGGCTGCATTTCCCAGCCGTCCAACCCTGTTCTCCCATTTCCCTCCCCAGCGATGGAGCTGACGCTGCTCATGGTCTCCAGGATGGGCACAGGAGGGCATTGCTCCCCCCACACTCTTTGCCGCGGGTCTCTGGCCCCAGGGCAGCTCTTTGGCCACGTGAGATGGACAAGCGCTCAGCTGCTGGCTCTGTCCCTCTCCCAGTCCCACCAGCACAGCTCCAGGATCAGCCCTAGTTTATGCTCTTATGTTAATGGAGCTGAGACGAGGTTTTATGCTCTTTCCATCATGGAAATGGGAAGCTCATAATGACAAGAGCTTTAATTTGCTCTAGCTGACCTTTCACGGCAGGCTGGCTGTCCTTCCTGCTCTGCCAAAACATCCTGCCCGTCCCATGGGTCTGGAAGGAGCTGCTGTTGCTGGGGCATGAGCCACCTACTAGTCCCATGCCACACCAGCCCTTCCTGGCTGCAGGACATCATCCCACCAGCCATGTTCCAGTGGGACATCGTGTCCCTAGAGACTCCAGCTCCTCATCCTTCAGCTGGCTCTTGCTGCTCCTGGCCATGCCCAAACTGCTCTGCAGCATCCTGAGCTCTTGTCCTTCCCTCCAAGGAGTGTCATTGTCTCTGCCTGGTGCCTTCCCTCCACCAGCTCCTCAGAGCTGCTGAGACGAGCAGAGCTGGCATGTGGGAGCTCATGGCCATGTTTCCCGTGATGTTCCCCTGGCCCTGACGCCATCGTGTCCCTATACCTGCCTGCCCCACACGCAGCACATGTGTTCTGTGGGATGGATAACTGGGAACCAGGTGCTTCACCCCTCTGGGGAGCCATAACCGCGTCCCTTGTTGGGGGAGTGTCCCCTGGCAGTGCCCCACACCCAGCCCCCAGCACTCACCCTGGGCACTGCATGCTGCACCCCGTCACATGCCCTGTACCCTTCACCCTGGGGGCACCCACACCCTGCACCCAGCCACATGCCCTGTGCCCTGCAGCAACTCCTGCCCCCGGCGGCCTTCACCCTGCTCCCCGCATGCGCTGCTGCACCCTGTCTTGTGCCTGCACCCCATGAGCTGCACCCTGCTGCATGCCCTGCACCTGCACCCTGCAGCCGGTTATGCTCCCGGCACACAGTCCTGCATCCTGATCCTGCATCCTGACAGCCTGGGTGGGCCGGGCCGTGCCCTGCCGTGCCGAGCTGTGCCATACCGAGCCGTGCCGAGCTGTGCTGTACCGAGCCGTGCTGTGCCATGCCCTGCCATGCCGAGCCGTGCCATACCGCGCCACGCTGTGCTGTGCCGAGTCATGCCCTGCCGTGCCGTACTGAGCCGTGCCGTGCCGAGCTGTGCAGTACCGAACCGTGCTAAGCCGTACCTTGCCATACCGAGCCGCACCATACCGTGCAGTACCGTACCGAGCCGTACCGTACAGTACCGAGCCGCGCCGCGCCCCTCAGCTCCGCCGCGTCCCTCGCGTCCTCTCCCGGTGGGCGCCCCCGGTGGCGGCGGGCGGTGGCGCGGGCGGGGCCGAGCCGCGGAGGCGGGGCCGGCCCGATCCTCCGCCAGCCGCTCCGCTCCGCCGCTCCCCCCGCTCCTGCCCGCCCCTCCCGGGGCCCCGCCCGCCCGAACGGCGGCGGCGGCGGCGGCGGGCGCGGGATGGGGCGATGGCGCGGGCGGGCGGCGGGGCCCCGCGGGAGCTGTCCCTCGAGGAGGTGCTGAAGTGCTACGAGCAGCCGCTGAACGAGGAGCAGGCCTGGGCGCTCTGCTTCCAGAGCTGCCGCGCCGCCCCCGCCGGCCCCGCCGCGCCGCTCCGCACGGCCGACATCCGCCTCCGCGGCGACGGCAGCGTCGTCCTGCCCGCACCGCCACCCGGTGAGCGAGCACCGCGGCGTGGGGTGGAGCCGGCAGCGCCGGGTGGGGGCGCTGGGACTTACCGGCACTTACCGGCACCACCGGGACTTACCGGTACCGGCAGGGGGCGCTGGGGGACCGGGGGTATCGGCAGCGGGGGGGCACCCGCACCCGCAGCGGCCCCGGCGGGAGGACCGGCACTGGCGGAGAAGAACCGGTGCCGGCAGCGGGGCATGGGCAGGAGGAGCGGCACCGGCGAGGGGCGGGCAGGCACTGGCATCACTGGCGCCGGCAGCAGGGAACCGGTGCGGCACCGGCTGTGAGGGTGCGGCACCAGAGAGACTGAGAGGATGGGGGAGATAGCTGGCACCGGCACCCAAAGGGATGGGGGCGAACCCCAAGCCCTGACAAGGGGGACTAGCATCAGCACCGGGGCAGCCAGGACCACTGCTTGCACTGCTGGTACCGGTGGTGGGCCGGTGTCTTGGGTCTCCAGGGCTGGAGTGGCACTGGAACTGGCACCAGCAGGGCCCAGCCAGGTGTTTTGGTGAGGCTGGGCCCAGGGTGCCCAGCCCTCACCGCCCCCCAGTCCCCTGGGAGCAGTGTTTTGGGTCAGCACCATCCCTGACCTTTGGACTCGTGGCCATACCCTCTTTGCGGGTGGTTGGCACTGCCGGGCAGGGCCATAGTGTTTACAGGCTGTAATTAGGCTCGGCTGGCCGCCAGCAGCGATGCTGGGTGGCTCGGCACGGCAAGGAGCACCCCTGTGCCTAACAACAGAGTACAGCGAATGGCATCACCCGCCTCTCCCCGCAGGGAGGCCATCGCGCCCGGGGACAGTACCCGGTGCCCAGCGCTGCCGGGGGGCAGCCCACAGGGGCCGGGGCATGTGGGGCAGCTCTGTGCCCATGGCAGGGCCATGCATGGGCATGGCATGTGCCCACAGCAGCTGGTCATGGTGTGGTCACACCAGCTCTGCCGGCTGCACACAGGAATGGCCCCACACCCTTCCCTGAGCCTCCGCCACCGCTGTGCCGGAGCTGGTGCCACCGTGACACCTCTTGCTCCCAAGTCCCTCCCATACCAGCCTGCACCATCTCCTCAGGGACAAATGTAGGTTCTTTGCTGCTGAAGCCCAAAGCTGGAAGGGCTCTGGCTGCCTCCCAGCACCGCTGCAGGCGGTGGCACTGGCCTGGCACACGGCTCGGCAGCTCCACCTGGGCATGGGGCTGGATCCGGGTGGGTGAGCCGGCACCACTCGCCTGAGCTGCTCCAATTCCTTGTCCCATGGGAGCTCACTCCTTGGCCATGTCCCAGTGCCTGGAGGGAGCTGGCAGGACCAGCCAGGCTCAGCCCACCAGCTTGGCTCCCACCATGGCCATGGTGTTGGTGACAGGGTCCTGGGGATGTACTGGTGTGTCCCCTCACAGCCAGGACACAGCATCCCGGGGCTGGCACTGCAGTGGGAGCTGGGCACGGCCTGGGACATAGGGCTGATGTTGTCCTTGTGTGTGGCATCACGGCAGGGCCAGACCTCGCATCTCTGATGCTTGTGCCACCCCTTCCATGTGGTACCCGGTATCCCCGAAGGGTCCTGGGCTGGCTCCATGTGGCCATGGCCAGGATATGGCTGGCACACAGCTAGCACACGACTGGCACAAAGCTGGCATATCCCTGTGGCTGGTGCGTTGATCAGCTAAACACAGAGCTAATGGCCAGTGCTGCCCTGGGCCAGGGAAGCAGCTCTGCAGCCACTATCGCGAAAGTGGAGCTGGGCACCCTGGGCACTGCCCTTGGGGACACAGTAAAAGCCACTCCTGCTCCCTGTCCCCTGCCTGTCCAGCTCCTGGGAGGGTCTGAGCTGCCCATGAGTGTGTCCTGGGCCTGTGTGTGTGTGATGCTCCAGCTGTGCTGGCTCTGCGGTGGGAAGCACCATCATTTGCTGGGCACAACTGTCACCGCAGCACACACCATGTCCTGTGGGTGACCTGCCGGTCCTCGCTGGGAATAGGTCGGGATGGGACCAGGTCGGGATGGGACCAGGTCAGGATGGGACCAGTTGGGGATGTGGGTCTCAGCTTGGGGTAGGAGCTGCTGGAGATGGGAGGGGGCCCTGCTGGGTGCCCCACAGCTGAGGCTGGGGGTGCAGCATCCCTGGGGTGTGCGACAGGAGATGACATGGAGGGGGATGCCCAGCATGGGGCCACAGGTGCCAGAGGTGACTCTGCCCTCCTTCCCCCAGGGCTGCCCCCGCTGCTGACACCCTCTGCCGAAGCCCAGGTAGGTGGGGGCCAGACACCCACCCGGCCCTGCTACAGCTTCCTGGTGACATGGACCATCTGCCATCACACCCCTGGGTGGCACTGCTGCCTGCCCCCTCACCCTGTGGTCATGGGGTCCTGGGGTGCAGCGGGGGGACGAGAATGAACCCCAAGGGCTGGGGGTTACAGGGGGGCAGCTGGTGTTGGCTGTGTGTGCTGAGGGGCTCTCATGGCGCAGCCAGTGCCGGGGTCTGGCCAGGGCCCAGCCAGTGCCATCTCCCCGCAGATGGTGCAGTCATTGGGCTTCGCCATCTACCGGGCGCTGGACTGGGGGCTGGACGAGAACGAGGAGCGGGAGCTGAGCCCACGGCTGGAGCAGCTCATCGACCTGATGACCAACAGCGATTCAGAGGACAGCGGCTGTGCCACGGCCGATGAGGGCTACGGGGGGCAGGAGGAGGAGGAGGAGGGGGGCGAGGGGCCGCCACGTGTGGTGCGCACCTTCGGACAGGCCATGCGGTGCTGTGCTGCACGCCTGGCCGATCCCACCGAGGCGCAGGTGCACTACCAGGCCGTCTGCCGGGCGCTCTTCGCCGAGACCGTGGAGCTGAAAGCCTTCCTTGCCAAGATCCGCGATGCCAAGGAGGTGAGTGCGGACGCCTGGCAGCACAGCCAGCACCAATGCCTGGCAGGGGATCCACTAGCAGGCTCAACACGCTGGGGTGAGCATGGTGTCCCCCTCTGTCAGCCCTCACCAGGGCTGCTGGCACCAGTGTTTGGCTGTACACCCTCTCCCGGGTGTCGTGCCTTGGCACTGCCGGCTCCCACCTACCCTTGACTGCTGCGAAAGGGGTGGCGCATGGCAGGGATGGGAGTGCTTTGGGCGTGCACTTCGGCACTGCAGCCCCACAGCACAATCCTGGCCAGACCCCAGTGCCGCTGGGTGCTGGGACAGGGTGACAGCGTCTCATGCTGTGGCAGATGCTGCAGAAGCTGAAGGAGGATGAGGAGGCGGAGGAGCGGCCGGTGGCGGAGCTAGGCAGCCTGCGCAACACCGACTGGGTACGGTGGCACCACCGGGCATGGGGGCCGTGCCACGGCCACACGGGGGCTGACACCATGTCCCCCCCAGGCCCGGCTGTGGGTGCAGCTGATGCGGGAGCTGCGGCATGGTGTGAAGCTGAAGAAGGTGCAGGAGAAGCAGTTCAACCCCCTGCCCACTGAGTACCAGCTCACCCCCTTCGAGATGCTAATGCAGGACATCCGCGCCCGCAACTACAAACTCCGCAAGGTCATGGTGAGCATGGCCAGGCTGCTCCCGTACCAGCCCCCCCACGGTGCCGGGCTGCCCGCTGGCCTTGGCACTGCCCGTGGCCCCTCTGCCCTCTCCCAGGTGGACGGGGACATCCCCCCCCGGGTGAAAAAGGACGCCCATGAACTCATCCTCGACTTCATCCGCTCCCGGCCCCCACTGAAGCAGGTGGGTGCCAGCACTGGGACACCCCCATGGCGCGGCAGTGCCGGGCAGGGCTTGGCGGGTCCCATGGGTGACACCCCCATCTGGCTGGGCACCTGAGGGTGATCGACCCTGAGCTGCGGCCACCACCTGAGGCCCCATCCCTGCGTCCCGCAGGCATCAGAGCGGCGGCTGCGGCCCCTGCCCCAGAAGCAGAGGACGCTCCACGAGAAGATCCTGGAGGAGATCAGGCAGGAGAGGAAGCTTCGGCCGGTGGAGATGCCGTACTGCGGCCAGAAAGGTGCCACCATCCCCTCCCCGCCACACTGGGCTGCCAGTGGCATGCCTGGCACCACGGTAGGTCTCTGCGGCACCAGGACTGAGCCCCGTGTCCCCGTGCAGGGTACAGCTCCCTGCCCTGCATCCCACAGGCCTGCGCCGGCCGCCTGGCATCCAGCTCCTGCCTCGAGCTCTCCCGCTGCCCAAGCAGCACCATGACGGCGCGACCGCGGCCCCGCGTCCTGCTCAAGGCGCCCACCCTGGCCGAGATGGAGGAGATGAACGTCTCTGAGGTGAGAGAGGGGACGCAGCGGGGCAGGAGGGTGGAGAGGGCGACACGGGAGGTGCTGGCGGGACAAGGGGCTGATGCGGTGGCTATGGCCTTGCAGGAGGAGGACTCTCCGGGTGTGGAGGTGCCGCTGAAGCGGGACCGCTCCTTCTCAGAGCAGGACCTGGCGCAGCTGCAGAGCCAGCTGGGGGGGGGCCAGACTGCGCCCCCCGAGCCGGAGCCACTGCAGCCCGAGCCCCGGCCCCGCTCAGGTACCGCCGGGGTCCCCAGCCCTGCACAACCCCCGTCCCCCTGTCCCCGGGCTGGCTGTGCTGTGCCCTGCAGCACGGGTGACAACGGGCAATGTGGCTTTGCCACGGCCATCCTGTCCCTCCCTGCAGGCTCTGTCCCCGCCAGCTGCCACCCACTGCCAGTCAGCTCAGCGCCACCCCGGGCTGCCCTCAGCGCCGTGGAGGAGAGGCCGGAGGAAGGATCTGGCACTGCCCCCAGCACCAGCTCCAAGCACCTCTGGCTGGTGAGTGCTGGTGGTGGGGCTGGGGACACTAGGGATGGGGATATTGTGTGAACATGGCCACTGGCATACGGCAGCCTGGCATGAGGGCACAAGGTGGCCAGTGGGTCCCCATGGCCTCCCTGATCCCTCTGCACAGGATTTGGGGCTTGAGGCACACTGTGCTGTGTGCCCTGTGCCTGCGCCGGGGTGCTCTGCCCATGTCACCCCACAGAAGGGAATGGAGCTGGGGAAGGGGCTGGAGCACAAGTGTGATGGGAGCAGCTGAGGGAGCTGGGGGTTCAGCTGGAGAACAGGAGCTGAGGGGAGACCTTCTGATCTCTGAACTGCCTGAAAGGAGCTTGGAGCCAGGGGGGGTCGGGCTCTGCTCCCCAGGAACAAGCACCAGGACCAGAGGAAACGGCCTCAAGTTGCGCCAGGCGGGGTTGAGGTTGGATCTTGGGAACAATTTCTTCCCCAAAGGGCTGTCGGGCATTGGAACAGGCTGCCCAGGACAGTGGTGGAGCCACCATCCCTGGAGGGGTTGAACAGACCAGAGATGAGGTTCTCAGGGACATGGGTTAGTGCCAGGCTTGACTTATGGTTGGACTCTATGATCTTGAGAGTCTCTTCCAACCAAAATGATTCCAAGATTCTACGATTCTATGTCGAGACGCTCTTCCGATGCTGGAAGGTTCTGCCCACAGCACAGGGATGCTCTCGGCCATGCCCCGTGCCGCAGCCCTGCGGCAAACTGGGCTGACGTCCCCCCTCACCCGCAGGAGTTCAGCCACCCCGTGGAGAGCCTGGCCCTCACTGTGGAGGAGATGATCAACGTGCGGAAGGTGCTGGTGAAGGCCGAGATGGAAAAGTTCCTGCAGAGCAAGGAGCTGTACAGCAGCCTGCGGAAGGGGAAGGTGGGAGCTGGGGCCAGAGGGGCTGAGTGCCGCCCGCCCGGCCCCGCTCTCACCTCCCTCTGCCCCCAGGTCTGCTGCTGCTGCAGGGCCAAGTTCCCCCTCTTCTCCTGGCCTGCAGCTTGTCTCTTCTGCAAGCGGTGAGCACCATGCTGTGCTGTGCTGTGCCACGCGGCTGGGAGGGTGACAGGAGGGTGACAGGACAGTGCCTGCCATGGCCCTGTTCACCAGCCTCTCTCTCTGTCTGCAGGTCTGTCTGCAGCTCCTGCAGCCTGAAGGTAAGGGACTGGCTCTGGCTAGTTCCACTGTGTCCCTGTCTCTGTCCTATCCCTCTTCCTGTCCTTGTCCCCATCCCTGTCCCATCCTCGTCCCCATCCTGCCCTGACGCCCACACACCCAGCAGATGAAGATGCCTTCCAAGAAGCTGGCTCACATCCCTGTCTACGCGCTGGGCTTTGAGAGCCTCCCAGGCTCGCTGCTGGCCAAAGCCCTGCCACTGCGGAGGAGAGAGACCTTCCAGTGAGTCCCATAGTCCTGAGCCTTCCTCCCCCTGTTTCCCCTCCTCCTTCACCTCGGGCCGGGGCTGATCGGATGCCCCGTGCCATAGCTCGCTCTCGGGCACGTGCTGGCGCCAGGTGGAAGAGGAGTTCCCCCACATCTACGCCCAGGGCTCCGTCCTGCGCGACGTCTGCAGTGACTGCGCCGGCTTTGTCACCGACGTCATCTGCTCCAGTCGCCGCAGCGTGGCTGCCCTCAATGCCGCACCACGCCGCGCCAAGGCCCGCTCCCTCTACAGTGATTCCTGGCACAAGTGAGGGGCGTGGTGTGGGGGTGCAGACCCCGTTGGTGGCCACCTGGATGTACATATATACATAGGATGTATACATACAGCTCTATATTTATATACCTTATGGACCAGGGGGTGGCAAGGACCAGTGGCACAGTGGGGCACCTGCTGTCCCTGCCAGACTCCCCTGTCCCCGCTGGGACACTGACATGGCCCCTAGGGGGACATATCCTGCTGTGGGGCACCCACAGCTGCCAGCCTTCGCTGCCCCCAGCCCCGCTTTTGTGCCAAGCCCTGGCTGCGCTGGGTCGGTGCTGGCCATGCTGGGGTGCCCGGCGCCACGGGCTGGCACAGCTGCTCTGTACATCCCCCCCCGGCTAATAAACCCGCTGGGCTGCCCCAGGGCCGTATGGCTGTTGCTGAGTGGGAGGGAAGGTGGAGCTGGGGCGGAGGGTGCTGGGGGGCACGGGCAGCACCTGGGGTCGGGGCTGGGTGTTCCACCACCCCCTTCACTCCACCGTGGTCCCCTTGATCGTGATCCCCTTCAGCCCCCGGCCGTCCCCCGTGTCCCCCCGGGTCGTGCGCCCCCGGCGACCCCGCACAGGGCCCGTGGGAAAATCCCACTCCTCGTTCCCACGCCTCCCCAAAGCGCACCCTGCCCGGCCGTGTGTCCCCGTACCCACCCCAGGCTGTCCCCCTGGGCTGCCCTCCAGGTCCCCCCCGTCTCCGTGGGCCGTTCCCCATCGTAACCCCCGCGCAGGGACCGTGGGAAAGCGTCGGTGCCGCGCTCCCACCCCGAGACATATTTCACGCGGTGACGGCGCCGGGCGCGAAGCGGGTCCCCGGCTCTGCGCAGTGCGCCTGCGCAATAGGGCGGGCGGGGCGCACGGAGACGTAGCCCGCGCAGGCGCAGTGGGCGGGCGGGGCGCGGAGTGGCGCAGGTGCGCCGGCCAGCTGCGCGCAGGCGCAGGGGGCGGGGCGGCGCAGGCGCAGTGCGGTGGGGGCTCCATGTCGCGACGGGCCCTGCGGCGGCTGCGGGGCGAGCAGCGGGGCCAGGAGCAGCCGGGCCTGGGCCACCTGGGCCTGGAGCCCGGCCCGGAGGGGCCGCCGCTTTCCGCTGCCACCCGGAGGGGACGCCGCGGGCCGGCCCGCACCGGTGTCAGCAACCGCTTCGAGCTGGTGAGGGAGTGACAGCGCTGAGGGGGAGGTTGGGGCCGGGAGGGACTCGGAGTGACAGCGGCTGCGAGGTGGCAACTGAGGTGGCAGTGGGCGGGGAGACAGCTGGGGTGACAGTGGCTGCTGGGGGCAGCTGAGTTGTCAGTTATTGGGAGGGTGGGTGACTGACTGTGAGGAGGTGACTTTGGGGACAGTGACTGGGGGGGCTCGGGGTGGGGCTGGAGGGAACAGGGCGGGTGGGTGGCTGTGACTGAGGGGTGACAGTGACCCAGGGGTGGTGGCTGGGTGCGGTGATCGAGGTGACAGTTTGTGTCAGAGTGACTGGGGTGGAACTGAGGGGTTTGGGATGGTGGGTGACCGTGGTGGGGTGAGCTGGGGGTAGGAAAGGGGGGGAGCTGAGGTGACATGGGGGTGCAGGGGGGGCTTGAGGGGGCAGTAACTGGGGCTGAACTGGGAGGGAGTTGGAGGGAGACCTGGGAGGGACTGGGTGGTCTGGACCTGAATATCGGGGTGGTCAAACAATGGGTGAAGCCAGTTTCAGGAACATTCCTGCCACCTGCCCAGCCCCGCAAGATCCTGGTGCTGGAGGCTGGGGGTCAGGTGGACCCTGGTGGCACAAATAGTCCTGGGGTGACAGAACCTTGTCCTTCCTCCCCCAGCACCTTGGCCAGCCCCAGCAGTTCCCTCTCTTTCCCCAGCCTTGGAGGCTTCTCCCAAGGAAGAGCAGAGTCCAGATAGGGCCATGCCATGTGGGGGATGTGTCCTCATGACGCCATGCTCCCCTCCGGCAATTTGGTGGGTGTGGGGCTGTTCTAGGCACCCGCTGAGTGACACATGTTATATGAGGGGTCATCCCCTTGTCCCTGTCCATTTGCTGGAGAAGCCATTTGGGCAGCTGAGCCCTGTGCTGCTTCTGTGATATTTTTGTCTTCCATTTGCAGGTGGGAATGGAACAGATCCAATCCCTGGGGCATTCTGTCCCTTGGGTGCAGGAGAGGGCAGAGCGCAGACCCATGCTGGCTGTTTCTGCAGTTTGTCTGTCTGTTTGTGCAGATCCCCGCGGAGGAGTCAGAGGATGAGCCGCCGTCCAGTGAGGAGCGAGCAGATGCCTGGCTCAGCGAGCGGGACGCAGCAGAAGGGAACAACGAGGTGGCTGTTGCTGAAGACGCCGAAGGCGACAGGCACAGAGATGGGGAGGAGGCAGAGCAGCTGGACCAAATGGTAACTGAGCTGCAGAGAGAAGATTTCCTATCTGCCTGTCTCTGCATGCGCTGAGGAGCTCTGTGGTGACAGCGCAGTGTGTTTCTTGTGCCGGGATGTTGTTGGAGGCTGAGGCTGTGAGCCTCAGGAGAGGAACACGTGCAGGGAGCTTAAACCCAGGTACTCGGGGCTCCAGATGTGGAGGAATGAGCAGTTTGGTGCTGAGCGTTGGGTTTGTGCTCAGGATCTGGGGAGATTTTCTAGCCCCAGAGGGGAGGTTCCTGGGGAAGACCTTGGGCTGAAGCCTTGCGAGCGCTGAGGGCAGGCAGGGTGTGCGAGGGAAGCACCCCTGGACTTCTGCAGTGGTGATTGCTGCTCTGCTCCTTCCCTGCATGATTAATTGCGCTCTGCGCCATCCAGGAGGCTGGGCTGCTGGGTGAATGCTCTGTGAAGCGTTTGTTTTGGAGTGGATGATGTGAAGACTCCACACAAAATAAACCGGACACTGAACTTATTCTTCCCTGTAGTGTTTTGTTGTTGTTTTGTGTTCAGGTTCCCTCCTGTGGTCTGTATGAGCCCAGAAGTGTCTCCTTGCAAAAGCACGTAAGGAAAGGGCCACTTTAATTAACAGTTTGTCCTTACAAGTCTGGCCCGTGTCTCACTGGAAATGAGGGGCGTTGGGTCCCTGGCCTCACCCTTTGGGGCTCAGCGTTTGGGGGTGTCCCCTTGGGTTTTGGTGCCAGGCACTGTGGCCAGAGTAGCCAAAACCCCTGTCTGTGCGTGACCAGCTGTGCTGGTGGCCTCAGCCAGCCCAGGGCTTGGGAACGCTCTGGATGTGCAGTGTGGGCTCTGCTTGGTTGGTCCTTGCGTGAGTGGTGGCTCCAGTGGGCCCGGTCCTGGTGAGTTTGCTGTGTGGGCACCACGGGGTTCACCTGCTGCTCCTCCTGCAGCCTCCCAGGCAGAAATGGGGGAGCCCTTGGCAAGTGTCTCCCTGTGTTTGGTAGAGCCAGATCAGGGCTGAGCCTTCCCCTGGATCTGAAATGAGCCCAGGAGCTGTAGGGTTGTTCTGGGAGTGCTGTTACTTGCTGCGTCAATCCTGGAAATGTGGTTTTTCACTCTCTGTGCCCTGGGAAGAGCCGGTGTGGGCAGCGATGTGCCTGTCGGGTCAGGGAATGCCGCGCAGCACCGTGAGCTGCAGCAGCTGCATCGGCAGCGAGAGGAGCCTGTGTCCTGCAGTGCTCTCGGCAGGTGTTGGTTTCTGTGGCAGTCGGAGAGACTGACGAAACTGTCATGCTCACTAGAAAGACAGAAATAAAGTGTATTCTAGAGAGTGAAGGAGGGCTGAAACATTTCTTCTACACCTGGTGTATCTAAACTGTTTGTTGCCTGATTCTGTAATCTCAGACATTGATAAGAAAGTCAGGAGAGATTTAACCCTTACATTTGCTAACCTTTGGTGCTTTCCTCCATTTTCTCCTTGTGTCTTAATTTCCACTTGCTGACAAACTCGAAAGGATGAATATTCGTTTCATTTAAGGGCCCTCCTGGCCTGCTGATCCCTGCAGAAAATGCTCTTCTCCCCCGTGGAGCTTCATCCCTGTGTGCTCTGATGGCTGTTCCTTTTCTCTTTGCAGCCTTCATTGAGTAACAAGCCACGAAAGAAAAAAAAGAAAAGGAAAGCCAAGAAAACTTCAACAGAGGAGACTCTGGTATGTCTGCGTTTGCTCTGAGTTAGTGGTTGTGCTAATTTCTCCTTTGGGTTGACAAAGCGTCCACTCTGAGCTAGCTCCAGAAAGGATTTTGAGGCAGAAATGCCACTTTTTGCGTTGTACTCGTTTAAAATTATGAAATGACACCAACAGCTTTTTGACTGTGGTCCTTCAGGCAGCGGGGACAGGCACAGCTGCGCTGCAGATGCTCAGAGCCAAAATCCTCCCAGTGACATCTTCTTTCATCTCTGCTTTGAGGCTTCGCATGGGAGGGGGTACTGCGTGAGGGATTTTGCATTTTCATTATATTTTCCTTGCCCTACTTAGGTAGCTGCCGTGGTTTAACCCCTGCTCACAACTAAGCACCACGCAGCCGCTCACTCGCATCCCCCCAGTGGGATGGGGCAGAGAATTGGAAGGGTAAAAGTGGCAAAACTCATGGGTTGAGATAAAGACAGTTTAATAGGCAAAGCAAAAGCCGCGCGCACGAGCAAAGCAAAACGCGGAATTAATTCACTGCTTCCCATCAGCAGGCAGGTGTTTAACTTCCAGGGAAGCCGGGCTCCATCCCTCAGCGGTGCAGGCAGGGAGGGGAGGGCCATTCTCTCTGACTAAGCTGTCCCCCCGCAAGCAAGCGTGCTTGGAGTGAGAACTTTATCCACAGTCTGTTGTGAATAAAACTGCGAGAGGCAAATGTGTGTGCCTGAATATGCTTTATCTAGGTGAGCTAGACTGGGAGACTAAATGGATCACAGTCTTTTGGTTTTTTAAATATAATAGAAATAAAGTCCAAGTGGGAGGTAGTTTTCTGCCAAGGTTTAAGAGTCTGAACTGTTACTTAGTAAGATCCTTGGCTGAAGATCCTGAGGCACACAGGTGAGCCGTGATCCCGATGTAGGTGCCGTGACCCTGGTGTAGGTGCCGCCTCCCCTGGAGTTCGGCAGGGTGAGCTCAGAGCAAGTTACCGAGGCAGAAAACCCACCCAAAGAGCTTCCTGTCCGAGAGTAACCAGCAGTAGGGTGAATTCTGCCAGCTGTAGGGAAACTCCGTGCCCACAACCAGGCAGTTAGTTGTGCTGGGTGGAGATAATACCACCTTTGTTCAAGCGCTTAAATGCAAAGCACGCTCTGTGCTCTTCACGAATCCACTCTGCACGGAGCGGCTATATTTAGCTGGAAAAGCACTGTTCGCGTGTCGTGAATGGAATTCCGAGTTCCACCCATGTACATCATGAGGAAGATGTGAAAGGGCCGCGTAAGAAATGCATCACTTGCTATTTATGGGGAAAAATAGAGGAAAATCAGGATAAAAGTGTTACACAACTGTTGAATGTGTGCTGGGGTACAGGTTGTTTGGGTTGGTTGAAGATGTGGAAAGTGAGAGTGCGATGCGTTCAAGTTGGGTTAAAATCATGTGTATTTGATGTCTTATTACAAGGGTCACAGCCATAGCTTAGTGTTTCTGTGGAAAGCAGACAGTAAAGGCTGATTATTTAAATATTTATGACTAAAATCAGCACCCCAACATTTCGTGCTATTATAGGGATTGTGGTATAAATAAACCAGAGCCAGGAGAGCGCGGGCTGGATGGGCAGGGACAGACCAAAGCCCAGCCGGCTCTTGCCCACACGAGATCTATTCAGCTGGAGCGTTTGGACTCGCAATGGTGTGAAGAGCAACAGCTCAACAGTGTCTTGAGCGTGCAGGGAAGAGCAGCCAAAGGGTATGGGTGTGATCTCTGCGTGCTGTGGTGACTCGCTCTCCAATAACTGCCCTGTCTGTGCCTGTCTCAAGGAAGACAACGACCTGGAAGACATCGACGGGCTGCTGGAGAAGCCTGAGGACACCAACGGGCTGTCACAGCAAAGCCAGAGCGGGGTGATCGCTGACAGCAGGCCTCTGCTCTATGTGGAGCACAGGTAGTACTCGCTTCCTTGCCAGTTTTGGCCTTGGGTGCGACAGGGATGTCTGTTCCCCCAAGGAAGGGAGCTGGGAGCCTGCCAGCCTCATCTGTCTGTGAATTCAGGACCTGGCTTGGCCGAGGTCGTGGTGATGGTTGTGCACAGCCCTGTTTCTAACCATTGCTCTTAGAGCCGTGTTTGGTTTTGAGTGGTGGCTGCTGTTCTCTGCTGCGACGCCTGGTTTGAGTGGGTGTCTGGACCAGCTTCACCTCCAGAGATGCCTTCCAGCCTCAAGCACCCCGTGATGCTGCGGGAGAATCTCTGCCCAGAGCTCTGGCACATAAAGCTTTGCCATGGAACTGGCCCGGCCGGGTGACAGGCTGCGGGCAGGCCCCAGGACAGCGTGTGCTGTCCCCTGAGGAGGCCAAGCAGTGCCAGGAGCTAATGTCACCAGGAAAGCTGGTTAGACTTGTCTGACCTTCCCCACATGTCACCATTGACAAAGGGGACTAAGCGCCAAGTGTGTCCAAGAGCCAAAGGATGAATTTTCCTGAGACTGGAGCCCTGTAATGTCTGGGTCTGTTGGGAGAAGGCTGGCTGGGGGGTCCAGCATGTTTTGGAGCCCTGGGCTGGTGCAGACGCTGGCAGCTCTTTTCTGTTCCTGAAGAAAACATTTAAACTTGCAGCTGGGACAACTTAATGTGTCCGGGTTTTGAAACATCAAAGCTGAGTCTAGGCTGGTGGGTGCTTGGCACTAGCGCAGCCTGTTCAGGGGCACTTCGGTAAAGGCAGGAATGTTTGTTTTGTCTAGAGGTGGTTTTAAACCTCACTGACATTTCTGGTCAAGGAAGCATTATTCAGAAACCTTTGAGAGGTGGAGAATCCCCAGGTGAGTGAGGACTGGCAGTGCTGGAGCTCAGCCTTCCCACTCTCCCAGCCCTGCTCACTGGGTGGCAGTGAGAAACGCCTCTCAAAATACACCTCCCTTCTCTGGGCCAAGCAGTAGATCAAGAAAACCATAGGTGTTGTCATGACTCAATACAAGATCTTTGTATTAAAAAAGTGTATTTTAATCCATGTCGACCTCCACGCAGGGATTATGGTGCTGGCCCCAAATCACAGGCTGTCACTGCCAGACTGGGCAGCATGTACCTGGTGTTCTACAGGCACACGAACCCGGCTTGTGCCCTCCTGACCCCAGCTTGTGCCATTTGGAGCGACTCCTGCCCCAGGGTGTCCCGGCTGAGGCCCCGGCTGCCTGGAGAGGGCAGCAGCAGTATTCCCATGTTCCCCAGCTCTGCGCTGTTTGGTGTGGAGCACAGAGGGAGCACACATCTGACTGATCAAGGTTTTCCATGTTCTGACCGTTTTTAGGCTCCTTTCGGTGTGTTGTGTTGGGTCAGTGGAGTGTGTGACAGCTCCAGGGCTTGTCCAGGGGCACTTGGAGGTACAGAACACTTGGTGCTGATGGAGAAGATGCGAGTGTGACACTTTGGCTGCATTTAACTGACAGTAGCTTTTCTTTCTTGTTTCAACCTCTCAGAAACTTGAATCCAGAGAATGAGTTGAAGAGATACTTTGGGGCTCGCGCTGTTCTTGGTGATCAGAGGTTAGTTCAGAATTTAATATTAAACCCTTTCAAGGGCTGTCCCTCCTGGGTGGGGCTTACTGAGCTCCCAGTGCCACACCTGGGCAGGGGACCTGGAACAGCCCGATGTAGTCGGGGTGTGTTACTCATGTGGGAGTCACTTTTTGGGACAGAA
The DNA here is from genome assembly GCF_036013445.1 of Caloenas nicobarica. NCBI lineage: Eukaryota > Metazoa > Chordata > Aves > Columbiformes > Columbidae > Caloenas > Caloenas nicobarica. The sequence continues at coordinate 23,450,368 of NC_088253.1, forward strand.
GAATATTTTTTTATGATGCATGTACAGGGAGTGTAAGACTTCCCCAGGCTTTTGCTAGCATTTGCTTTTTCTGCAGATTTCCCCGCTCATTTACTGTCAAATTCCCTTCTAAAGCCCTTTCACTCAAATTTGTAGAATATAGGCTCTTCCATTTTATTTCTTTCTCCAGCATTTGTCATGTTTTGCTGTTCCAAAGTCCCTGATGTCTTACAGAGTGGACCCTGGATACTTCCCGGGGGTCTCAAGCACTTGCCCAGGGAACCTCCTGCCCCTTGGGTGTGAGGTCTCCATGCAGTCACCCATTGCACTGTGGTCAGCGTTCTCCAGAAACCCGCTTCCACGAGCTGGTTGAAAAATGTGCATGTCAGAAGGGTATAAGCTCAGAGCAGCGACGGTGGAAGCGGAAATCTTCCCTGAGAGAGTCTGTGGGAGAATATTTAGTGCTCAAGGAAGAAGCAGCAGCCCCTTACTGTGGAGACATGACTTTCTTAGAGTGGCCTTAATTTCTGAATTCCTCCTGCCCCGAACCAATACATACGTTGCATTTGTGAGTACGGCTTGAGCTCCATCCATTGACTTTCGAGGGCCCTGCTGGGCAGAGGGATGAGTCAGAGGGATGTGGGGCTCGCTTAACTGGACCTGGGAAGCTACTTGAAGCAAAGAGGCAGCTGAGAACTTGGCAGGAGTAAAAACAGAGGAGCGAAGCCATTGAACGGAAATGCTGGAGGCGCTGGCTGGCCCAAAGAGGAACAGCTGAAGTAGGGCAGAGCCTGAGCCGAGCTATGTTGTGTCTCGAAGGCAAACACATTAAAGCTCTGAGCACAAGCTCCCTGTGGCAGGGCTGCAGCTGGGGAAGAACTTGTTGGATCTTTTCCCCGCCCCGCCTCCCCCCAAATCATCCTTTTTCTGGCTCGTTTTAGCCCTCTTCACCCTGTCAGTACAGAGGAACTGTGACCTGTTGTGTTTATTTCCCCAGGCCAAGGCAGCGGCAGCACCAGCACGTCCGCAGCACGTGGCTGACGACTCCCAAGAACACATGGCCACGCTACAGCAGAACAGGTGAGGCTTTCGGTGCCACCGAAGCACCGCGCAGCCTACGGGAGACACATCAGTCCCGTGCCCACGTTGACACAGGCGGCTGCTCCTGCCAGAGCCTCAGAAATCCAAGCTGCTTTTATCTGCTGCCAGGCCCAGGCTTCACGCTGGCTGTACAGGGAGAGAATAGCTCATCAGCTGGTGGAAATACCTCTGTGTTCAGGAGGGAGAGCTCTGTTGTATAGTGTCTGAGTGTTTGAGCTTTTTTTTTTTTTTTTTGCACTTCTTGGAGGTAGCAGGTGATGAATACCTCCCTTCTTAACAGCAATATTGCTGGATAATGTGAAATATCTATGGGGAGAACAAGCTGCCTGGGCTCCTCAGGTGGGTTTTGGATTTTGACTCACGAGAGGAGGGAAAGGAGTGAAATTCTCTGGGAGTTTTCGCAAACACACGTGGCTTTGGAGCCGATGATGTGTATGAGCTAAGAAGCAGAAGAGCTTCCTCGCGGCTGTGCTGGTGGTGGCGATGCCCATGTCTGTCCCCTCTCCAGGTATGTCCATGGAGCTGCTGGAGACCAGGCGGGGTGTGCAATACTTCGCCTTCAAGCACCATCACAAGTACCAGCAACTGCAGTTCAAGTTCCTGGAGGCTGTCGAGTCCATGAACCTCAACAGCATTGTGGTACGTTGGGAAATCGTTTTTCCCCTCCCGTGTTCCTGCAGCCCCTTTCTCGGAGGAGGAGGTGGGCTGGTGCATCCCAGGGTTTATTTTTTCTTGCTCTCATTTTGAGAAGCAGAGCCCCATGCCCTCTCTGTGTGGGGTGAGGCAGCGGTGCGTGCTGAGCTCTGCTGTCACTGTATCCATAAAATAAGTGACCACCTTGGTCCAAATTGGTGGCTGAGCCTTGGTGTCTCTGCCCGAGCACATCCCAGTAGCCATCCGGAGAGGCGCCGGCAGGGGAGAGAGGAATAAAGCTCCCTTGTCTCAGCTCTTCAGCTGGGAAAGGAAAAATATTGTATAAACTCATCTTTAAATGGGAAGCTAAACTAACAGCTGACCTGTTTATAAACTCTTGCATGGATGAAGAATGTGTTTTTTCCTGGTATTTCAGCAAAACGATCTTTGTGTTAAAAGTTCTTCATGCGTGTCCAAGCTCATTAAACTGTATGGTAGCATTTAGAGTTTGTAGTGATAAGCAACAAGAAAATTGCTCTACACCGTACTGGACTATAATTGAGATATTTTTGCTCTGAAAACCCTGGCCACATGAGCTTGAGTATATGCCCCAGGGAAGTTTCTTAAAAAGGCCATTGTCTGCTAAATAAAGTTTATTTCCTTCTGCTTTCCCACCCTCCGCTCACGGCCGCTGCTCCCTCCAGCTCCTTAGTTCTGCTGTGGACGGGGCTGAGGGATTCACAGTAAATGATGCCAAGTAATTCCTGTGCAGCAGCGATCACTTGAGACCCGGCATCCCTCGGACATGGTCTCACCGGGCTGGGCAGAGCGGGATGGATTTTCCACAGTACATTTTAGTCTTTGTGCTCTGTCTCTGTTAAGTGGGTCTGGCTACGTCTGAAGATGTTCCTACAGCTTTCTTCTTTGGGTTTTCTGTTAAAGGTAAAATCTAACGGGGTTTGCTGATGCCAGAAGTATTTCAAACCCCCAACCAGTTGATCTGTGACACCCCCAGTTTCACGTAGCTGGAGCCCTGATCAGCCTGGCTGCTGTGGTTCCAGTGTGCAAAACAGGAGTGTTTGGGAGGTCCTGCTCAGTGAGTGTTTTTCTGATCTTGCCAGTGGGTTGAAAGGGTTTTGTGGTGAAGCTGTAAGTGTGCGAAGAGCACTTTTTCCCATCGCAGTGACCCTAGGTGCTCCATCTCTGCTGAAAACAAGGACTAGAAAGGAACTTTGAGCAAGGACAGAGTAAAACGTCAGTAAGTGGCACCGAGGCAAAGGTGTGGGGCTGGGACAGCCCAGGACATTGAGGTTTTGTACTGTAGATGGGCACGCTGGCTGCTCCCTGCAGATGTATGGCTTCTGCAGCTTGTGAAGTGTGTTTTTTCAGTTTGAGGGGAAAAAAAAATCCCAAAATGAAACTCTGAGGAGATTTGAAGTAGTTTCAGTATTTTCATATGGAAATGGAATTTTAGGTACTTGGAAATAGTAGCTCATTCATAATGTAATTAGTGAATGCAGAGGTTCTTGAGGTGCAGCTAAACTTCTATTCTGAAGCCTGAAAAAAATCTTTTTAATCTGTTACCATTCAGGAGCTGGATTCTGGAATAGTAATAGCTGTGTCCAAATGTCCTCAGTACCCAGAGGAAGCAAAAGTCCAGTTGAGTGCTCAGAATTGTTAAGAGAGAGAGAATAAAACAAAAAATGTTATCATGCCTCCTGCCTGCATCTTGACTATTGTGTGCAGAGCTGGGCCCTCACCTTGAGCAGGATGTAGTGGAGCCGGGGAGGTTCAGAGGAGGACAGGAGGGATGATCAAAGGCCCAGCACGGGCTCTGTGCTGGAAAAGCTGGGTTGGCTGGGAGAGAGGAGCCTGGGGGAGGCTGCAATCGAGGGCTCAGATCCTGCCTGGGGCGGGGGAGATCTCCCCAGTGTCCCTCCCAACATAAGGGTGAAGCTGGTGGGTTGGGATTAAATCAAGTTCTTTTCAGCGGTGAGTTTCTGTATCACAGAGCTGGGCTGCTGGAAAGGTCCCTGTGTCAGTAGGTGAACAAATTCCTGGGACGAGACACCATTAACGTCAGCTTTGGCAGTAGGGGTCCCCAAATTGCTGAAGTTTGGCAGCTCAGAGTGAGCTGGGAGCCATTCCGCGTGCCCATCTTTGTGCCACCTTCCACAGGCATCTCCTTTTGCAGACAGGGCACGGTGGAGCTCTGCTTGGACCCAGCGTGGCTGTTCTTGGGTTCTTTAGTCCATAGTTTGAGCCTTTCACGCGAGGTGTGTCCGCAGCCTGAGCACCAGCCCTCTGACGGCGCGCAACAGGATTTGTCACCCTCAGACAGCCCCTCTCGGGGCATTTGCCTCCTCGCCACGCTGGCCGGGTTTGCCTCGTGTGCAGAGTGAGTGCAGGAGGAACCCGTGGTTTGTGCCATCATGTAATGAAGCTCCTGCTCCCCTGCAGATGCTGCTCGAGGCGCTGGACCCGTACCACGTGGACTCGCTCCTGCAGCTCAGTGACGTGTGCCGCATGCGGGAGGATCACGAAATGGCCCGGGATTTCATAGGTAAGAGCTGAAGAGAGCAGATGTACTGGCGTGAATTAGTAACCAAGGGCTTTTGGTTCCATTTGGTTTTGTTTCAGTGGAGAAGCAGCGAACCAGAAGGGTTGGTTTGGCTCCTGGTCTGCAGCTCTGGGCCATGAGCACTTGGCGTTATGTGATCCTACAGACCAGCAGCTTTTGCTGGAGGCTTTTAAATAGAGCCGGACCTGCTTGTCTGAGGCAAAGCACATCAGCATTCACCCTCAAAACAAACAGAAGGATTGTCTAGATATGGGAGTCTCACCTGCAGACGTCCCATGCAGGATAAGGGGCTGACTGAGCAGCTCCCAGGCCCTGCGTTGCGGGGGGGCTGCTGCAGGCAGCCTGTGCCCTGTCCCGGGTGTCTGAGCCGTGCTGTTTGGGAAGAGGGACACGTGCTCTCCAGCGTGACAGGAGGGGCCAGAGGTGAAGTCAGGACAGGATCTTTGGTTTCCCCACGTGAAGATAGTTGTGACTGTCATAGCCTCAGTCCCAGAGCTCCTCCAGAAGTTATTTTTATAACACCTACAGAAGGGAACCAGGCTTGCTTCCCTGAATGTCTGCTGGGACCATGTCCTCTGAAGTAGCTTTGTGCCTCACTGGACTGTGAACAAGCGTATTTCATGGTCTGTGGGCACCAAAACTCTCAATTTTTGTCTTCTGGGCTAAGTCAGCTGCCATTTTGTGAGTGGTGGGGCAGCACGGCGGGCCGGGGTGCTGGCTGCTCTGACACTGTCCTTGCTGTCTGCAGAGCAGGCGCTCTACAGCATGGAGTGCACCTTCCACCCCGTCTTCAGCCTCACCAGCGGGACCTGCAGGCTGGATTACCGCCGGCCAGAGAACAGGTAGGCAGCGTGCCGGCCCGCCCGCGCCTGCCCAGAGCCGTGGTGGCGCGTCCTGGCCTATTTGGGACACCAAGACCCAGATTCACAGTGTCTGCTGCATCACGACCGGTGACACAGGGACCTTGAGTGTCCCTTTCTGTGGAAACAGGCTTGGCAGCTGGTAGCCATGCCCCTCAGCGAGGCAGCAGCGGGGCTCCTGAGATGGGTGCTGGGGTACAGACAGCTCTTGCACTGAGGTTTCTTTGCAAAACATCCTCTTTCCTGAGAGTTTCCTTAACTGTTTCTCCCCATCACATCCTTCTCCTGTGATTAGTACCCCTTAGCCCAAAATGGCCCTTATTTTTATCACAATATTCACTTTGTGTTTACGGCTATGCTTGGTCACTTGTGTGGTGCCTGCCCAGCCTTCGTCCCCAGTGCTCACGCTGCTCCTGGCCTGGCTCTTTATGTAACGACAGCTCTGCAGCTGCGGGGAAAGGTGACTTTATTCTGGGAATTTTCCACTCAGCTGACCCGAGTCATCCCTCCCAAACTGCTGTACCTGGAGCTTGCTCACATTTCCAGTCCCCGCTCACTCCTGGGCTTTGTGCCATCTGGGACCTGAGCACTGTAATCTGTATCTCACCGGGTTTGGGTGTTAGTCCTCCCCCCATACACATCGTGCACGTGCTGTGTCACCATCCCTGTGTGGCTGGGACGAGGCAGGATGCAAACTCTGGGGATTTACTTGTTTCTCTTGTCCTGAGTTGTCGGCTGCTCTGTGAGAGCACAAGACTGTGGGGCCCTGGGCAGCAGGGACGGAGCAGGCTGAGAGTTTGCTGTCCCTGTACTTGCACAAAGAGATTAAACAAAACAAGCGGTGGGAAGGTGGGGGGTCTGTGCCCCCCTGTACTGCACTGGGCTGGGTTCCCTGCACCCCATGGGCTGCACAGCAGCGCTGGTGCTTGAGGAGCTGGGGCTGACCGTGGGTCCCCATTGGCATGAGGTGCTTCTCTCCAAATCTGGCTTCTAACACATGCTGCGTTCTCCATGCAGGTCATTCTTCCTGGCTCTCTTCAAGCACCTGATGTTCCTGGAGAAGAGAGGTTGTCCCCGGACAGCCCTGGAGTTCTGCAAGCTGATCCTGAGGTCGGTGTCCCCGCCAAGGGCTGCGCTGTGGGATGGGGCGTCTCGGGCTTGGTGGAATGGGCTTCAAACAATGCACCCAGCCTAACCGAGGGGGACATAAACCTCTGAGGTATCCTGCTGCTCCCAGGCTCAGCACGGAATTGTTTCCACTCCTTACAGACACAGTGTTACAGGGCAGGTGCGAGCACACGCTCATGTCTGTGGTGCTGCCCTGGAGAGAGATGACTGTTGAGGAGGAGGCTGAACCAGCTGGGACCGGGGTGGCCCTGGCTCTCGGCTGCTGAGCCGTGGGCCCAACTGGTCCGCAGAGCCCAGAGTCTCTGCAGAGCAAACATCCGATGGTGGCTTCAGCCTGCTTGGTTTGTGGCCACCGATCCTCCTCCCGGGTGCTGACAGGGGGACCGTCACCCCTCTGCAGGGACACAGACCGGCAGCGTGTGTCACCACCATCCTAGCCATGCAGGAACGATCGTGTTCCCTTTACCTGTGCTGGTTGAGTCACATGAGCTCTCGGGGTGCTGGTGGGACAGTCTCATTTGACTTACAAATGAGGGCAGCTACTTCTTCAGCTTTTGTGAGACTGATTTTTCTTTCCTTCCCCTCTAAAGCCTCGATCCAGACAACGACCCGCTGTGTATGCTGCTGCTGATCGATTTTCTGTCCCTCCGAGCCAGAGAATACACCTTCCTGACCCGCATGTTCCAGGAGTGGGAGGTGAGTTTGCAACAGGCAGCCCCAGCGAGATGGGGGAGAGCTGGTTCCTGGGGCTCCCCCCCGGGCTGGGCTGGACAGGGCTGTTGGGCCAGGGAACAGGAGGTTTTTGTAGCCAGCGTAGCCCTTTGGAGGCTGTCTCGTGGCCAGGCTGGCATCCCAAAGTCATTGGAATGACCTGTAAAGTCTCAGGGTGTTTGTTCTTCTAATCCTGGTACCCTGCAAACAATTGTACCAACTCAAAAGTGCTTACTCAGTGGTGGGGGCACCAAGCCAGTGGCTGGCAAGTACCTAAATCCAGGAAGAAACCTCCCTCTGTGTGCAGCCCAGCCACATCGAGATCGTTCTGCACAGCATCATTTCTGGGTAAATCTGTCTCTCCGATCCTGCAGAGTCACCGGAATTTGTCCCAGCTGCCCAATTTTGCCTTCTCGGTGCCGCTGGCCTATTTCTTCCTGAGCCAACAGGATGAGCGCTCGGAGCTGGAGCTCAGCCAGGCCCGGGAGAGAGCCGCCCAGCTCATCCAGCTAGCCTTGATCATGTTCCCAAGCGGTAAGTCTGTCCCCACCGGTATGTCCGTCCCTGCAGGCTTTGTCCCCGCCTCCATCAGTGAGAGCAGAGTCTGGTTCCAGTCAGGTTCATGCAGAGGCAGCACTTTGCAAATGGCATTTGCCTCCATCCGCGGGAGCCCTGACTCAGAGGGTGAGGCAGGTGGGCAGATGCTGCTGTCCGTGTGTCTGTGGGGTGGTTCTGGGGCGGTTTAGCGGTCCCGCACCGCAGCAGGGCTGGCGAGGGAGCAGTGGAACCAGACAGGATCTCCGCAGCCACGAGCCCTCCACATAGAATCATAGAATGTCCTGATTTGGAAGAGCCCCACAAGGGTCACTGAGTCAAACTCCTGTCCCTGCCCAGGACAACCCCAAAATTCACACCACGTGTCTAAGGGTGTTGGCCAATCGCTTCTTGAATCCTGCCAGGCTTTGGGCTGTGACACCTCTCTGGGGAGCCTGTTCCAGTGCTCCAGCACCCTCTGGGTGAAGAACCTTTTCCTCATGTCAAAGCTTAAACTTCCCCTGGCACACCAGGCTGAGTTCAGCTCTGCTCTCCTGCTGCATGCCCTCCTCAGAGCCCATCACTGGGGATGGTCATGGGCCTGCGAGTTCAAGGAGGGTGAGAACCAGAGCCTTGGAACAGGACAACGTTTCTGCCCTGGGTTTCCCACCCCACATACAGCGAGTCTCCCTCAGCTTTCCCTCCGAGGCCCTGCTCTGCCTCCAATCTGCTCTCTTCAGGCGCCCAGCACTCCTGCTTTTATCCTGCGGTGCTGACGGCCATGAAAGCAGATCCACAGCCCCGCCGGGCCCGAGGCGGGCCTGTCCTCACAGGCAGGAATAACCAGCTCTCCAACAGAGCTTTAGTTTATGTTGGCTGAAACCATCTTTGCTGCTGCTCCTCATGGTGACTGAAGTAAACCCCTTGTTCAAGTTCAAAGGCCAGCAGCGCTGGCGGGTGAAAAAGGTTGTTGTTTGGTTTGCTCTGGATCTATTTCCACCATCCACGTGGAGATCAAAACGCAGCACAACCCCCAGCAGCACCCTTGCACCCTCGTGGTGTGGGTTTAGCACCCAGGGGGGTGCCGGCCCTGGGACCGGGCTGTTTCTTGGTCATTCTGTGGTTCTCCTCACAAGTGAACTCTCTGGCTTTCTCCTGCAGTTCTGATGCCGTTGCTGGATCACTGTGGCGTGCAGCCTGACGCCAGGGTCGCGTCCCATTCCTTTTTTGGGCTGAATGCTCAGATAAGGTAAGCCCTGGAGATGTTCCAGTAAAGAGAAGGAATTGATGTTGCCAGTAGTGGGGCTTTTACTTGCTCAGGCTACTAATGGAGTGACAAAGCTGTGGAGGAGGAGAATATTTGGTTTTCCTGAGTAGGCTGTTAGATGTTTTGATAATAGATTCCTATAATGGCCACCAGAAAAAGCTAATGCAGCCACCTCACTTTAATGTGGATGGGTCAGAAGTTCATACTGGAGCTGCCGGTGCATGTAGTCAGAGAACGATGTGTGCCCACTCTCGGGGCACGCTGTCTCCTGCCAGTTTGCGTTTCCCCAACACATGGTCATCAAACATGCGAACGGTCTCCCCCTTGGGTCAAGGCAGCGTTGACTTTCATCTCACGGCTATGCTTATCCCAAAAATAGACGGAGGCAGAAAAACTGGTGAAGATAGATGGAAATAGCAAAGCAGAGAGCCCGCGATTCTGCTCTCTGTGTTCTCACGCCAAAGCGCAGGGCAGAAGGGGTGAGAGTGTCCTGAGTAACAACTGTCCCCCACAGCCAGCTCCCCGCCCTGACCCAGCTGACCTCCCTCTATGTGGAACGGACCCACTCGCTGTGGAAGGACCCGGCCGTCATGGCGTGGCTGGAGACCCACGTCCACGAGGTGCTGTGCAAGGTGGACGCCCGGGACCCGCTGGTGCAGGAGGCTGAGCACAAGTGAGCGTGACAGCGGGGGCAAGTGGCTCTTGTGCCGGGCCTGGGGGCTGAAACGTGGGGACGGAGCGGGCAGGGGGCTCTGCGGACGGTGTGGGGCTCTGCGCTGGGCTGTGGCAGCGCTGGGGCTGGTGCAGAGCCCGCGGCTGCTGATCTGGTGGGGCTGGTGACACCAAGAGTCACACTGCAGGTCCAGGAAGGCAGAGGTTCTTCTTGCCGACTTCGCACAAGTGTGAGCGAAGAGCTGCAGCGTTTGCTCCCTGGGGAGGGAGCGTGTGCTGCGCTGGTGTCCCCCAGCCCTGGAAATCGCCGGGGAGGGTGGAGGGGCTGCTGAAACACATTCCAGCCCTGAGGGGCAGGAGAGAGAGAGGAGTCAGGTCAGGTCCTAAACCAGAGTTAGTTTGCTCTGCTGGACTGCAGAGGAACAGGGCCAGTGAGAGATCTGTGTCACGTCCCTGGGCTGTTCTGCTCTTCCCTCTGGGCTCAGCAGCTGCCAGGTGACTTTGGCTTTGCTGTGGCCAGCTCTGTCCGATCTGGCGTGTCCCTGCGGAGCCAGGGCTGGAGCTGACGCAGCTGGAGAAGCAGAACCGTGCAGCAGGCCATGCTGAGCCATGCTGAGCCGTGCTCGGTGCCATCTGCTGTCCCTTCCCCGCTCTAGAAGGAAGACGCGGTACCAGAGTGCACCCAGGAACATCTACCGGCACATCGTCCTATCGGAGGTGAAGGAGGCCATGGCAGCGCTGCCGCTGGTGAGGGGCCCTGACGGGGCACGGGCAGTGGTGGCACTCGCATCCCTGCTGTGTTTGCGACACTGGGCATGTCTTAAACCCCAGCCACCAGCAAAATACATCTGCCTGAGCTGGAAGCATCCTCCCTGCATGCAAAGCTTCACGAGGTGGCACACGGGCAGGCCGGGCTCAGCTGCTGCCCAACTCTGTTGTGCTCCCTGAGACTAAGGGCTGTGCCGCTGCTCTGACCATCACTGTGCCCCGTGTCTGCTGCTCCTCACGCCGCCTTCACCCCTTCTTCCTTCTCCCCACCCGCAGGAGGTGACCTCGCAGCCGGTGATGGGACACGACCCCCTGCCCCCTCTGGACTCCATCATCTCCTACACCAGACCAGAAAGGTACCTTCTCCACCCCTTGTTTCTGTGCCAGTGTGCTCCCAGCACGCCCTCAGCCCCCGCCAGTGTGCTCCTGGGTGCTGCGGGCTGCGTCCTCCTCCTCGCGGAGCAAGAGCCGCCTGGCCTGTGGTGCTCGCCAACAGGCAGAGCACGCAGGCAGGACTGGTCCTGCCACTCTGCCTTGGTGGACACCGGCAGAGACGGCAGCTGCTTGCAGCCATTGAGGCAGAGGCCACTGAAAAATGTTGCCTGTTGCTTAACCGAGCTGGTTTAGGGTCAATGAAGGTTTAAATGCAGCCAGCCATGGTGTGCACAGAGCGTGCGGGTGAAGCCCATGTGGGGTTTGTGCGCTGACCCAGCTCAGAGCAAACATGTCAGGGCTTTTGGTGACCACTGGGCCCTGCGGCTGGCAGCTGCTGGCTGCCCGGGCGATAAATCCCTGCGAATCCCCCGATATCTGCTGCAGAGTGGCTCGAACGTGTGGCTCGGCGCAGCCTGGGTCCCTCCAGCATCTCTGCGCTGTCCCAGCCCCGGCGAGAGGTCAAGTCCCAAGCTGTCCCTGTAACCCTGCTGTGACTTGTGTCTTTCAGAACGAATCCGCCATCCAACGAAAACACTTTATCTCTCTTCTTCCGATCGCTGTTGCCAAATTTTAACGTGCAGGTATGTGCCGTCGGCTGCCGCAGGCAGATCAGCGCGCACGCTGCTGTCGGTGCGCATGAGTTTTCCCTGCAAAGGGAGCGGCTCTTGGCATGCACAGCGTGGCAACGTCAGGTTGCAGAGCAGCCTGCTGCTTTTGGCGAGCGGCATTGCGTCCGTCCCTGCGGTGCAGGCAGCTGCCCGCCCGCCCCAGTGCTGCTGTCTTACAGGAGGACATCAGGCATGACGGGGAGGAGGAGGCTGGAGCGGGACAGGACCTGAACCAGGGAGTGAACAGGCTGATGGCGGCCATGCGGGACATGCTGGTGAACATCCAGTTCCAGGAGCCCCCCCGAGATGACAATCCTGAAGGCGATGGGGACTGGGACTGAGCCGAGAGCGCGTGTCTTCCCCCCACCCTCTCCAAACCCTCTGTAATCACCCCCTGACTTGTGTCACCCTCCAATAAAGTCACACAAACCTCAGGCACCTGCTCTCGCTGCAGGGAGTGGGCTCTGGTGAGGGGGGCTGCCACCACGGGCACCTTCCATGGCTCTCGGTGGGGGGCGAGGACAGTCTGAGTGTGGCAGAGCTAATCTACAGCAGCTGTCCCTCGGCCCCAGCCCGGCTTAGTCTCCCCCGGGCCCTCCCAAGCACATTTGCTGCCCCGTCCCCCGCCTGCTCATCTCCTGCCTCTTGTGTTAAATGTCTGGGGTGGGTTTTCATCCTCTCCTGCAGCTGAAACCCACTTCCCTCCACAAAACACCCTGAGCCCTGACAGTGCTGAACCTTCCAGCTCGCTGATGGAGAGTGTGGGGTGCAGTGGGGTCCCTTGGGGTGCAGGGGGTCCCCAGGGTTGCAGTGCTGTCCCTGGGGGTGCAGGGGGTCCCTAGGGGTGCAGAGGACCAAGCTGCGCTCTAGCTGGGGCTCCCCAGGAGGTGCAGCTCTCCCTGCACCAGCAAAGGGGTGCGGGAAGCGGCTCCTCTTTGTGCCGCAGCTGTTTGATTGTGCTGGGAGCACAAAGGATCCCCCCTCATTGTTTTTCCCCCCATCTTTGTTTTTTTCCTCCCCCCCATCCCTTCTTTCCCCACCTTCACATGGGGACACGGAGCAATGCAGAGCCAGGAATAAGGTCAACTGCACTCAAACCCGCAAAGGTTTTTCCCTTTTTTTGCTGTGTAACGGTGTCGATGTGGTTCTTACTGCTGAGCCAGGCTGTGCTGCCCGGAATAAATCCTCCCCCTTTCTGCAAATCCTGCTGCGTCCTCTCCCCTGGGCGATGGTGGGGATGGGGCTGGAGGGGGCTGGTCTGAGCGCTATAATGCAGACCCCAGGGCTCAGGCCGTTCCCCCCCATCCCGGGAACCCTGTTCCTTGTGCTCACATCGATTGGATTTGCAGACTCGGCGTTTTCTAGCTCCGCTTTCAAAGCTTCTGTTGATAAAGATAAAAATTCACGGCACGTCCCGGCATGAGCAGCAGCCGGGAAGGGGAGGGGAGCCAGTGGCTGTTGGTCCGGACTCCCCCTCCCAGCCCACGTTTCCCTGGGGGTGAGCGGTGTTTTGCCGTTCCCCATGGGCACCGGGGCTGTGCATGCACTGACTGGACGTGCAGCACATGTGAGCCGCAGCTCCCTGAGCCCCGCTGCCAGCTGAGCTGATTCCAGCCACGCTGAGCCGTGGGGTGCTCTGTGTTGCAGGGAAGGGCTCCCGCAGCAAGGAGCAGAAGCGGACGGTGGGAGCAACCACAGGATCGGCCTTTTCATGCGGCCGTGAATGGCTCTTTGGCAGCCAAGTAGCTCCAGGCATCAACACCAACTGAAGGCACATGACAGTCAGATGTGTCCCGTGTCCCCCCAGTCTGCCCAGGCTCCCTCCAGCACTGGGCTGGGCCAGGGCACGGGCAAGGCATCGTGTTTGATCCCGTCTTTGTCAACCCCCATCAGACCCATTGACCTCTTTGTGGCAAAACACCATCCCTGGAGCTGGGCCAGGCGAGGCTGATGGTGCTGTCAAGGGGACAGGGCTCTCAGCCCATGCACGGGGCTGGGAGGGGCAGTAGCTCCTGTAGTGGGGAGGGTCCCACTGGGGTCCCCAACGTGTGTGGACCCCCCAGGGCACACAGGCCTGCAGGACACATGGGATACACCAAGACACCCAGTGCCCCAGGGTGCAGGGCTTCCCCCAGGGCACATGGGGACCCCAGGACACTCAGGGACCCCAAGGTGCTTGAACCCCTGCGGCACACAACCCCCCAAGCAGCACAGCTCTGGGGTGCATGCATCCACCCAGGGCTCATGGGACCTGCAGACACATGGTGGCCCCAAGCCTGGGGGCTCACCCACGGCCATGCCGGGGGTCCGGCAACCCCAGGCTGTGCAGCAGCCCCCCTCACTGCCAGGGTGTCACCATCATGCGGGTGCCCACCCTCCTCGGGAGGAGGAGCTGCGGGAGCCGCCTTTAAAGCGGGATAGAGAAAGGGCCCTTTCTTCCCCACCACCCCTGTCCAGCAGGCGCGCAGCTGCAGGGACACCAGGCAGGGCTGGCGAGGAGAACGGCGCAATATCAGGGGTCCAGGCTGGCCCACGGCATCCCCAGGACATCCGCAGGTGGTGGGACCCCCCATCCCCAATTCCTCTGCGTCCCCTCAGCCTTGCCACCACATGCCGTGGTTGCACTGGTGGGGCGGGCCCAAGGCTTGGCAGACGGTGGGTGCTGCAGGGTGCCCCGTGGGCGCAGCCCCCAGCTGGGGGTGCCCTGGAGCTGAGGTGGGGGCCATGTCAACGCTGGCCCCCCTGCGCCTGCTGCGCGAGCCCTGGAACACCAGCAAGGGCAACCAGAGCAACGTCACCTCTGTGGGCAGCAGCACCTGGTGCCAGGGGCTCAACATCCCCAACGAGTTCTTCCTCACGCTGGGGCTGGTGAGCCTGGTGGAGAACCTGCTGGTGGTGGCCGCCATCCTGAAGAACAGGAACCTGCACTCACCCATGTACTACTTCATCTGCTGCCTGGCCATCTCTGACATGCTGGTGAGCATCAGCAACCTGGTGGAGACGCTCTTCATGCTGCTGATGGAGCACGGCATGCTGGTGATCCGCGCCAGCATCGTCCACCATATGGACAATGTAATCGACATGCTCACCTGCAGCTCTGTCATGTCCTCCCTCTCCTTCCAGGGGGTCATTGCCGTGGACCGCTATATCACCATCTTCTACGCCCTGCGCTACCACAGCATCATGACACTGCAACGGGCCGTGGTGACCATGGTCAGCATCTGGCTGGCCAGCACCGTCTCCAGCACAATCTTCATCATCTACTACCGCAACAACGCCATCCTCCTCTGCCTCATCAGCTTCTTTGTCTTCATGCTGGTCCTCATGCTGGTGCTCTACACCCACATGTTCGCCCTGGCCCGCCACCACCTCCGCAGCATGTCCAGCCAGCAGAAGCAGCCCATCTATCACAGGAGCAGCCTGAAGGGAGCTGTCACACTCACCATCCTCCTGGGTGTCTTCTTCATTTGCTGGGGACCGTTCTTCTTCCAACTCTTCCTCATCGTCACCTGCCCCACCAACCCCTTCTGCATCTGCTTCTTCAGCTACTTCAACCTCTTCCTCATCCTCATCATCATCAGCTCGGTGGTTGACCCCCTCATCTATGCCTTCCGGAGCCAGGAGCTCCGGCGAACACTGTGGGAGGTGGTGCTGTGCTCCTGGTAGGCAGCGGGACGCGGGTAACAGCACGGCCGCTCCTGCCACGGGATGGACAGATGGATGTATGGATGGACGGATGGACGGGATGCCCTGCGGGGTGTCCCCGGATCCGGGCTGATGGGCTCGCGGTACCCAATAAAGGCTCTTTGCAGTGATGCTGTAGCTGGTACCGCCGTGCAGCCCCGGGTGGTCTCAGCCCTTCCCCGCCCCACTGTTTATTCAAAGCTCAATTGTTCCCGGTTGTCGCTGTCAGGCCACAGCCGCCTGCACTGGTCCCGGGACCGGGGGTGACCAGCAGGGACCGGGAGGGACCGGCGGGTTGTGGGAGCAGCCCCGGGCGCGGGCCGGCGGGAGGCCGGTCCCCGCGGTGGGGGCGCAGCCACGGCCGCCCCCGGACAAAGGGTCCCCTCGCCGCCGCCGCCGCCGCCGCCTTTGTTCTCGGGCCGCGCCCGCCGCCGCCCACCACGGCCCCGCGGGGGCTCCTGATGCCCGCGACCCCCAGGACAGCCCCCGTGCCCTGTCCCTGCAGACCCCCGCGAGGGGACGGGGCTTGGGGTGTATCCCCCCCGCCGCTGCCTCGGGATGCTCCCGCCGTACCGGGAGATCCCTGCCCCCACGCGCGGGTCCTGGGGTCCCCCCGCGTGCCGGGGCGGGCCCCCTCCCCTCCCCGCCATGGGTGCAGGGGTCCCCTCCCCCGCCCATGCCCCCCGCGGCTGCCGGGGGTCCCCGAACCGGCGGGGCCGGGGCGGGGCGGGGCGGGCGGCGGCGCCGGTGCCGCAGGGGCTGTTGCAGCGCTGCGGCGGCGGGCGCTGATTGGCTGCGGAGGGGCGGTGGCGTCAGCGCCCGGCCCGGTGCGGCGCGAGGCGCCTATAAAGGAGGCGGCGGCGGCGGGGCCGCCCCCCGCGCTCTCGGTGCCGCTTCGCTCCGCTCCTGCTCCCGCGCCCGTCCCGCTCCGGCCCGGCAGCACCATGAGGGAGATCGTCCACATCCAGGCGGGGCAATGCGGCAACCAGATCGGCGCCAAGGTAACGGCGGCACCGCCCCGCCGCGGCGGAGCGGCGGACAAAGACACCCCCCCCGCACCCCCTCCCCCTCCCCGCCGCACCGGGCGGACAAAGGGCCCCGCCCTCCCCGGCCCCCCCCGCGCCTTTGTCCGGCCGCCGCCCTTCAGCACCGCGGACAGCGCCCCGCGCCCCGCCGCCAGGGGGCGCCCGCCCCGCCCCGCCCTGCCCGGGGGGTCCCGGGGGTCCCGGGGGGCCCCGGGGGGTGCGTGTGTGTGTGTGTGTGTCCCGACACCGAGCCCTGTGCCCCCAGTTCTGGGAGGTGATCAGCGACGAGCACGGCATCGACCCCAGCGGCAACTACGTGGGTGACTCCGACCTGCAGCTGGAGCGCATCAGCGTCTACTACAATGAGGCCTCTTGTAAGCGACCCCCCCCGGGCCCCCCGGGCAGGGCAGCCCAGCACCCCCACCCCAGCCGTGGGGGGGGGCCTGTGCCTTCCCCCCCGGTGCAGGCAGGTCCTGTGTCTGCTGGGGCAGAGGGGGGCAGGTACACATACACACCCCCTGGGGCCCTTGGCGGGGGCAGATATGTGCACCCATCCTGTGGGACCCTGTGATTTTGGGAAGGCAGATATATGCATCAGCTCCATGGGGCCCTGAGGGTGGGGGGGGGCAGGCATGCATTCACCCTGTGGGACCTTGTGATTTTGGAGGGGCAGATACATGCACTCAGCTCTGTGAGGCCCTGCAGTGCTGTGGGGGACACACTCTTGCACCCAGCCCCACAGGGACCCTGTTGTCGGGGGGGGACATGACATGTGCACCCCCCGCCATGGGACCTTGTCCTTGGGGAGGGAGGGGGGCGGGGTGACACAACACATGCACACAGCCCCTTGGGGACACCGTGGTTGGGGGAGGTGCACCCAGCCACGTGGGACCTTGTCCTCTGGGGGTGGGGGGACACAACACACACACCCAGCTCCATGGGACCCTGTGGTCTGGCAGATGTGACACATAACAAGTGCACCCAGCCCCACGGGGACACCATGGTTTGGGGGAGTGCGCCCAGCCCAGTGGGACCTTGTGCTCTGGGGGGCATACGATGAGTGCACCCAGCCTCACAGGGACCCTGTGTTTTGGGGGGATGAACACACACACACCAGCCCCATGGGACCCTATAGGGTGGGGGGGTACCCCAGAGAGGGCACAGCAGATCCCCTCCCAGCATGGGGTCTCTCGCAGCTCACAAGTACGTGCCTCGCGCCATCCTGGTGGACCTGGAGCCAGGGACAATGGACAGTGTGCGCTCGGGAGCGTTCGGCCACCTCTTCCGCCCCGACAACTTCATCTTCGGTAGGTCCCGGGGTGGGGAACGCCATCCCCTGGGTCCCCATACCCGTCCCGGGCTGTCGCCATCCCCGGGGCGCTCGGCGGGTGCGTCCCCACCTGCGCCACAGGGCCTGGCACCACCGGCACGCCGCCAAACCTTTGCGGTTTCCGCTTCCCACCCCACCCCAGCTTCAGATCTCACCGATGCTGCCGCTGGCAGCACCCATCCCCTCCCCAGCATGGGCGTGGGGGTGCCGCCAGCCATCAGGTGCCTCTTGTCCCCCCACAACAGGGCAGAGTGGTGCCGGGAACAACTGGGCCAAGGGCCACTACACAGAGGGGGCTGAGCTGGTGGACTCGGTGCTGGACGTGGTGCGGAAGGAGTGTGAGAACTGCGACTGCCTGCAGGGCTTCCAGCTCACCCACTCGCTGGGCGGCGGCACCGGCTCCGGCATGGGCACCCTGCTCATCAGCAAGGTGCGGGAGGAGTATCCCGACCGCATCATGAACACTTTCAGCGTGGTGCCATCCCCCAAGGTGTCAGACACGGTTGTGGAGCCCTACAACGCCACGCTGTCCATCCACCAGCTGGTGGAGAACACGGATGAGACCTACTGCATCGACAATGAAGCCCTCTACGACATCTGTTTCCGCACCCTCAAGCTGGCCACCCCCACCTACGGCGACCTCAACCACCTCGTCTCTGCCACCATGAGCGGCGTCACCACCTCCCTCCGCTTCCCCGGCCAGCTCAACGCCGATCTCCGCAAGCTGGCTGTCAACATGGTGCCCTTCCCGCGTCTCCACTTCTTCATGCCGGGCTTCGCCCCGCTGACGGCCCGCGGCAGCCAGCAGTACCGCGCCCTCACCGTCCCCGAGCTCACCCAGCAGATGTTCGACGCCAAGAACATGATGGCCGCCTGCGACCCCCGCCATGGCCGCTACCTCACCGTGGCCACCGTCTTCCGTGGCCGCATGTCCATGAAGGAGGTGGATGAGCAGATGTTGGCCATCCAGAGCAAGAACAGCTCCTACTTCGTGGAGTGGATCCCCAACAACGTCAAGGTGGCTGTTTGCGACATCCCTCCCCGGGGGCTGAAGATGTCCTCCACCTTCATCGGCAACAGCACTGCCATCCAGGAGCTCTTCAAGCGGATCTCAGAGCAGTTCACGGCCATGTTCCGCCGCAAGGCCTTCCTCCACTGGTACACAGGCGAGGGGATGGACGAGATGGAGTTCACCGAGGCCGAGAGCAACATGAATGACCTGGTGTCTGAGTACCAGCAGTACCAGGACGCCACGGCCGAGGAGGAGGGCGAGATGTACGAGGATGATGAGGAGGAGTCGGAGGCGCAGGGTGCCAAGTGATGCCCGCTGCCCCCCCGCTGCCCGCAGTCTCCCCGGCTTCGTGCTGCTGCCCCCCAGCCGGGCTGTCCCTGCGTGTCCCTTTGGTGTCTCCTGATCCTGTCCCACCCTGAGCCGACTCAGCTCCCCCACTCCTCCTCCTGCCTCCCCCTTTTTCTTTTTTTACTGGTTCGTGTCTATTTTTTTTTTTGAATACTTAATAAATGTATTGCTGTCCAGGTACCACCTGTCTGCAGATCCTGGGGAGGGAGGGAGGGGGGAGCAATGGACCCTCTGCTGGGGGCAACTTGGGGGCTCAACCCCATTCATGGGGGGACTTGGGGACCCCACATGCCCAGGGTGGCTGTGCTGCTTCTTTCCTGGTGCCTGTCCCCAGTGTGTCCCCTTGTCCCATGATGCTGTGCCCCACACTGTCCTGGTCCCCAGGGAGGGGGCACAGGTGTCATTTCACCCGGCTGCAGTGCCTGGGAGGGTGGCTGTCCCTTTGTCTCCACTGTCACCCTTCTCCGTTCTGGGGTGGGGGATGGTGGCTGCCCCATCCCTGTGCCAGGACAGTGATGGCCCTTTGTCCCTCTAGACGAGGTGGGGACACGGACCCCAGGGTGCTCCCCCAGGGCTGGGCATGTGCCTGGCTTTGGGGGATCCGGGGCACCCCCAGCCCAAACAACCTTGAACCCCCTGACCCTGGTGACCCCCAGCTCCAGCCCGGGTGCTGGGCTGACCCGGGGGGGCTCAGGCTGTGGTGCTGCAGCCCCTTGGGGCCGCTGCTCCCTCCTGGGGGTCCCTGTGGGGAGAGGGACTGTGCCGTGGGGTTAAGGGGATGGGGACTATAGGGCTAAGGGCTCTGGGAGCAAGGAGCTGTGGGGCTGGGGCTGCGGGGAGCTATGGGGCTGGAGGCTTTGGGGACCAGGAGCTATGGGGGCTGGGGACTATGGGGGTTGGGGGTTTTGGGGATCGGGAGCTGCGGGGCTGGGGGCTACGCAGAGAAGCGGTCTGGGGTCTCTGGCGCAGGGGGCGGTGGGCAGGGGGAGCCGCGGGGCCGCGCAGGGGGGTCCAGCCCGTGTGCCCGGACGCCGCGTCCCCGTTGTCTCCCGGCGCGGCCCCGCCCGGGTGCGCTGCGGTGCAGTGCGGTCCGCCGGCCGGCGGGGGGCGGCAGCGCGGCAGGGCGGAGGGGGCGGGGCCGCCCGGCTGGGCGGAGCGCGGCGCTCAAGAGCGGGGGCGGCGCGCGGTGCTGCGGTGAGCGGGGCGGGGGCGCTGCCCCCTGGCGGGCGGGGGCGGGGGCGGGGGCGGGGGCGGGGGCGGGGGCGGGGGCAGGGGCAGGGGCAGGGGCAGGGGCAGGGGCAGGGGCAGGGGCAGGGGGCTGCGCCCTGCGGGGTGGGGCGCGGTGCGGTGCGGGAGGGCGGGGGGGAGCGGGGTACGGGGCAATAGGGGGTGCATGGGGCGGCCCTGCAGCGGGGGATGCGGGAGGGCTGGGAAATGGGCGGCTGTGCCATGCGGGGTGCGGGGGGGCTGTGCAACCAGGGGTGCGGGGAGCAGCCGGTGCAGGGAGGGGGTGCGGGAGGCTGGGCTGTGTGGGGTGCACGGGGGGGCTGTGCAATGTGGGGGTGCCGGGGGGGCGCTGCCATCCAGGCCCGTGCAAGAAGAGTCGGGGCTGCGGGCACCCCACGACGGGGAGCGACCTGCAGCGGGGGCTGCGCCGGGGGGGCCGGACGGTGCCGGGATGGGCTGACCGGGGCTGAGCCGGGCGGTGGCAGCCGGGCAGGGCGGGGACCGCGGGCGTGGGAGGCTGAGGGACGGGTTTGTCCACGGGGGACGGCGCCAGCGCCGGGGTGACGGTGCCAGTGGCGGCGGGTGGCTGAGGCGGCCGCCCGCGTCCCGCAGGGTGGGTGACGATGGCGTACGACGAGCGGCTGGCCCGCTTCCGCCAGGCCCACCTCAACCCCTTCAACAAGGGCCCCGAGCAGCAGGAGCACCCGGACGGGGGGGCCCCCGCCCCAGGTGGGTGCTGACCCCCCTGCCCCACGGCCGGGAGGGTGGGTGGTCTGGGCCCCATGGCGGGGCTGCCCCTGTCCCATCCCTGCCCCGTGGCCGGGGGGGTGGGTGGTCCCGGCCCCACACTGGGGGAGGGGAGGTGGTCCCAGCCCCCTCGTGGCACTTGCCCCCCTGCAGCCCCACAGCCGGATCCGTCCCCAGGGGACCCTGAAGGCACCCTGGACCTGGGGCTGGCCGAGGACCACTTCTCCCGCCCCGAGGTGAGCGGGGCCCAGGGGGAGCAGGCTGGGGGGTATGGGGCTGCTGACCCCCCTCCTCCTGCTCCCCCTGCTGCCGCAGGGCCTGATCCTGGCGCCAGATGTGCAGCAGCTGCGCCAGGCCATCGAGGAGTGCAAGCGGGTGATCCTGGCGCTGCCCGAGCACTCGGAGCGGCAGAAGGATGCGGTGGTGCGGCTCATCCACCTCCGCCTCAAGCTGCAGGAGCTGAAGGTGGGGCCGAGGTGGGGGTGTGGGGGGTCTCCATGGCTTGGGGGGTGCCACACTGACCACCCCCCACCTCTGCAGGACCCTGGTGAGGATGAGCCCAACATCCGGGTGGTCCTGGAGCATCGCTTCTACAAGGAGAAGAGCAAGAGCGTGAAGCAGATGTGTGACAAGTGCAGTACCATCATCTGGGGCCTCATCCAGACCTGGTACACCTGCACAGGTGGGGCTTGGACCCCCCCCAACCCCAGGCCCCCACCCCCTCCATCCCTGCGCGGACAGTCACCTGTCCCCGCCCCCCGCCCCAGGCTGCTACTACCGGTGCCACAGCAAGTGCCTGCCGCTGGTGAGCAAGCCCTGCGTGCGTGCCAAGGTCAGCCACCAGGCCGAGTACCAGCTCAGCATCTGCCCCGAGAGTGGGCTGGACAGCCAGGACTACCGCTGTGCCGAGTGCCGCGCACCCATCTCTCTCCGTGAGGCTGCACTGCTGTGTGGGGCTGTGGGGCTGGGATGTGTGTGGGGCTGGAGGGATCTAGGGGCTGCTGGGGACTTGGCGGGAGCTGAGGGCTGCATGGGGCTGGGGGCTGGATGGGGCTGTGTGGAGCTGGAGGGAGCTGTGGGGCTCTGTGGGGCTGGGAGGTGTGTGGGGCTGGGGGGAGCTGGGTGCCAGGGCTGTGTGGGGCTGGGGGATGTGTGGGGCTGGGGGATTGGAGGGGCTGGGGTCCTTTGGGGGCTTCATGGGGTTGGGGAGCTGTGGGGCTGGGGCGAGCTGGAGGTTGGGGCTCT
The DNA here is from genome assembly GCF_036013445.1 of Caloenas nicobarica. NCBI lineage: Eukaryota > Metazoa > Chordata > Aves > Columbiformes > Columbidae > Caloenas > Caloenas nicobarica. Next base: position 23,472,263 of record NC_088253.1, read on the forward strand.
GTGGGCTGCCTGGGGCTGGGAGCTGGGGGGAGCCAGGGGTCGGGGCTGTTTGGGGCTGGGGGGAGCTGGGGGTCAGAGCTGTTTGGGGCTGGGGTAGCTGGGGGTCAGGGCTGTTTGGAGCTATGGGGAGCTGGGGGTCAGGGCTGTTTGGAGCTGGGGGGGCACAGCGCGTGTGAAGGTGACGCTGGGGCCCTGCTGTGTCTCCGGGTGCTGCCGCAGGTCCCACGGGGGTCTGTGGCGTGGGGCCAGCAGGGTGTGGGGTGCCGGCGCGTGTGCCAACGCGTGTGCCGGGGCGTGTGCCGCCGCAGGGGGGGTGCCCAGCGAGGCCCGGCAGTGCGACTACACCGGCCTCTACTACTGCAGCAGCTGCCACTGGAATGACCTGGCTGTTGTGCCTGCCCGCGCCATCCACAACTGGGACTTCGAGCCCCGCAAGGTGCCCCTGGCGTGGGGCGGGGGCTCGGGGGTGCCCAGGGTCTAGGGGATCACCTGGGGGGGCTGTGTCGCTGGTTAGAGGTCACTTAGGGGGCTGTGTCCCTGGCCATGGGGGTCCCTGGGGGCTGTGTCACTTTGTGGAGGTCACCTGGGGGGCTGTGTCCCTGGCTGGAGGTCACTTAGGGGACTGTGTTCCAGTGTAAATGTCACTTGAGGGGCCATGTTGCTGGGCAGGGGTCCCTGGGGGCTGTGTCTCTGCTTGGAGGTCACTTAGAGGTCCATGTCCCTGGGCGTGACTGTCCCTGGGTCTGCATCCCTGGGCAGAGGTCACTTGTGGGGGTGTCCCCAAAGTTGTGTCCCTGGCGATGGAGTTCCTGGGCAGTGGTGCCGAGGGTCCCCAGGGCCGTGGTGGTGGGGACATCCCGGTGCCTGTGGGGTGATGGTGGCCCCGGGTGTGGGCCTGGCAGGTGTCGCGCTGCAGCATGCGGTACCTGGCGCTGATGGTGTCGCGGCCCGTGCTGAAGCTGCGGGAGATCAACCCGCTGCTCTTCAACTACGTGGAGGAGCTGGTGGAGATCCGGGTGAGCAGGGGAGCATCTGTGTGGGGGGACCCACACCTGGCAGGGCATGGGTGGAGGTCAGGATGGGGGGTGCCCAAACTGCTACAGGGCTGAACTTGACCCAGCCTGACCTTGTCCCTGTCACATGTCTCTATCCTGTCCTCATCCCATTCCTATCCCTATCCCCATCCTCATCTCATTCCCACACCATTGTCATCTCGTTCCCACCCCTGTCCCCATCCTGCCCCTGCCCTTTTCCCTGTCTTGGTCCCATCCCTGTCCCCATTTCCATCCCATCATGTACCCCCGCAGAAGCTGCGCCAGGACATCCTGCTCATGAAGCCCTATTTCATCACCTGCAAGGAGGCGATGGAGGCGCGGCTGCTGCTGCAGGTCAGCCCCCGTGGGCAGCCAGGCAGGGGGGACCATGGGCACAGGGCACAGCGGTGAAGGGCACAGCGGTGATGGGCACAGTAGGGATGACAGCGGTGATGGGCACAGTGATGATAGGCACAGTAGGGATGGGCACAAGGGTGACAGGCTGTCTGCCTGCAGCTGCAGGACCGGCAGCACTTTGTGGAGAACGATGAGATGTACTCGCTGCAGGACCTGATTGACATTGAAGCTGGGCGCCTGAGCTGCTCCCTGACGGAGATCCACACCCTCTTCGCCAAACACATCAAGCTGGACTGCGAGGTGAGCTGGTGCCATGGGGCAGCCTCGGCCGCGACCCACGGCGTGGCTCTGGTGGGGCCAGCACCCTGTTAGGGTGCAGGGGGCCCCACCGGGCGCCGTTGGGACCCTCTGCCCGCTCCCCACCAGCGCTGCCAGGCGAAAGGCTTCGTGTGCGAGCTCTGCAAGGAGGGCGACGTGCTCTTCCCCTTCGACAGCCACACCTCCGTCTGCACCGACTGCTCTGCCGTCTTCCACAGGTACGGCACGCACTGGGGGCAGCCGGGCCCGCCGGTGTGGCACAGGGAGGGGGGGACACGGGTGTCACTGGGCCAGTGCCATGGGGTGACCCATTGCTGTCCCCTCCCCGCAGGGACTGCTACTACGACAACTCCACCACGTGCCCCAAGTGCGCCCGGCTCAGCCTGCGCAAGCAGTCCCTCTTCCAGGACTCTGGCAACGAGGCAGAGCCCTGAGGGGGGCCCGGCCCCACAGCCCCCCCAACCTGCCACGGGGCCTTGGGACGGATGGGCAGCCCCCGGCTCTGTGAGGCATGGACATCGTGGGGGGGTCGGTGCCAGACCCCAGCTGCTCCCCAGGGTCGGATGAGCCCCACGGGAGGTGTCGGGAGCCGGTTAACAACCCACAGCAGCTCCCGCCACCCCTGCGCTGAGCCTGCCCCAGCCAGCCCGGAGCACAGGCAGGGGCGCAGGCAGGGGCTCCGCTGCCTGCAGCCACGCGCTGCGGGTGATCATGCCGGTCGAGCTGGAGCAACAGGTGCTGCCGGAGAGGGCGAGCACATGGGGACTTGGAGGAGCCCCCTGTGAGCGCGCTTGCCATACCTGTGGGTGCTGAAGGCCTGGGCGGGAAGCAGGAGCTGGGGGGCCCTGCCACCCCCCCCACACACACTACTGGGATAACGCTGCTGATTTTGGAGGAAAGCACCTGGTTCCACTCCCCACACCCATTCCCAGGGCTGCAGGGGGGCTGGAGCTGGGCAAGGCGCCATGTGAGGCTGCTCTCCCCACACCCCGCGGGTCCCCCCAGGTTTCCTGTAGCATTAACGAGGCCTCTTTGTGCAACCCGGCACTCGTGTCCCTGCTTTGGCGCGGCGTCAGCGGGGGCCGGGCCAGGGGCTCCCGTCGGGGCTGCGGCTGCAGCGGGGGGGTTCGCCCTACGGGAGAAGCACCGGGGCTGCCCCGACCCCCCCACCCCGGGCTTTCCTCGTGGGCCTGTCCCACCCCGGTGCCGTGTCGCATGACGTCATCGGTGTGACATAAGGAGGGGTGACCATCCCCGGTCTCCCGCCCTCCGGGAGGGGCAGCAGTCGGTGCTGTCCCGGTAACGGCCGGGCTCCCTCTGTCCTGCCCGGGGCATCCCCGGTGTCCGCCCGCCGTCCCTCACGGGCCCGACGGGAGCCTCGTGTCCCGCACGGGGGGTCCCTCCTCTAACCCCCCCCCGCTTTCCCTCCCCGCGGCGACGGAGACGGGCAGAGCCGCGGGGGTGGTGGGTCGGTCGGTTTTACCGGAACTCAGCGCTGCTACATGAGTGCGGGGCGGGCACCGGTACCGGCCCCGCTCCGCCGGGCCCGGGCCGCCGCTCCCGGGAGCCACGACCGTGCCAGCCTCGGGCCACAGGCTCTGGCCGGCTCCATGCCGCTCTCCGCGGGGCTGAGGTCCGCCTGGTCCCGGGGCCGGCCCCCGCTGCCTCTGCGCCCCCCTCCCGCCGCACCAGTCGTGCGCCCCGGCTCCCCCGGGCAGCGCGGCGGGTTCGGGCTCCAGCGCTGGCGGGGAGCGGCCGGCACCGGCGTGTCCCCGTGTCCGTGTGTCCCTCGGCGCGTCCCCGCCGCCCCCCGGGGCCGGGGCAGCCCTTAGGGCTCTCGGGGCCGCTCGGCGGGCAGGAAGGCGTCCGGGGGGCCCGGCGGCAGCTCCGGGTCACTGAGGTGCTTCTTGTCCCGTCCCTGCTCCCGTGCTCGGGTCCAAGAGGGCGAGCGCAGGTACCCAGCCCGCGGCACGGCTGGCGGCTGCAGCCCTGCGGGGACACACGGCTCAGGGACGGACGGACGGACGGACGGACAGGCCGAGGACGGTAGCGCTCGCTCACCGCTGGGCGACTCTCCGGCCGCGTTCTCCTCATCGGAGTCGGCAAAAACCTCGGCCAGCTCCTGGTCCGACATGTCGGTCAGCTCGGTCAGGTCCAGCAGGTCGAAGTGAACCTCCAGCGAGGAGACGCTGCTCAGGGGCTCTGTGGACAGCGGCTGCACTGGGGACCCGCCACGAAGCCCCGGGGACAGGCTGGGGACAGCGGGGGTGGGCACCCGGGGTGGGAGCTCGGGGAGCTGGCGGGAAGACAAGGGGCTCGGCGGGGACAATGGCCAGCTGGAGGCAGGCGGGGGACGCTGGGACAGGCAGGGACCCCAGGGATAGGCAGGGACCTTGGGCACTGGCAGAGGATGCCAGGGACAGGTAAGGACCCCAGGGACAGGCAGGGGCCCTGAGGGCAGGCAGGAGATGCTATGGGCAGGCGGAGGATCCCGAGGACAGGCAGGGGATGCCAAGGAACAGGTAGGGACCCCAGGGGTTGGCAGGGGATCCTGGGGACAGGCCGAGGATGCCAGGGGATGGGCAGGCTGCCTGCGCAGGGTGGCACTCACGTCTGCGCTCGGTGACCTGCAGCAGGCCAGCGCTGGGGATGGGGATGCCGCCCTGCTCCTCTGCAGGGGCTCCGGGGGGCTCCGGGGCTGGCCCATGGGTGGGGGTCCCTGCTGGGCACTCTGGGGCCAGTGCCTCCTTGCTGAGCTCTGTGACAATGGCATCTGCTGCGTCGGTGACAGCAGCTCCCTCCCAAGGCCCCACCAGCCCCCTCAGGGTGTCCCAGCTGAGGGGAATGAGGGCAGCGGGACCCCCGGAAGGACGGGCAGAGCTGCCCAGGTCCTGGCAGCCCCTGTGCTGGCAGCCGGCAGCCCCACGCCCCCCACCCTGCACAGCCCCTTTGTGTCGGCGAGACAAAAGCGCGGCCTGTGCCGGAGCCCAGACAAGGGATGGTTTGTCTCCCGGCAAGAGCCGGTGGGGCCAAGGCAGCCACAGTGGTGGCACAGCCCATGACCATGAAACAGCCGTGCCTGGACACCCCTCCGGGGCTGAGGGCACCAAGGGTGGGCAGGAGACCTTGTGTGTCAGGGGCAGCACTGGGCACCACCACTCATGGGGCCCCAGCCCACCCGAGGTCGGTGCTGGAGCAGGATGGACCCAGCTGTGCCCCGGCACCACGTGCCACCGGGTCCTGCCATCATCGCACTGCTGGGTGAGATGGCACAGGGATGGGCTCACCCCGCGCTGGGCATCTCCTCCTTCCCCCCAGGATGGTGACAGCGGGACAGGGGACAGAAATCCCCTGAACCCAAAGGAGGCAGGACAGGGAAAGGGACATTATGGGGGTGTTTGGTTCCTGGTACACGGAGCCACAGGACACTAGTGCCCCTGCTCCAGCACCAGCTCTGCTGTGTCCTGACCCCGCAAGGCAGGACCACGCACCCTGTGCTGCTGGCACCTTCCCACTGGCTGGGAAATGGGGTCCCCACCCTGCTCCAATGCTGGGAAGTGCTCCTTGGGGGGGACATGGGGGCTGCCTGCTCCTGCCCGCTCCCACCATCCCACCCCATGCACCACCACACTGCCCAGCCCTGTGGGGTGACACAGCGGTGTCACTGCCTGGAGCACGTCCTCCCCTTCCACCAGCAGCCTCCCAGCCCCACTCCCCCTTCCCAAACCCCCACCCACCAGGGCACTGGTCCCTGCCGCAGAAATCCCCTCTGGCCTCCGCCTGCATGGTCACGCCACGCCAGCCACACTGCCGGCCACGCTGCCCCGCTCCGGCCTGGGCTCACCGGCTGCCTGGCAGGGAGCGGGGCTGCCATCAGGGCTCTCTCCCCGCACACCGCTCTGCTGACTCACGTCAATCCGCAGAGCCCGGCAGCAGCCGGCTCCGGCCACTCCACTGGTGTCAGCCCCACTCGTGGCCGGTGCCCAGCCTGGTGACACTGTTCCCCCATGGGGTCTGGAGGGCCCGGTGCCACAGGAGGGTACAGCCGGGGCCACTGCCGCGACAGGGGCCGTGGCACAGCCGTGTGCGGGGCACATGCAGGAGGGATGGGCGTGCACAGGAGCCCCGGCACCACCCGTGTCACCATGCAGGACCCCGCTGCAGCCCCCCCTAACACTGGAGCCCCCCCAGCTCCACTAGCATGGCCACCACCCTGTCCCCAAGCGCCCCAGCCCTCCGCACTCCTCCACCAGCACTGGCACCCCATCTGCCTGCCCAGCACTGCCCCTGCGCCTCACCCTGCCCCGGGCACCTCGTATGCTGGCCTGGCACCCCACTGCACACCCACACCCCCTGGGCACCCCACTGCACCCCCACGTCCCGTGGGCACCCCCCGTGCGCACCCACAGTCCCATCCCAGATTCTCCCTGCACACACCTCCCTGCGCAGTCACTCCCCCTGCGTGCGCTGTCACCCTCCGTCCCGGCCCCCAGCCCCCCCATCCCACAGCTCCGCACCCCTGCAGCCGGGCACCCCAGCACGGCCCCCATGTCCCTGGGCGCACACACGCTCCCCCTTGCACATCCGCACCCCCACTTCCATCCCCCTGCACAAACGCCCCCCCGCACCCCATGCACCCCCTGCAACCCCGCACACACCCCCCGCACACCCCGCCCTGCACCTCCCTGCGCACCCCCGCCCCCCGCGGGGCCCGGCCCGGTTCCGCCCGCTGCGGGTCCCGCCTGGCCGAGCCGCCCGGCCCGGGGCCGCGGTGACGGGCGCAGCGGCCGTGCCCCCGCCCCGCCCTCACCTCCGGTGCCGGCCGCTCCCGGAGCCTCCATGAGCCGGGCCGGGCCGGCGCCGGTGCTGGGCGGGGCGGGCCCGGTGCCAGCCCGCAGCCCGCACGCTCCTGCCCGCCGCCGCGGGGCGGTGCTGGGGGCGGTGCGGGGGCGGGGGGGGACCGGGGCGTGCGGAGAAGCGCCCGGGACCGCGGGTCCGGGGGGCGGGAGGCACGGCGGGGACCCGGGAGGCCGCGGGGGTGCGGAGGGGACCCGGAGGAGGGCCGGGACACACGGGAACGGGCGCGCAGCGGGGACCCCGGGCGTGCGGCGGGGACTCGAGTCGCAGAGGGGCCCTGGGGGTCCCCGGGTGGGGAGGCCGGGGGTGCCGGGGCCCGGGGCGCAGCGCTGAGCCCGGGGGTGCGGGGAGGCACCGAGCACAGCGGGACCCCCCGCGCCCGGATCGGGCCCCCCCGCGCCCGGATCGGGCCCCGCCGCCGTTGCCAGGGCGGGGCCCCGCGTTGCTAGGGGGCGTGTCCTGCTGCCGCGCTCCTCTCGCGAGAGCCGCGCGCCCGTTGCCTGGAGACGGCGGCGCCGGGGGCAGCGGCCATGGTGAGAGCGGGGCTCGGGCGGGGGGAACCGCGGCCGGCGCTGGGCAGAGAGCCCGGGGCGGCTGGGGGCCCTGGGCTTGTTGCTGAAGGGGCCCTGGAGCCGGGGTTGCGAGCGGAGGGGGCGGGGTGGCCCCGCCCGGCTGGTTCCTGGGGAGGGAGGCCCGCGGGTGCGGGGGCTCCGGCCTGTCCCTCTCTCGGGGAGCCCCTTGTCGCCGTGCCCAGCGCTGCGGGACCCCCGTGAGGCAGGACTCGGGGTGCGCGCTGGAGGCTTCACCGCGGAGCTGAGCCGGCAGCGGCTGGACATGAGCTAAGCGTGTGTGGGGACCTCAGAGGGTTCCCGGCCCCTCCGTGGGGACGCCGGCTCCGTCACCCAGCGCTCCCTGTCCCCCTGCTCGTGTCCCCGCCGGGAGAGCAGGTCGGTGGGCTGGGCTGGCACCGGAGCTCTGGGTGCCACAGCTTCCTCTTGGCACCGGAGCCACACGCACAGCTCATGTATTTTGTTTTCTTTCCTTAGGCGCCCAAAAAGAAAGCGGGAAAAAAAGGGAAAGGGAGCAAAGCTTCAGCAGTGCCCGATGTCTTGTCCCCAGAGGAGATGAGCAAAGAACAGGTGAGAGACACCCCCGGCCCCCAGCCCACCCCTGGGAGGATGCTGCTTGCAAGGGCGGTGCTGAGGGACCTCTGCTCAGTGCCTGGCTCTGGGGACAACAGGTGGCCGAGGGTGACAGGGACAAGCGATCGGGGTTCATTTCACTGCCTGACACCTGTCTGGGCTGTGTGTGGGGTTCTCACTGTTCCTGGAAGGAGCAGCCCCCTCATCCCACCCTCACTTCCATTGATCCAGGGTGCCCTGCTCGCCAGCCCTGTGTCCTCGCTGTCTTCTCCCCGACGCCGGCAGCTGGCTCAGCTGGGTGATGGCTCAGCCTGGAGCTCTGTGACTGCAGCTGCCGTGCTCTCAGCCATGTTGCTGCAGGGGCAGGAGGCTCCTGTGGGCACAGGGAGGGCGAGCAGAGGTGGAAGGTGCAGCCACTGCCCCTCGGTTGCCCCAAGTCCTGCTTGTTTAGCTGGGCGTCCTCCAAACAGAGGAGGAGATGGTTCTTGCCTGGGGACCTCAGTTCTGGGATAAGATCTTGTGCATCTCAGTGCCAGCAGTGTGCCCAGGTGGCCAGAAAGGCCAATGGCATCCTGGCTGGTACCAGCACTGGTGTGGCCAGCAGGCCCAGGGCAGTGACCGTCCCTGTGCTGGGCACTGGGGAGGGCAAACCTCAAATCCTGGCGTCAGTTTTGCATCCCTCAGGCTAAGAAAGCCCTTGAGATGCTGGAGCGAGTTGAGAGAAGGGAACAGAGCTGGGGAAGGGGCTGGAGCACAAATGTGATGGGAGCAGCTGAGGGCCCTGGGGGGTTCAGCCTGGAGAACAAGAGCTGAAGGGAGACCTTCTGATCTCTGAACTGCCTGAAAGGAGCTTGGAGCCAGGGGGGGTCGGAACAAGCGACAGGACAAGAGGAAACGGCCTCAAGTTGCAGCAAGGGAGGTTGAGGTTGGATTTTGGGAACGATTTCTTCCCCAAAGGGCTATGGGGCATTGGAACAGGCTGCCCAGGGCAGTGGTGGAGTCACCATCCCTGGAGGGGTTGAACAGACCAGAGATGAGGTTCTCAGCGACATAGTTTGGTGGTAGTCTCGGCATTTTTGGGTTAATGACTGGACTCGATGATCTTAAAGGTCTCTCCCTCCTCCCTGGCTCTTCCCCTTGGCTTTGCAGCTGGAGGCGCACGTTGTGCGTCTCCGGGAGGAGCTGGACCGAGAACGGGAAGAGCGCAACTATTTCCAGCTGGAGCGTGACAGGACTCACGCCTGTTGGGAGATCACCCGCCGGCAGCTGGAGGAGAAGAAAGCAGAGCTGCGGAACAAGGACCGGGAGATGGAGGAGGCGGAGGAGCGGCATCAAGTGGAGATCAAGGTGGGAGAGGAGAAGACTAAAGGTGTTGTGAGCGCCCCAAGCTCCGGGTGAGCCTTGGGCAGCTCTGAGGAGGAGAGGGAAGAGGAGGAAGAGCTGGGCAAGATGCAAACCAGGAGCATCTCAGCCAATATCCCAGCTCTGGATGTCTCATGCTGGAGCCCCTCACCTAGTCTGTGGTTTGTCTTTAGGTTTACAAGCAGAAGGTGAAGCACTTGCTGTACGAACACCAGGAAAACCTCAGCGACCTAAAGGTGGAGGGCACCCTGTCCATGAAGCGGGCCCAGCAGGATCACTGGGCCCAGGAGATGGAGCTGCGCAAGGACATGCGCTCCTTGAAAGTGGAGCTGAAGGAGCAGGAGCTGGCCAACGAGGTGGTGGTGAAAAACATGCGCCTGGTACGTCCCTGGCTGGGCTGGAGCTGCGGACGAGGTGCCTCCGCTGCAGAGGGAGGTGGTGGGGCCGCAGGCTGTGCCCTCCCAGCCCTGGTGTGCGGCAGGAACAGGACAAGGGCTTCTTGGGGCAGGTCCTGTGAACCCCTCCCACAGCAGGGAGCTGCAAGAGCAGCTGGAGGGCCTGTGAGCTGCCGTTTGCATGGATGATGTGGGGTTGGTGCCATGGTGGCACCCAGGGAGCAGGAGGGACTCCCCTGGGATGCGGCTGGCACAGGATTTGGTTGTCTGCATCTAAAACGTAGCTTCTCTCTGACAGAAACAAGAGGAAGAGATCACCCGGCTGTGCAACGACTTTGAGAGACAAGTGAAAGGTCAGGACATGCGTGTAACTCCTGTGCGAGCTCCTTTTGTCAGTGCACCAGGGAAGGCTCCGCCGAGCTCTGCTGCGCTGCCAGGCTCCCTAGCAGGGCCTTGAGCAGAAAGGAGGCCAGTTTTCCCCCAGTTCTGGCTGGTTTTCCCCCGGTTCTGGCTGGTTTTCCCCCAGTTCTTGCTCCCCTGTGCTCTGGGGCTGCCAGACCTTCAGCACTGTGTGAATGGAAGAAGGCCGGGTGCCCATGGTGCGGGGTGCAGGCAGGGTGCTGTCGCTGCTGCAGGCCATACAGCTGAGCGTGGTGGAGCTCTTGCAGAGCCCTCGCTCCCGTCTCCTCCTTGGGGGACATCTCAGGTTCTCCTGGGCTGACTGGGAATGTTTAGCATCTCCATGCCCTCTTTCCAAGGATGCTATTTCTGGGCTCTGCTCTCCAGGGTCACAGTGTGGCTGCTCCGCATGCTGGTGGCAGCTGCAGTGACGCTGCTAATGAGCGTCTTGTCCTTGAGTAATGCAGCAGTGGCACACACCGGGCGGCGCTGGCTCAGGGAGCTGCAGGGCATTGCGCGGGGTCTCCCCGAGGTCCTCACAGCCCCTGTGCCCTCCCCAGAGATCGAGGCCAAGTACAACAAGAAGATGCAAGTTCTGCGGGACGAGCTTGACTTGCGGAGGAAGACGGAGATCCACGAAGTGGAGGAGAGGAAGAACAGCCAGATCAGCGAGCTGATGAGGAACCATGAGAAGGCCTTCAGTGACATCAAGAACTACTACAACGACATCACCCTCAAAAACCTGGCACTTATCACCTTGCTGAAGGTACTGCCTGTCCCCCTGCCTGGCCTGCAGTGTCACCCTGCCACCAAGGGACCGATCCTGTGAGGATTTCACCCAGATCTGGCCATTTCCCGGGTGGGTGTTGCTGCTCTCTGGAGGGTTGTACATCGTTACATGAGCTCCTGAGCGCAGGGAGGTGCATCTTGCTGGGCCAGCCCTGGAAGGGCGTCTGGGCGGTGTGGGAAGCTCTGAGGAGCTGGGCAGCCCCCAAGAGTTGACACTCGTGTTCTCAAGCGCAGGAGCAGATGGAGGAGATGAAGAAGAGGGAGACTAAGCTGGAAAAGGAGAAGGCGGATGCGCTGCTCCAGAACAAGCAGCTGAAGGAGTCCCTGCAGCACACCCAGGAGCAGGTGTTCGAGCTGCAGAAGAAGTTGGCCCACTACGACATGGACAAGGAGGCCCTGAAGGTGAGTGGCCAGCCCTGGCCTTTCCCAAGTCACCCTGGATTTTTCCTGGAGGGAGTTGCTTGGCAATGACCTCTGTCGCTCAGTGAAGTCCTCCAGTCCTTTCCAGCTCAGCCAGGTGTTAGTGAGATCTCGGTGGGACTCCCAGGACTCTGGCAGTGGGGAACCAGAGCAGCCCCCACTGCAGAGGGAGAGGGAGCTGCTGTGGGTGCTGCCTGGCCTGGCATTTCTCATCCATATCTCCTTGCTGGTCACTCTCCTCGCCAAAACATGTCCCCTGCCCCTCTCAGAGAAACCCCTGCTCCTTAACTGTCCCCTCCCTCTTGCAGCATGCAAAAGGCCATCTGAAAGTCAGCCAGAAGGAACTGAAGGATCTTCAGTGGGAACACGAAGTGCTGGAGCAGAGGTTCAGTAAGGTGAGCGCTGCTGGTGGCTCTGGGTGCCCCCCACACCCTGTCCCCTCTGCAGAGCAGGCGACACAGCAGAGGCTGTGCTTAGCCGAGGGCTTTCCGCAGCCCTAATCCCGAGCTGTGCGATAACTGCCGCTTCCCACAAAGCTTCTCCCAGCATTGGCCTCTCCCATGGTCAGCAGACAGGCCTGACCTTGTACTTTGCTAAGCAATCGTGCACGCTCCAGCGGTCCCCTCCCAACCTGCCAAGGCCTGGCCGCAGCATTGGCTCAGGGACAGAGAGATTGTCACGGGACACCACCCCAGTGTGGAGCTCCTTCCCTCCTTCTGCCAGCATTCGGGGGCCGCTCCCCCCGCGTGCCGTGGGGGGATGAGCCCTCTCGAGTGAGTTCTCCCCCACTCAGCCTCTTCCCCCACCAGCTAACCCAGATAAATCTACTGAGGCAAGAAGAGAGCTCATTTGCAATTCGTAGAAATCCCCAGAAATATGAACATTGATCTGAGGCCTCGTTAACAATCCATCATTAAGGCAGCAACATATTCAGTGCATTCAGAAATAGGCTGTGGAGAAGAGAATGTGTCCTAATTAGGACACTTATTAACTAGCTGTGAGCCAGGGATTCCTGCCAGCTGCCAGCAGGAGAGCAGAGACCCCGTGTGCTGCAGGGCCCTCTCCGAGGTCTCAATTAGTGCTGCAGCGAGCTTGTCAGCCCGTTCTGCTGTCAGGGGTGTCCTGGGGAGCAGGAAGCAGAAGTGCAGGTGCTGAGGAGGTGCCAGCCATGGCAGGAGGGAGGGAAGTTCTGCTCTGGCTCCTGCCTTCCCCGCGGCCTGCAGGAGCTGCCGGGAGCAGCCGGGCTGTGGCTGGAGCTGCCGGACCTGTTTGCCACCAGCCCCGGGTGGCCGTGGGCCCCGGGGGTCCCGTGGGCAGTGTGGGGACATTCTGTCTTTGGGAGCAGGTGCAGGCGGAGCGAGATGAGCTCTACCAGAAGTTCACCAAAGCCATTAACGAGGTGCAGCAGAAAACAGGCTTCAAGAACCTGCTCCTGGAGCACAAGTTGAAAGGACTCCTCGGTGTCCTGGAGAAGAAGGAGGTGGAGCTCAGCGAGGCCTTTGCAGCCTCCAACCTCGACCCGGGTGCCCTCTCCTTGGTCTCGAACAAGCTGGAGGTGTGCTGCTGTGGGCCCTGCAAAGGCTGGTTTTGGGGGGCAGAGGTTGCTCTGGGGGGAGCACAGACCTCGGAGCCTGCGGGTCCCCGTCTCACATGGCTGTAGCTGCCATGTCACTCATTCCAGACACTCCCAGGGCCACGTGCGGTGCCTCAGGGCATGCCGGCTCTCCCGCGAGAGCAGAGCGTGTGGGTGGCAGCTTGGCACTGATCTGTCCCTCAGGTGGGACGTGTTTCGAGGAGGATGGCCCCAGGCTGAGCAGCGCTCACCAGCTCTGTGCTGCGAGCAGCTGGCTGCGTGCGGGGACCCTCGGTGACCTGGGGTGCTCTGCGCACGGGGAGTCACAGCTGTGGAGCCTCGCCGAACCTCGCCTGGCCTCCCCAGCTGCAGAGACAGCACGGGCGGCTTCCCCAGGGCTCTGCAGTGTCTGCCGTGCTAAAAATATGTATGCAGAAAGCCTTAGCGTGGTGTCTCACAGACCCACATTCTTGGAGCCTGCTGCAGCCGTAACCGGAGAAGCAGCACTTGCTCCAGGTTGGGTTGACACACGGGGGACATTGGTTCCATGCTCAGTGAGGCCACCACCCCAGGGCCCTCCTGCTCATGCTGCACATGCCTGTCCCCTCCCAGGTCTCCTCTGGGTGGGTGGCAGTGAAGCTCGCAGACACCCCCTTGCCAAGGTGTCCTGGGGACGTGCACGGCAGTGGCTGTAGGATGGGGCAGCGGATGTGTCACCTACTAGCAGGTGCCACCGCAGCAGGAAGCAAAACACATTCCTGGGAAGGCGTCATGGCGTCGAGCTCTCCCGCAGCTGCTGGGATCCCAAAATTCCTCTGCCCGGCTGCCTCCGGCATCTTCTTGGGGACTCTCTCCCTGTAATTCCCCCAGTGCCGCCACGGCAGGGCGGTGCTGCCGGAGCAGGTGCTGCCGTCACCCCCCTTTGCAGCGGGGCTGACGGTGGCGGCTGGTGCTTGTGGTGTTGGTCCAGGAGGTCCCTGTCCCTGGCCTCTGCCTGGGGGTGGCTGTCCCCGGGGCTGCCGGCTGAAGGGGACAGGCAGGGGGGTGGCAGCCTGCCAAGCCGTGCTGCCAGCTGCTCCACTGGAGCCAGGCCGCTTTGCAGCTCCTCCGTGCAGGCAGGAGCGGCACAGCAGAGCATGGCACAGCCGGAGTGCCGCCGGGGCCAGGCAGCGGCTGCCTGACGCGCTGTGTCACTTTGCAGGACGTGCTCAGTTCCAAGAATGCCACCATCAAGGACCTGCAGCTCCAGCTGGCCCGGGTCTGCAAGGTGAGGGACAGGGCTGGGGGGTTCTTGGGTGGTGGCTGTGGCTCAGGGGGTGCAAACGGGACCTTCTGCCCTTGTCTTGCAGGCGCACAATGACATGCTGCAGACGTTCCAGGCGAAGCTGACGGACTTTGGGATCCCCCTGGACAACCTGGGCTTCAAGCCGCTGGCCAGCCCAGTGCTGGGGCAGGTGCTGGGACAGGGCCCCGCGGGGCTGGTGGCGGTGCCCACCTGAGCAGGGACCTGCAGGGAACGGGGCTGTGCCCCCTGCCTGCTCTGTGCCATTAAATAGCACCCTCCCAAGCCTTCTGGAGGATATGGACGACCCTCTCCCTCCTCCCTGAGGGGCTTTCCTCTGGGGCAGCCCCCCACTCCTGCTGCAGGGGAGGCTGGCCACAGGCAGCTGCCAGCTGGGTCAGCTGTGACCAAGCAGTGCCCAGCGTGGCACAGGACTACGGCACAGCCAGAGGGCTCCCGGCATCCCACCCGCTGGCCCCAGCAGGAGCAGGGCCCCCCCGGGCCCCCCTGCCCATGCTGCCCCCAGGGTTCCCCTCCTTTCCCCCTCCAGAAGCCGTGTGTACACTGGCCCCAGGAAGGTGATTTTTTTTGAGACAAATGGTGCTGTTTGAAGCCTTTAATGGTGTCAGTGCCGTAGTTCCCCCCCGGTGCCTTGTGTCCCTGGGGGAGGACACTCCTGTCCCCTAACTGCCCCGGTACGTGGTGTAGGAGTAGGGGCTGATCAGCAGCGGGACATGCAGCTTCCGTGCCGGGTCCGTGATGGTGAAGACAACCTGGGGGAGAGCGAGGGGCAGCAGCCGGGGTTCAGTGAGCCAGAGCCGGGCTGGGGGGTGCTCAGAGCAGCACTGGCAGCACTGCAGGAGGGAGCAGGCAGCTCCCCCAAGCCCGGCCATAGCACCCGGACTCTGCTCTGGTCCTGCTGTGGCTTTGGCCACAGCCAGCTCCCATGTCACCCATCCCCTGCTCCCCGCACTCTGTACCTCCACAAAGGGGTAGAAGCTGGTCTGCCCCAGGCCCTGCCAGTACGCCGCCGTCTCAAAGCGCAGCTTGTAGGTGCCGGCCCTGGCCTCTCCCGCAGCCAGGAGGGGCTGGCAGCGCCCATCCTCGTTGGTCCACCTGCAAGCGGGAGCGAGTTCTGCCGTGGTGGCTGTCCCAGCCCTGCAGTGGTGGCTGTCCCCAGGGCGCAGGCTGGGCAGCCTCTCCTGGCCGCCACCTGGCTCTGGGGACACAGGAAGCAGCATCCCCTGCCCGGTGGCTGCCCCTGGCTCTCTTACCTCTGCACCACCTCCGTCCACTGCCCTGGCTCCTGCAGCTGGGCCAAGCGGATGGCGAGGCCGGCTGCCGGCAGCCCCGTGGCCGTGTTCAGCACGTGGGTGGTCAGGGAGCCTTTCAGTGTCCCAGACATGCCGCTGGCCTGAGGTGGAGGAGTAAGCGAGGCTGAGACGCGTGCCGCCGGGCTCCACGCTCGTCCTGGTGGGCCACAGCGTGGCGGCACTGGCTGGCCCGGACCCAGGGAGGAAGCAGCTCCATATCTTTTCCCCTTCCCTGCCCGTGGTGTCACGTGTGGGCAGACGTTAACCCTGCAAGTGCTCCAGAGCTGCCCAGGGCCAGGGGCCACTTCCCATCGCTGGGTGGGAGCATGACCCAGGGACTGGTCCTGCGGCTCTGGGGCTGCTGCCGGCCAGGCAGGGCTGGGCTGCCTGCCTGGAGCGGGACGGGCTCCTGCTGCCGTCCTGGCACCGGCTCTGGGCCTCGACTACCGGATGAAGAGGGGACACTGGAGAGGCACAACTACAACAAGGGTGCCCGGCTGCTTACCTGGCTCTCCTCCACCCTGCTCAGGCAGGATAATACCGCACAAAATGCCATCCCCTGACCTGGATGCCTGTCCTGGCACCGCAGCCTCTCCCCACGGAGCTGGCAAGGCTGGATGCTGCTATCCCAGTGTGGGGCTGCGGCAGCACCGGGCGCTCCTCCCCGGCTGGGCTGAGCCAGTGTGGGTGGCTTCCCCCTGGGAGGTGCACCTGGGAGCCCTGCCGGCACCCAGGCTCCGGCAGCACCGCGGCCCTGGGGCTGGTGGACCAGAGCCCAGCAGGGCATTGGGGCACCGGGCCAGGAGGAGCCGCGGCAGAGCTGCCATCCCAGCCTGGAAAGTGCCTGGAGTGCGTCAGTGCCGCAGCAGCTGGGCATGTGGTGGGGGCTGCCAGGAGCAGGCAGCGGCTTCACCATGGCCTCCCCCTGCCCGTCTGCTGCCGGGGGGCACAGGGGTGGGCTCAGTGCCTCACCTGCACTTTGATGCAGGCAGTGGCGGTGGCCTGCAGCCCGGAACCTTCCGAGTTGACAGCCTGGATCTCCAGGGTGTATTCTGGGACAGCCTGCAGTGAGAGACAGCGTCACCCTCAAATGGGGGGCGAGAACCAGACTAGGCATGTGGGGGGGTGATGGGCCATGCCCAAGGCTCACCTGTGCCACCAGCCCTGCCGCTGCCACAGAAATCACCCCAGTGCTGCCGTTGATGGCAAACATGTGGGGCTGGGGCTGGTCTGGCGTCTGGCGCAGGATGGAGTAGACCACGACCCCATTGCTGGAGCTCATGGCGCCATCGGCGTTCGTGGCCACCACCTGCAGCACGGGGGTGCCTGGGGTGGGTGGTTATTGGTGACATCTCCCCCGTCTCTCTGCTACCACCCTGGTTCTGCCTCCTGCTCAGCAGCATCAGTCTCACCCAGCTCAGCCCCCTCCAGCACGGTGCTGCAAAAAACCGACTGGGTGAAGATGGGCCGGTTTTCATTCTGGTCCGTCACGGTGATGACGATCTCCATGGGGTCCTCCACGGGCTGCCCGTTGGCTGACACGGCGTGGGAGAAGAGCTGCCAGAGGCACCATCAGCCCTCGTGTGTCCCTGGGGACTGTCCCCTCCCCACCCTGGTTCCCCACTCACCACGTATTTATCGATCTGCTCCCGGTCCAGCGGCTTCGTCACCTCCAGCCACCCTGTCTCGCGCTCGATGGTGAAGACGCCCACGGGGGGAGAGTCTGCCCCCTGCCCCGTGATGCTGTAGAAAACCTTGGTCTCCTTGTCCTTGTTGGATTTGATCTGGCGATGGGGCACAGGGGGGTTAGAGGGGTTGTGGTGCCCCAGGGACCCCCCTGCCCTGTGCCTCGTCCCCACAGGGCCACGTACCTGCACCAGCTTCTTGGGGAAGGGCCCCCGCTCATTCTCGGGGTAGTTGATGGGGGGGATGACCCAGTCCCTCTTCTGCCGCTGGAGCCCATGGGTGCCCTCGGGGAAGGCCAGCACCCCCTGCAGGACAGAGAGCGGGGCTGAGGGGCCACGGAGCTTTGCCCAGGGGCTGGGGGGGCTGTCCCGCTGCCTCCGGCACCGCAGACAGATGTGGGGACGGTCCTACCGGCAGGAGGAGGAAGAAGAGGAAGGTGAAACTGGAGGGCGACATGGCTCCGGCTGCCCTGGCTGGGACCTTCCCTGTGGCTGCCGTGACCTTGGCCGAGTCCTGCCAGGACGGCTGAGTGCCAGCCCGCGGGTGCCAGGATGTGCAGGGGGGGCCCAGCTGCCACCACCAGCCTGAGGGGACCAGCACGGGGCCAGCGGACAAGATGCTGCTCCAGGCTGGGGGGTGACGGATCCCAGGAGCCCAGAGGGGCCACAGGACACCCCACCGCAGCAGGGCTGGGGTGTGCACATGGCCCCACCCCAATGTCCCTCTTCACTCCGGGGGTCCCATGCACCCAAACTCGAGAGGGGGCTTCGGGCCCCCCAGGCCCCCCAGGCATCCCTCACCAGCAGCCCGATGCACTGTGGAGTGCTGAGGACACCCCGAGGAGCTGAGCCCCTTCCATTGAACCCTCGTAGCCCCCACCCCCAGCATGGTGCCACCCCCAGGTGATGCTCGGGACCGGCCGGGCCCCCCCGGGTGCTGGGGAGGGAGTAGCATTGCGGCTGATGCCCGATGGGACCCCCCAGGGCGGAGAGCACCCCGAACCCTGCGGCAGAGTGGGCCGGGGGTGCTGGGGGAGCCCCCGCCGCAGGGTGCCAGGTCGCCGGATGTGGGAGGTCCCCGGGGGTCCCCAAGAGCCGCAGCTCGGTCCCGAGCGGGGGTACAGGTCGCACCGGGGGGCGCTCAGCCCCGGTGTGGGGCCGGTACCGGGGCCGGGGGAGCCCCCGGGACGGAGGAGTGTGGGGTTATCGCTGAGGTACCGGGGTGCCCGGGGGCACCCGGAGGTACCGGAGGCACATGGAAGGACACACGGCGATATCGGGAAGGCGCCCGGAGATCCCGGGATGCCCGGGCGGTGTCTCCGGGGCCGCGCGGAGTTACCGGAGAAGCAGCGGCGGGGGCCGGAGGCACCGGGGGCGCAGCACGGAAGAACCGGGGGTTCTGGGGGGGTAACCGAGGGACCGGGGTCGCTCTCCGGGGCGGGCCGGGGCGGGGCGGTACCTGCGCGGCCGCCGCCTCACCTGGAGCGGCGCGTTGCAGCGGGCGGGGCGGGGCGCGGCGGGCGGCGACCGGAGCGGCGGCGGCGGCGGCAGCGGCAGCGGCAGCGGACGGGCCATGCGGCAGCCGCGCTCCGGGCTCTGCCCGCTCTTCATCCTCCTCCTCCTCCTGCCGCTCCTGCCGGCGGCCGCCGCGCTCGCCGCTCCCCCGGCCCGGCCGTGCGTCCCCCCGGGGCTGCGCCGCGGGCCGCTCCCGGCACCAGGTAAGCGGCGCCGTCGGGGCGCGGCTCCTCCCGGCCCCCCGGGACCCTTGGGATGCGCAGTGGGGGCACCGGCCGTGCGGGGACCGGGGTTACTATCGGGTGCGGGATCGGGATTGCGATCGGGATCGGGTCCGGGGCGCCGCTGGGGCGGGCGGGCCGTGCCCTCGGGTGCGGGCCGGGCTGGGGGCGGCGGGGGGGTCCCACCTCGCTGCGGTGGTCGGCCCCACTCTGCCCCCTGGCTTGTGGGGCTGGATCTGGGATTGGGTGTGCCCGCCGGACCGTGGGGCTGGGTCCTGGGGAGGGATGTGGGGCCGGCTGTGCCCCCCCGGGCTATGGGGTCTGTGCTTTTCAGGGAGAGCTGGTACTGCCCCGGGTGTGGGGCTGGCAGGGATCCGGGGCATGGGGCGAGCCGTTCACTGGGTGTGAGGCTGAGCTGTGGGGCTGGCCAGGCTCCTGTGTTATAGGGCTGTGGGGCTGGGCCATGGAGCTGCCCCTTCCTAAGACTGGGCCGTGGGGCTGGCGGTGCTCCCCCAGCAGCGGGGCTGGGCCGTGGGGCTGGCGGTGCCCCAAGCAGCAGGGCTGGCAATGCCCAGCCTGCCTGTCTGGCCCCACTGGGGATGGTGGCGGCTGATGCTGGCGCCTGCGGTCCAGCCGTGGGGCACCCGTCAGGGTAGGGCTGGATCCCCGCAGGGTGGGTGCCTGGCGCCGGGCTGGCGATGGGGCTGGGTGCCCCAGGGCCACCTTCTCCAGCCGTGGGCAGGAGCGGGTGCCGTGGGCTGCAGAGTCCAGCTGGCCTGGCCCGAGGCTGGGCAGGGGCTTGGTGCCGCTCTTGGCCCAGTGCCGGTGATGCCCTGGGGCTGGGGCAGTATGTGTTGCATGGGCCTGTTTGCCCCATTTGCTCGGCAACGTCCTGGGGGTGCAGGGCTGCTCGGGAACCGCAGCCAGAGCCAGCGCTCGCCTAATGGCCGCGAAGCACTAAAAGCTCTTCCCGGCCCTAAGTGCTCTCAC
Source organism: Caloenas nicobarica (assembly GCF_036013445.1). Classification (NCBI taxonomy): domain Eukaryota; kingdom Metazoa; phylum Chordata; class Aves; order Columbiformes; family Columbidae; genus Caloenas; species Caloenas nicobarica. Next base: position 23,491,915 of record NC_088253.1, read on the forward strand.
TGTGCCGGGAGAGGCCCTGACCTTCGGATGCCACATTCCGCTGCTTTGGCCGAGCCCACCAGGAGCTCCTGCCAGGCTGCGGGATGGAGCTGGGCTCTGCCAGGACCCCGCGCGGGCAGGGGCTGGGGTCCGGCCACACCGCTGCAAAACCCTCAAAACCCCCCTCCTGTGGGCAGCACGTGGCCCTGACACCAGCGGTGCAGCTCCACCGGACACAGTGCCACGGGGGCTCTGCATGGGGGGACCCCGAGGGCACAGCGGGGTTTGGCCCCCCAAGGGGGCTGGAGCAAGGCTGCGGACCCGGACCCCCCTGTGCCGCCCAGCCTTTGGTGGGGAGCAGGGCTGGGGGGTCCCCACGGCGGGTGCTGGGGGCTCCCTATGGTGGGTGTTTGGGGCTCCCCGTGGCTCCTTGTGCCCCAGCCCCACTTGCTGGCATGGCTGGGTCCCTTCCGGCCCTGCTGATGTCCCTTATCAAGGCCATCGCGGCTGGGAGGGGCCCTCAGTGCTGCCCTCCAGGCACGGCTGCTGCACCCAGCATGGGACAAGGGACCCCACCATCGCCCCGGGGTTCGCTCCCCATCACAATATGGGGCAGCCGTGGGACACAGCTCATCTTAGCCCACTCCACATTCCCCCTGCTCCTGCAACCCCCCAGCCCCGCTCCCCATCCCCTCCCGGCTCTCGTGGCCCCTTGCTGCCGGCAGAGCTGGTTTAGCTCCACTAATCCCCTAATCCTGTGCCCGGCTGGGGGTGCAGGGAGCTGGGCCATGTCCAGCGCGGGGGATGCAGCGTGGTCCTGGGCGGGGGGCCCGTGCTGTGCCCCATGTCCTGGCCATGGGGGGCTGGGAGCCTGCTGGAGGGCGACACACTGGGTGGGGGCTCTGGGAGCCCCGAGGGGGGTGACACACCAGGTGGGAGGCTGGAGCAGGGCCCTGCCTGCCCAGGAATTTCCCGTCATCAATGAAACAAAAGCCGAAACCTCCGCGCTCCTGTGCTGCTCCCGGCATCCCCTGCCTGACCTGATCTGCCTCGGGAGGCTGGGGGGGTCGCAGGGTCCTGGGGCTGCTGCCTTGAGGGGCTGGGAGACAGGTCCCCCCGGCCACCCTGACCCTGTGCCCTCCCGCAGCGAGCTCCGGAGGCTGCGTGGGGCCGTACAGGTCCGAGGAGCCCGATGTTGGGGTGCAGGAGGACGGGGGACCTGTGCGGCTGCTGGGCGTGGGCAGGGTGCTTGCTGGCCGCCACCGGGATGCCACCGGTCAGCCAGACCCTGCCCCTGTCCCCGTGCGGACCAGGCGCTCCCCCCAGGTAACGCTGCCCATCTGCCCCCTCCCCATCCCCTGACCCCCCACTGGCTGCACACTCACACAACCTGTCCCGCAGGAGCTCCCCGGGGCTCGTGCCGCTCCCAGGAGGCGGAAGAGGGACTGGGTGATCCCCCCTATCAAGGTTCCTGAAAATGAGAGGGGCCCCTTCCCCAAAAAGCTGGTTCAGGTATGCGGGAGGTCGGTCTGGGTGGGGGCTGGGGCTGAGCATGGCTGCGCACGTCGAGGGTGGGAGAGATGCTGGTGGTGGCCATTCCCCTGCATCGGGGCTGGGGGTGCAGGGGGACTGAATCCCCCATGTCTCCTCCCAGATCAAATCCAACCGGGACAAAGACACCAAGATCTTCTACAGCATCACGGGGCAAGGGGCAGATGCCCCCCCTGAGGGCGTCTTCACCATCGAGAAGGAGTCGGGCTGGATGAAGGTGACGCAGCCACTGGACAGGGAGCGCATCGACAAGTACCATGTAGGTCCCTGCCACCATGTGCCACGGTGTGCCATGGTGTGCTGGTGTGCCGTGGTGTGCCAGTGTGCCATGCCGGCCCCCCAGCTCACCCCTCCGCCCTCCAGCTCTTCTCACACGCTGTGTCTGAGAATGGCAAACCGGTGGAGGAGCCGATGGAGATCATAGTGACAGTGACGGACCAGAATGACAACAAGCCCCAGTTCACGCAGGAGATCTTCAGGGGCTCCGTGCCCGAGGGCGCTTTGCCAGGTAGGACCCTGTGCCGCGTCCCTTGGGGAGAGCCCTGGGACCGTCCCTATGGGGGACGTGGGTGCCCGTCTCCCCGCTCACTGGGATGTCCTGTCCCCAGGCACCTCCGTGATGCAGGTGACCGCCACGGACGCGGACGACGCGGTGGAGACCTACAATGGCGTCATCGCCTACTCCATCCTCAGCCAGGAGCCACGGGAGCCCCATCCCCACATGTTCACCGTCAACAGGGCCACTGGCACCCTCAGCGTCATCGCCAGCGGCCTCGACCGGGAGGTGGGCCTGCAGCACTGCGGGGGGGTCGGCCCTGGGCCTGGGTGAGACTGACGCTGTGTCTGTCTGTCTGTCCACCACAGCGCGTGCGGGAGTACACGCTGACCGTGCAGGCGGCCGACCTGGACGGCGAGGGGCTGACCACGACGGCACTGGCCGTGATCGAGATCGCGGATGTCAATGACAATGCCCCTGAGTTTGACCCCAAAACGGTAATGTGGGGCGCCCCCAGTGGGACCCTCTCCCCGTGGGATGGGGCCAGGCCAGTGCCCGGCGGGCTACGGCACTGACGGTGCTGCACACCCGCAGTACGAGGCGGCCGTGCCGGAGAATGCGGCCGGGCGGGAGGTGGCCCGGCTGGCTGTCACTGACCTGGACGAGCTGAACACGCCAGCGTGGCAAGCTGTGTACTCCATCCTGCGCGGCAACGAGGGGGGAGCCTTCGCCATCGCCACCAACCCCGCCAGCAATGAGGGCGTCCTCCGCACCGCCAAGGTAGGTGTCCCCTCCACGTCCCCCCTTGCCACCCGCAGCAGGGTGCTGCCCGTACCCTCCCTTCTCCCAGGGTCTGGACTACGAGGCCAAGAAGCAGTTCGTGCTCCACGTGGCCGTGACCAACGAGGCCCCCTTCGCCGTGAAGCTGCCCACGGCCACTGCCACGGTGACGGTCAATGTGGAGGACATCAACGAGGCGCCTGTATTTGAGCCACCGGTGCAGCTGGCCCGGGTGCCGGAGGACGTGCCGCCGGGGCAGACTCTCACCTCCTGTACTGCACAGGACCCCGACACGGCCCAGGGGCAGAGGATCAAGTGAGCAGGGATGGGGTTGAGGTCGAGGTCTGGGGGGGTCCCCGTTGCCCCCCACTGCAGCACCAGCTCCCCTCTGCCCCCAGGTACCTGGTGGGGCACGACCCGGCGGGCTGGCTGGCCGTGCACCCTGAGAACGGCCTCGTGACGGCACGGGACCACCTGGACCGCGAGTCGCCCTTCGCCAAGAACAGCACCTACGCTGCCGTGCTGCTGGCGGTGGACGACGGTGAGGGCCATGAAAGGGGCCATTGTTCCTGCCATCCCGCATGAGGGACATGTGCTGCCGGCACCAGGAACCACGTCCCAGCTCCGGCACGGAGCGGTGCCAGGACTGCCTGTCCCCACTCCTGCTCGGGGCATCCCCGTCCCCGTGAGGGTCCTGGTTTTGGGGTCCCCCCTCCAGCATCGCTCCCCTCCACAGGCTCACCGCCCGCCACAGGCACCGGCACCCTCCTCCTCACCCTGCTCGACGTGAATGACCATGGCCCTGAGGCCGAGCCCCGGGACATCACCGTTTGCAACCATAGCCCCCAGCCCCAGGTCCTCACCATCACCGACAGGGACCTGCCCCCCAACACCAGCCCCTTCCGCGCTGAGCTCAGCCACGGCTCGGGAGAGAGCTGGGCTGTGGAGGTCGGTGACAAAGGTAATGCCGGGGGGATGCTCAGCGCGACGTGGGCTGCGCTGCGGTGGCATTACTGGTGCACACCGAGATGGGTCACCCACGATGCCGGTTTGTGCAGATGACACCGTCACCCTGCGGCTGATGGCACCGCTGGAGCCGGAGCTCTACAGCGTCTACCTGCGGCTCTTTGACCGGCCGGGCAAAGCCCAGCTCACCGTCATCACTGCGCGGGTCTGCGACTGTGAGGGGCCGGTGCAGAGCTGTCCCCAGAGACCCCAGCCCGCCACCGGCCTGCCCTTCGTCCTTGCTGCCCTTGGCGCCCTCCTGGCTTTGCTGCGTGAGTGGGGGGTCCTGGGGTCCCGGTGCTGAGGGGTTGCACCCCACATGGGGCAGAGAAGGGGGACATGTCCCCACCAATGCTGGTGCTCCCCACAGTCATCCTGCTGCTGCTGTTGCTCTTTGTGAGGAGGAGGAAAGTGACGAAGGAGCCGCTGCTGCTGCCCGAGGATGACACACGGGACAACATCTTTTACTACGGGGAGGAGGGCGGCGGGGAGGAGGACCAGGTGGGTGTGCTGGGGGGCTGGGGGGGTGGTGCCAGTGCAGGCAGCCTGACCCTGCCCTTCTCCATCATGTCCCCCCCAGGACTACGACCTGCGGCAGCTGCACCGGGGCCTGGACGCCCGCCCTGACGTGCTGCTCCGCAACGACGTGGCCCCCACCCTCCTGCCGGCCCCTCAGTACCAGCCCCGTCCCGCCAACCCCGACGACATCGGCACCTTCATCGAGGAGGTGAGACCTGACCCCGGCCATGCAGGTACCATTGGGGTGTCCCCAGCACGGGAGGGAACAGGCACTGACCCCTCTGCTCCCCCAGAACCTGAAAGCGGCCGACACAGACCCCACGGCCCCCCCCTACGACTCGCTGCTGGTGTTCGACTACGAGGGCAGCGGCTCGGAGGCCGCCTCGCTCAGCTCCCTCAATTCCTCCGACTCTGACCGCGACCAGGACTATGACTACCTCAGCGACTGGGGCAGCCGCTTCAAGAAGCTGGCAGAGCTCTATGGTGGGGGAGAGGAGGACGATTAGGATCCCCCAGCCCCGCTGCCCCCCTGCCCCCTGCCTTACCGCTGCCTGTGCCTTGGGGCTGCCCCCTCCCGCTGTGCCCCCCGCCTTGGCGGCAGCCCCCTCACCTTCCTCTCCTGTATTTTTTTTTTTAATGTATTAAATAAAGTAGTGTGATGCTACAGATCAGGTGAGCGGGTGCTGGCGTAAGTTTTAATAAAGAATGTGGTTTTTTTAGATGCTCCAGCCTTTGCCTGGCTTTGTGCCCTGGGAGAGGTCCCTGGGGAGCTGCTGCCCTCCACAGGGGTTGGTGCTGAACCCAGCCCCACTGTGACCCCCCCAGCCCCATCCCACTTGCCCACAGCAGCCCCCATCTGTTCCCTGCCTGGTACCCACAGGCTCGGCTGCAGCATCGCCCATGGCGGGGCAGCGCCCATGGCCCCCCAGCAGCGGGGGCTCCCCTAGGGTGCCCCTGTCCCCACGGGGTTCAGAGCTGGTGCAGGGGGGCACGGGCAGGGCACTGAGCCCGCCACTCTGTGCCTGCTGCCCCGGGCCGAGGGCTCAGCACCGGCACATCCCCAGCCCCGGGAGATCCCACTGGCTCCGTGCCCGGTCCCGGCCACGCTCTGTCCCCCACGAAGCCCCAGGGGGCAGCCGATGGCACCGGGGGTCTCCGGGGGGTTGTTCGTGCCGTGGGGTCACCCCCAGCTTTACTGTGTGTGGGGTGACAGGGTGCTGGAGGGGTCGGGGGGGCTGCAGCATCCCGGGGGGTGGGTGCGCCCCGGCTCCTGCCCCCCCACCGACCGCCCCGAGCCCCCGCGCCCCGGACGGGCACCCACGGAGCCCCCGCGGCCCGGGGGCTGCACGGCTGGGACGGGGGGAGCGGGGCGCGGGGCCGGGCGGGGCGGCACCGCCTCCCGGCGGGGCGGGTCCCCCGGGGTGGGGCCGGCACCTGCAGGGCGGGATCGGCACCGGGACCGGACTCACCTGCGGATCCGCGGCGGCGGCGCCTCGATCCCTCCGGCTCCGCAGTGGCACCGGCAGCCATGGGGCGGCGGGGGGTCTGTCCGGCCCCGCTCTGCCTCCTGCTCCTCCTGCTCCAGGTGAGGGACGGGACCCTGGGACTCTGCCCGGAGCAGCGGGACCCTGCCCGGGACCGTGGGACCCTGCTCGGTGCTGAGCCCTCTCTCCGGGCAGGCCAGCCCCCAGCTGTGTGAGCAGGCAGCTCTGTGCCAGCCCGGCTTCACCGCGGAGACCTTCGCCCTCACCGTGCCGCAGGACAGCGTGGCGGCGGGACGGGCACTGGGACGAGGTGAGGTGGGGACTGTGGGCACAGGCTGGGTGTGTGGCACCGGGATGGCTGTGGGGATGGGCTGGGTGCTTGGGGACGGAGTGGCCATGGGGACAGAGCCAAGGCCACGGGGACGGGGTGGCCATGGGGACTGGCTGGGTGTGTGGGGACATGTTGGCCATGGGGACAGAGCCAAGGCCACAGGGACAGGCGGGGTGCATGGTGCTGGAGTTGGCAATGGGAGATGAAGCTGTGGCTCTGTGTCCATATGGTGCTGGGGTGGCAATGGGGACAGTCTCTGCCTGGCTCTGTGGGTGGCCGTGGGGACAGGGCCATGGGGACAGTGTCAAAGCGGTGGGGACAGGCTTGGTGCACACCGCCGCAGGTGGCACTGGGGTCAGAGCCACATCTGTGTCCGTGCAGGGCGGTGGGGCCGGGGCAGCGCGGGTGCTCCAGCACAGCAGGCCGGTGTTGGGGTGCGGGGGCAGCGGGTGCCTCTCCCCGGGGTGCGCCGGCGCGGGCGGCGCTGACTCAGGCGGTGCAGACCTGTCGGGGCCGGCAGCCGGGGCGTGGGGCTGCGCAGGCGCCTGTCCTGCCCCGCGCCTCGCCTGCCGCGGGGTCCCGGCACCTGGGGCGTGGGGGCTAACCCACCTTTCACAGCCATGGAACTGAGTCTCCAGCACGGCCACCCCAGGGGTCAGTGGCATGTCACCATGCCAGCAGGAAATCCCCGTCCTGGTGTGGCAGGTGCTGAGCCCTGCCTGTGTGGCTCTGTGGCTTTGGGGTGCGGGGGAGGCACCGGGGGAAGGTGTGTCCAAGGAAGTGGGTACTGGGGACCCGCTGCCGCTTTGGGGTGCCCTGCACATCCCCACCCTGTGATCTGTGGGTGCTGGGGGCTGCGGGGTCGCTGGCTTCAGGCTTGGGCTGTTGCCATCCGCGCTGGTTAATGGTTGATGGAGGGCTGGCACCAGTCTGCCGGGGGCAGCTGGAGCCGCAGAGCACCGCGCCGGGGGCTCCCAAACCCCCCCAGCTCTGGAAGCTGCCCAGGCTCGGGTATCAAGCTGCACCCTGCCCCACACCTCAGGAATTGCCTGTTCGTTAGCTTTCTGGTTGTTCATTAACGAAGCTGCCCGCTGCAGCAGCCTGTGCCACTAGAGCCGTGCCCGATACCAGGGTGACGGGTGGCCACGCGTCCCCGGTGTCTCCCAGCCACGCAGGGCTGGTCTCCAGAGCCAGGACCTGCTGGAAATCCCCCATCCCAGCACCAAAACTTCCAGTTTCGGGTCCCGGATGGAGATGGGGCGAGGGAGGAGGGAAGGGGATGGGTGTCTGGGCCTTGTGCCCACGCAGTGATGCCCAGCTGTGCCACGGCGATGCCCAGCCACGGCAGGGACACGCACAGAGGGTGCTCGGCCATGCTGCCCCCCATGCCACGCAGCACACCAAAGCTGGCGGTGAGGCTGAGCTGACGAGCCAGCCTGTAATTTGGCTGATGAGCTGAGCGCGGTGTTTTCCCTCCGACAGGTCTGGACAGGCCAGGGAGGCAAACAGCTGCGCGGGGGCCGCGGTGTCCCCGGGGCTGGGCTGGGACCCTGCAGCTCTGCCCGGCCTCGTGTCCCCCTCTGCGGGTGGGGGGGTCTCTGGGTTGGGGTGAGCAGCCCCCCTGGCCCACAGGACGTGACGTGGGCTGGGACGCTCCCCAGTCAGCCCTGGGTGGGGGAACCTGGAGAGTCTGGTGTCACGGTGAAACTGGGGTGACGTCAGCGGGTGTGTCAGCAGGACGTGCCACTCGTGGTGCCTTTGCCCTGGCTGCCCACGGGGTGACGTGACCCCCCCCACTTCCCCATCACCGTCTCCTGCCCCGGCTCGGCTGCGCTTGCACAGCCCAGGCAGAGCGGACACCGCTGGGATGATGGCCCTCGGCTCTGCCCTTGACTCAGCCTGTCCCCAGCCCCAGTGACACACCATGGGACATGGGGTGACTCGGTCCCCATCCAGGTGCGGGTCTCATCTCCCTGCCACGGCCATGACCCAGGCAGCCTGGCGGTCCCAGCACCTGTGGGTAGTGGTGAGGGTTGGGAAGGGGAGATCCCCCCGAGGGACCCTCACAGCTCCCCTCACCTCCCACCCCGCTGCTCCTGCAGAGGAGAGGGGCCCCGCGCCAGGGGAGGGATGGATGGGAGGGCTGGCTGCAACCGGCCCAGGAGCTGGAAAAACAGGTTGTGCACGGCTGGGCGGGGGAAGAGGGAGAGCAAGCACTCAGCACCCAGCCCTCTTTGCACCCATCTGGTGTAAGGCTGAGCACCCAGTGCTCATTGCACCCACCCAGCGTGGGGCGGAGCACCCAGCACCCATTGCACCCATCTCACGTGGGGCTGAGCACCCAGCACCCATTGCACCCAGCGTAGGGCTGGGGTCCAAGCACTGCCCCCTCACTGCACCCGTTCGGCACGGTGCCAGGACCCAAGTGATGATCTCTGCACCTGTGCCCGTGGGTGCCGGGTGCCTTTCCCCGCCGCCAGCCCCCACTGTGGCAGCACCCAGCCGGTCCCGGCACGTTCCTGCCCAGCCGGCACCACCGGCTGCCACAGCCTGTGCCAGGGGTTGCGCCGTGGGGCCGGGCTGGGCTGGCATTGTGCTGGCGAGTCCCCCCCAGCTGCCCGGGCTGGGTCGGGGGCACCGCGGTGGGCAGGGGCAGCCTGGAGCTCAACTATCGCTCCCCGCCTGCCGCCGTCCTGCTGCCGCCACCAAATTCCTGGGCTGCTTGTGGGCTGACGTAACCCCCCGGGCCACGGTGCTGGCCACGGTGCCGGCCCTGGCGATGGTGGCACCAGGCCTGGCAATGGCCTCACATCCAGCGTCTGGCTGTACTGCGCTGTTTCCACCCCAGAACGTTGCCTTCCCACGGTGCAGCCCCAGCACCCGCTCTGCGTGGGTCACGCTGGGGCCGGTGGTGACCATGCTGTTGGGGGCCTCAGCCTGGGTGCCACGGGCGCAAACAAACCATCACTCAGACAAAGGGTGTTTGTTCGGTGGCTCCGGCAGCGCAGCCCTGGCTCATGTGATGCCTGTGACGCTGCGGTGCTATCTCAGAGCTCACCACGGCTCCCGCGGCCAGTCCCGGCTCGTTCCATGCCCCAGCAGGCTGCCAGGCTGGCGCCACCAGGACACTGTCTGCCCCCGCTGTCCCCAGGGACCGCACAGCCGAGGTGTTGGTGCTGCCGGGGTGGGCTGGGCGTCCCAGCTGCTGACCTGTGCAGCGGGGCTGGCACAGGCGGGTGTCCCCTTCCCACAGCCTGGGCTGTGCCTGCTGCAGATGTGTGGCCATGGTCCCTGGCCACGCAAGGGCTTGGGGACCCCACAGGTCCCAAGGCCCCAGGGTGCCCACTGGCCTGCAGTGCCCTGTGGATCAGCCCCCAGGACCCGGGCTGGGTGCCCGTGCAGGTGAGCGGGTGCTGCCCTGGTTTTTATTTGTAAAGCGGTGATAGCAGCAGCACCCTCTGCCCGCTGCCACAGGCACAGCAGCGGTGATGTGCCATGCGTAGGGATGTGCTGTGCCACAGAGATGCACCGTGCACAGGGACGTGCCACATGACAGGGATGTGCCATACGCGGTGCTATAGATGGGGATGCACCTGCGACCCCACAGTCCGCCCGGGCCTCTGAGCCATGGACGTGCCGCGTACACCCATGTCACGCTGTCCTGCTGTCTGTCTGGACCACAGTGCCTGGGCCTCAACCCTGCCCTTGCCAGCTCTCCCTGGGGCAGCACCGGGACCCCCTGCCCACTCGCTGTCCCTGTCTCCAGTGAGTTTTAGGGACTGCGATGAGCAGCAACGTGGTGTGTTCCTCTCGGACGACACGCGGTTCAAGGTGAGCAGGGATGGCATCGTCTCTGCCACCCGGCCCCTGCAGCTCCAGCGGCGGCAGGTCAGCTTCTCCGTCCATGCCTGGGACACCACGGGCAAAAGGCACTCGGCAAGGGTGACCCTGCGCAGGCGGTGGCACCAGCACCATCTCCACCACCTCCAGCAGCAGCAGGTAAAGCGCAGCTCCTCTCCCCGGGGTCACCGTGGCTGGGGCAGAGCGTGTGCGGGTCTCAGTGAGGTGCTGGCACCAATCTGAGCCATCATCACTCTAGGACACGGCACCCGATGTCCTGACCTTCCCCAAGCGTGGCTATGGGCTCCAGCGGCAGAAGAGGGACTGGGTCATCCCCCCCATCAACTGCCCCGAGAATGAGCGGGGGCCCTTCCCCAAGAAGCTGGTGCAGGTACGTGGCCCTGCGGGGATGGGGCACAGGGCAGGGGGGTCCCTGGGGCACCACAACCCCTCTAACCCCCCTGTGCCCCATCGCCAGATCAAATCCAACAAGGACAAGGAGACCAAGGTTTTCTACAGCATCACGGGGCAGGGGGCGGACACTCCCCCCGTGGGCGTCTTCACCATCGAGCGCGAGACTGGGTGGCTGGAGGTGACGAAGCCGCTGGACCGGGAGCAGATCGATAAATATGTGGTGAGTGGGGAACCAGGGTGGGGAGGGGACAGTCCCCAGGGACACACGAGGGCTGATGGTGCCTCTGGCAGCTCTTCTCCCACGCCGTGTCAGCCAATGGGCAGCCCGTGGAGGACCCCATGGAGATCATCATCACCGTGACGGACCAGAACGACAACCGGCCTGTCTTTACCAAGGAGGTCTTTGTCGGCTACATCGAGGAGAACGCGAAACCGGGTGCGTGGGGACCAGCGAGTGGGGACCTCACAGCTGGGACCACACAGAGCCCTGGGCAGAGCTGTGCCGGGGTGGCCAGTGGGTTTTGTTCCATGAGTAAAACCTCCCCTCCTTGTCCCTGTGCCCAGGCACATCCGTGATGACCGTGGACGCCACGGATGCAGACGATGGGATCACTGTGAACAACGGCATCATTGGCTACTCCATCCTCAGCGAGGAGCCCAAGAGCGCGCAGCGGATGTTCGCCATCGACTCAGAGAGAGGTGTCATCAGTGTCATCGGCACGGGGCTGGACCGGGAGGTGAGTGCCCTCGCCACATCCTGCTGTGCCGCACAGCAGCTCTGCCATGGGACTGGCCACAGGAGCTGGGGGTGCCAGAGGCCCAGGGTTTGGCCAGTTTGGGGATTTGCCATCCCTGGGTCACCGTCCCCTGCTCTGGGGCTGCCACAGCCCTGAGTCTGTCAGGGATCTGTGCTGGAGATATCGCAGGGCCCCCAGCCCTGCTGAGCCCCAGAGCAGGTGGGCAGTGGGGATGTCGGCGAGTGTCTGTGCTGGCGATGAACACCGTGGTTAGAGGAGGGTGGAGGAGCAGGCAGGCACTGCACCAGAGGAGTGGGATGTGCCAGATCCCATCCCTGCACTAACCATAGTGATTTTGGCTTGCAGACCACCCCCAACTACACGCTGATCATCCAGGCTGCGGACCAGGAGGGCACTGGCCTGGCTACCACTGCCACCGCCATCGTGGAAGTCACCGATGCCAATGACAACCCTCCCATCTTCAACCCCACCAGGGTACCCAAGCCAGCTCCCGCCAGCCGCTGCCCTCCCCGCGTCACCACGGCACGAGTCCCCGCACCACGGGGTGCCTGGGAACACGTGGGTGACCATCCCTGTCCTCTCTCTTGCAGTATGAGGGGACGGTGAAGGAGAACGAGGTGGGGGTGGTGGTGACCCGGCTGCACGTGACGGATGGGGACATGCAGGGCTCCCCTGCCTGGCAAGCCGTCTACCGCATCAAGAGTGGGGATGAGGATGGCAGCTTCGCTATCACCACTGACCCCAAAACCAACGACGGCATCCTGAAAACCGCCAAGGTGGGTCCTGCTGCCGTGCAGCTGCCCCGGCACCGGTGACCTCCCCATGGGTGCGACTGCGAGTCCTCTCTCCCAGGGCCTGGATTACGAGAGCAGGAGCCAGTACAACCTCGTGGTGACGGTGGAGAATGCTGTCCCCTTTGCCGTGCCGCTGCTGCTCTCCACGGCCAGCGTCCAGGTGCTGGTGGGGGACGTGAACGAAGCCCCCGTCTTCATGCCGCCGGTCAAGAAGGTGGACGTGATGGAGGACCTGCCGCTGGGCCACCAGGTCACCTCCTACACAGCCCAGGACCCCGACAAGGACCAGAGGCAGAAAATCACGTGAGTGGGGTGGTTAGTGGCGGGGGGCTGTGCCATCTGCCCCTTGCCACCCTGCAGAGCATCCTCCCGCTGACCCCCGCTCTCCCCAGGTACCGCATGGGCAGTGACCCCGCGGGCTGGCTGGCCATCGACCCTGAGACTGGCATCGTCACGGCGGCCCAGCCGCTGGACCGCGAGTCGGTGCACGCCATCAACAGCACCTACAAGGCCATTGTGCTGGCCGTGGACAACGGTGAGCAGTGCCCTGCCGCACCCCTGGGGACGGGGCTGCCACCTGCCCGTGTCCCAATGGAACTCCCGGGGCTGAGACCCCTTCCCCGGGCGCCGCACTGACCCCCGGCTCCGCAGGGGCGCCGGATGCCACCGGCACAGGGACGCTGCTCCTCCTCCTCCAGGACGTCAATGACAACGGGCCCACGCCGGAGCCCCGGAACTTCGACATCTGCAACCAGCAGCCTGAGGAGCAGACGCTGACCATTGTGGACAAGGACCTGCCCCCCAACACTTACCCCTTCCAGGCAGTGCTGGAGCACGGCTCCGGTAGCAACTGGACGGTCAAGGTGATTGATCCAGGTAGGTGCTAGTGGGTCTGGTTGAGCCACCCACCCTTGGTGTGGGGCAGTGGGGAGACACTGAGCAAGGTCCCCCTGTTCTGGGCACCGGGGAGGCCAAACCTCAAATCCTGGGGTCAGTTTTGGTCCCTCATGACAAGAAAGCCCTTGAGGTGCCAGAGCGAGTTGAGAGAAGTGAACGGAGCTGGTGAGGGGCTGGAGCACAAGGGTGATGGGAGCGGCTGAGGGAGCTGGGGGTTCAGCTGGAGAACAGGAGCTGAGGGGAGACCTTCTGATCTCTGACCTGCCTGAAAGGAGCTTGGAGCCAGGGGGGGTCGGGCTCTGCTCCCCAGGAACAAGCGCCAGGACCAGAGGAAACGGCCTCAAGTTGCGCCAGGGGAGGTTGAGGTTGGATTTTGGGAACAATTTCTTCCCAGAAAGGGCTGTGGGGCATTGGAACAGGCTGCCCAGGACAGTGCTGGAGTCACCATCCCTGGAGGGGTTGATGAGGTTGAGGTTCTCAGGGACATGGGTTAGTGCCAGAGGTGGGTTGGACTCTATCACCTTGAGGGTCTTTTCCAACCAAAATTATTCAACTAATCTAAGGTCCAGATCCCAGGTCCCTCATCTCTCTGTGCTCCCTGAGAGCAGCCGGTGCTGGTCCCTGTGACGGGCAGCGGGCTGGGGATGCGCCTCCTGGCAGAGCCCCGCGCCGGTGCCGAAGGTGTCCCCAAAGTGAGGACACGTTTCTGAGCCCAACCCCTCTCTCTGCTGGCAGACCTGGTGGTGCTGAAGCTGAACAAGGTGCTGGAGCCAGGCGAGTACAGCCTGTTCCTGAAGCTGACGGACGGGCAGGGGAAGGTGCAGATGACACCAGTCAAGGCCCAGGTGTGCGACTGCGAAGGGCCGGCCAAGAACTGCGAGCGGCGAGCGTACGTCGCCGGCGGGCTGGGCGTCCCCGCCATCCTCGGCATCCTGGGGGGCATCCTGGCCCTGCTGAGTGAGTACCGGGGGATGGGGACAGGGACACTCCTGTCCCACAGCCCTGACACCGATTATCCCCCCTCGCAGTCCTGCTGCTGCTGCTGCTGCTCTTTGCCAGGCAGAGGAAGGTGGTGAAGGAGCCGCTGCTCCCGCCTGAGGACGACATGCGGGACAACGTGTACCACTACGATGAGGAAGGTGGTGGCGAGGAGGACCAGGTGGGACCCTGCACCCGTCCCTGCAGGGTGGCCTCGGTCACTGAGGTGGACAGATGAGGTTCTCGGGGACATGGTTCAGTGACAGTGCTGGGTTAACAGCTGGACTTCATAATCTTGAAGGTCTCTTCCAACCAAAACGATTTGATGATTCTGTGACACCTGGGGTGCACAAGGCTGTGGTGGACCTGCTTGTCCCCCACTGTGGTCACCGGTGCCCCCAGTCCTCCCAGCACAGCAGTGCCCATGGCCACCCTTCAAACATCATCGAGAAGCTGGACTCGATGATCCTTGTGGGTCCCTCCCAACCGGGGACATTCTGTGATTCTGTGATCCCCTCATGTCCGTGTCCCCCCCCCTCCCCAGGACTACGACCTGAGCCAGCTGCACCGGGGCCTGGACGCCCGCCCCGAGGTGATCCGTAACGACGTGGCCCCCCCGCTGATGGCCGCCCCCCAGTACCGGCCCCGTCCCGCCAACCCCGACGAGATCGGGAACTTCATCGATGAGGTAAGCCCTGACCCCACACCGTGCTTTGGGGGGGTGAGTCCCCATTCATGCAGGCACCATTGGGGTGTCCCCAGCACGGGAGGGAACAGGCACTGACCCCTCTGCTCCCCCAGAACCTGAAAGCGGCCGACACAGACCCCACGGCCCCCCCCTACGACTCGCTGCTGGTGTTCGACTACGAGGGCAGCGGCTCGGAGGCCGCCTCGCTCAGCTCCCTCAACTCCTCCGACTCTGACCGCGACCAGGACTATGACTACCTCAGCGACTGGGGCAGCCGCTTCAAGAAGCTGGCAGAGCTCTATGGTGGGGGAGAGGAGGACGATTAGGATCCCCCAGGACCCCCCAGCCGGCAGCCGCCCCGCGCAGGCGGCTCAACTCATTTCACCCACCGGACTCACGTTGGATTTCACCCAGGGAGGTGAACCCTCTCCAGCCCCCCTCAGCCTGGTGTCCACGTCCCCCGCGTTCAGTGCAGGGGAAACTCGGGGTCACCAGGGCTGGGGGGTTTGGTTTTTTAGGGAGCCTGTGTGTTTCCTCCCCATCAGCTCTGGGCATCACAGAGCCGTTCGGTCCGTTCCCCATCCTGGAGCTGAGGTGCTCCCGGCTGCACGGGGCAGGATCAGCTCCTCATCCCCGGGGAGGACAGACCCTGACACCTCCCGGCGTTTGCCGCAGGGGAAAAGGGATTTTCTGGCTTTTTCTGAAAATCCTCGTGTTTGCAAACCCAGTGCTGGAGGAGCAATGCGGCCCCAGCACCGCAGCGCTGTGAGGCGAGGTCCTCGATAAATGCAGACCAAAGATGTGCTGCACGTGAGGGAATTGTATTTGATAAAACACTCACAGGCAGATTTCTATTTTTCTGTACTCCAGATTACGATATGATTTCCTTCTGTGTCGTGCCAGGTGTAATTATCGTGCAGTCAATGAAAGACGCTTTCGGAAATCAAAGGGCTTTACTGAAATTCTGAATTTTGTGTTTAGCTGTTTTTATGGTTTGTATTTTTTTTTTTTTTTTTATCACGGGAAAAGGGTGGGAAGCCAGCAATGGTCTAGTATTAATTGATTGTATGGTTTTTATATAAAATTGAAATAATAAATTGTTTTAAGAAAACCAAAAGCCCTTTTGTCTGGGTTTCCGCGCTGGTTTCGCTGCCTGTGCCCACGCTCAGAGCTGCTCCTCGGCGCGGCCGCTGTCTCCGCTTCCACCGGGCAGGGACGGGCCGCGTCCGAGCAGCCGCTGCCCCATCGGTCGGGCACCCAGGTCCTGGCCCTGGGGAAGGAGGAGCAGGACAGGGTGTTGATACCTGTATTTCTAATTACTAGACTCTATTTTAAGGAATTCTAGGACTCATAGTTTAGGAGAACATTAAGGCAGCAAACTTTAAAGATCAACCATCCTCGTAACCATAGAATCTTTGTACTTAGTAATCCTACCCTATTCTTGAAATTGACACAATTTATGACATATTCCCTTCAAACAGGTAACTGACAAGCATGCGAATGTTACTTAGCGTTGCTTAAACGGCTTGTGTTAGAATAGGTGTGGAATATATTAATGGTTGCCAAGAATTGTAATGAATATGTAACTTTTCTGTCAATATAAGCCATATATAACCACATGGTCAGCGGCGGACTGTGCTGAATATGAAATGCTGCTTTTAAAACCTTAAGGCGCGGTTCTAGGAGCCCGTCGCTGTGCCGATTTTACAGTATTGGAGCTCCCGGGAGGGACACGACAGCGCCGGGCTGCTGCCGCACACACGGGCTTGCACCACCGGCCCCGCAGCCCTGGGCAGGACGGTTGACAACGCCTGTGCTTTGCAGCTGCTGCTTTCTCTCTGCAAACTGCCGCTGTAGCGGGAGCGCTCCCGAAACCCGACTGCCCGGGGGCGGGTGCTGGTCACCCCGCGAGGAGCAGGACCGGCGGCCGCGCGGCCCCCGCGGGCACAGCCGTGCCCCCTGCGCTCCGGGCTGGGAAGAACACGAGCCCTGAGCTGCCGTGACGGACAGACAGCAGCGCGACGGCCGCCGCCCCGGCACCGCTCCCGCCAGGCCCCAACATGGCGGCGACGGGCGGCGCCGCTCCCGCCCCTCGCCCGACCTCCCCAAGATGGCGGCGGCGAGCCGCGCCCCGCCCGCTCATCCGCCCTTCCCAAGATGGCGGCGAGTGACGCTCCGCCCCCTCACGGCAGCCCCAAGATGGCGGGCGGCGCGGAGCCGGGCCCGGAGCTGGAGCGGGTGGTGGAGGCGCTGGAGCTGTTGCTGCGGCCGCCCGGCGGGCCCGGGGAGCGGGATGGCGAGGCCGGGCCCGGCCCGGAGAGCACTCTGCGACTGGAGACGCTGCGCAGCAACGCGGCGGAGCTGGAGGGGCGGC
Source organism: Caloenas nicobarica (assembly GCF_036013445.1). Lineage (NCBI taxonomy): Eukaryota > Metazoa > Chordata > Aves > Columbiformes > Columbidae > Caloenas > Caloenas nicobarica. The sequence goes on from NC_088253.1 coordinate 23,508,803, forward strand.
TGCGGCGGGCGCCGGGCTGGGCGGCGCTCCGCGGCCTGCGCCGTGCCGTGCTGGCCCGGGCCCCCGCGCTGGCCGCCGGGGCGGCGGGGCAGGCGGACTCGGGCTGGGCCGCGGCCTGCGAGCTGCTGGCGCTGCTGCTGTGCCTGAAGGAGCGGCTGGCCGCGCTCGCCGCCGCCCCCGCCGCCCGCGGGGCCGCGCCCGGGGCCGCGCCGCCGCCCAGCGCCGACACGCTGAGCGTAGCGCAGGGCCGCGCGGTGCGGCGGGCGCTGCGGGCCGCCGTGGGGCTGGGGCTGCTGCCCTACCTGCCGCCGGGCGTGGGGCAGCGCCTGGGGCCGCCCGCGCCGCCCCCGGGGCCGCCCGCCGCCCGCGGGGCCCGGCTCCACGCCGCCGCCGCCGCCCTGGCCGAGCTGGCCCAGCACCCCGCGCTGGGCGGGCCCCTCCTCGCCCGCCATCTCGGCCTCCTGCTCGCCGGGCTCTGCGTGCTGGGCCACGGCCCCGCTGCACACTGCCAGGTCCGTGCCCCCCGGTCCCGTCGGTGCCAGCGTCGGCCCCCGGCCCTGCCACAAACGTGCCGGTCACCAGCCTCCCCAGAGCCTCTTGCCGCCCTCCATGGCTGAGCCCACGGACTCCTGCTCACCGAGAGGTGGCAGCTGCCAAACCCCGCACGTTAATCTCTGTGCGAGAGAAGGGACCGGAGCCTGGCTAGGGGCTGGTGGGGCACCGGCACCCGGCCGAACTGTCCTCCCCACCCGGGGGTTGTTTTTCTACAGGGTGTTTCGGAAGCAGAGCGAGCGCGGTGCAGGGAAACCCTGCGGCACGTCCTGGACCGCGTGTACCCGCCGCTGGCGGTGCGGGAGCTGCTGATGCTGCAGGGCCGGCACAAGCAGGTACCCGGCGCGGGGCGCTCCGGTGCTGCCACCCGCGGGGCTGGGCTGCGTGTTCCCACGCTCCGAGGGTGCCTTTGCTGCTCTCCTGGAAACGTTCTTATGTGTTGACACCCAGTTTGATGCAGCACCCCAACCCTAAGCGCTGTGTGAGCACACGTGTGAAGCTGCTGGGTGCGCATCGCTTGCACGGCAGCGGCAGCCCTGCCATACGGGGCGTGTGAGCTTGGGGACTCATCACAGCACGTGCCGCCTTGGCAGCTAAATCCGCTGTGCCCGGCCAAGCAAAGCGTCTCCCGTTCCAGAACCTGCCCCTTTCCACTCCAGGGCGTGAGGAGGTGCTGCCTCGGCACTGGCTGCTGCTCGTGGCTGTTTCACAGGCTGCCTCCTGGCACTGGGGAGAAGGAGATGAGAAATCTCCTTAGCACTATGTGTGTAGAGTCCCCGGGGAAAGGACCACGTCCCAGCTCCAAGCGGGTGCTGTGGGTGGGTGTGTGCCCACCTGCCACATCACTGTTTGGGGTCAGGACAGGAGGAGCTGCTGGTGTGTACGCAGGGTGGTGCGGGGCCATGCTCTGACTGGGATCACACGTGGTTCCCCAGCAGGCAGAGGCTGCTGTCCCGGAGGCTGCGGCTGTTCCACACAAAAGCGGAGTCTCCCAGTTAAACAAAAGCTGAGCTGATTTCCCCCAGCCTTGCTCCTCCATTCCAGCTCTCGCATTGTGGTTCTGCAGGCCCCAGAGCTGTCTGTGCTGTCCTGGGGCACTCACTTTGCTCGCCCGACTGTGTGCCAGGCCCTGGCAGGGGTCACTGCTGCAGACCCCTTACCTGCATGGAGCCCAAATTGTCCCCCGAGTCCCCTGTGCACCATTTTGGTAAAGCTGCTGCCTGGGCCTGAGGGGCTTTAATTAGCAGAAGGAAGCTCTGTATCAGGGAGTGCTCAGGGGAAGGCTGGACTTGCTCATTAAGCCCTAATTTGCTTTGTGCCGCCGAATGAAGAAGTGATTTATTTAAAGGTTTCCCTGTCGTGTGCTCCAAGTCCTGCAAGGCAGGGTGCGGGCGGTTTGCTGTCCGGAGGGTTTGCGCAGGACTGTGCAGATGTGCTCCTTAGCCCGTTCCTTTCTTTCCTTTCAGAGTCCCCCTGCTCCTGGGGAAGGGACAAAGCCGGCGCTGGCGCGGGCCCCAGCATGGCTGCGGCGGCTGTGCGGGCAGCTGCTCTCCGAGAGGCTCCTGCGGCCCAGCGGGGTCCAGGCCGTGGTTCGGGGCGTCATGGAGGGAACGGGCGGTGAGTGGGTGTCCTGACGCTGCGCCTGGCTTCCCGGGCGGCCAATTAAAAGAGCCTGTGGTGCTGTGTCTGGGACGTTTCATCCCAGGAGAGGCTCGGGAGAAGCGGTGCCCCCAGAGCGTGGAGATGGGAAACAGCTTTTGTCAGGCCAGGCTGGCTCCGTGACACACAGATTTTTGTCTCTGTGCTCATCCCCCAAACTGAACGCCTTCCAGCTGCACAAACCTTAAGTTCAGGGTACAGCGTCATGTTTGAGGTCCAGCCCCCGAGCTAATTTAATCTGTTTGTGCCTCTGTGGGGCTGCACCTCCTGTGTGCACGAGGGGGTCGGTTCTGAGGAGCCGCGCTGGTGCTGGTTCTGTGGGAGCTGTGCTCGGCGCGGGGCTGTGGGCCACGCAGATGCAGTCAGACCCATCCTGCCCCAGGGCTCGGCAGCCTTGCTCCCCTGCCCTCCATTTCCTGCCAGGGAGGGAAATTGTTGCCCTTTAAAAGCTGAACTCCATGATTTTTTGTGCAAAAGCCTCCTCTGGCCAATACCAACCTGATGACACCACCTGAGCATGACCTCCCTCCCTCCGCCTTTTGGCTCATACACTTGTAGAGGTTGTTTTCCAGTATCAAATGTCTCGGACAATAATTTTTCCCCTTTTGTCGTTAAATAGTTATGTCCTGTTGTCGTTAAATAGTTATGTCCTTATGTCGTTAAATAGTTATGCTTGCTCTAAAGAGAGTAACAGAAGCTAGAAATCCAATTTTTGGCCAGAAACGTCAGGCTTCAGCCAAAACTGGCCTTGCTGTTGTGCTGAGCTGATTCGGGCTCTCTGCTGCTGTGGCAGGTGGTGCTGGCGCTGAAGCCGCAGCTGTGGACTGGAGAAAATGTGACGCGGTTGCGAAGATCCTGGCTGCCTGCCCACAGCAGTGTCTGTCCCTTGAGGAGTACTACAGGCTGGTGTGTCCCCAGGTGGGTCCCGCACTCCCCGCAGCACGTTGGGGAATTTGGAGCCAGCTCCTGACTTGGGGAGCGTCGTTACTGTTGCTTCTGCTTGAGCATGGCCTGCTTGAGCCAGGACGACGTGGATGTTTTTCTGCTGCTCTAGCAGCGGGACACGTTTCCGCCCTACTCTTGAATTTTCCATGTTTGATTGAAATGCTGGAAAGTGTTGCCTGGTCGCACAAGCTGTGCAGCACTAGGAGATCTCTGCTGCGGAGCTCTCGCTTCCAGCCTTTGACGGTGGGAGTGGTGCAGGCTCTTGGTTTGAGCCCAGAAACGCATCCTACATTCACGTGTGTGTGGAGGAGAGCGGCTTTTTTGTATGTGGAATATTGTGCCAAAATGTCCTGCAAAGCAGCAGGCAAGAGGCTGCTCAGTCTCCACCAATGGCTGCGAGGAGGTGGCCTACCCCCCTTCCGAGGGGCTGCTGATCTTTGTTCCTTTATCCTGGATTTTCCCCCCAGATTCTGGACCTGCTGCACATCCAGGACAAGCTGACGGCACGGCAGTTCCAGCGAGTGGCCACCAGCACACTGCTCACCATGGCGAGAGAGCACCCTCAGCTGGCGGAGTCGCACCTGCTGCGGCCGCTCCTGGCCCCGCTGCTGCGCTGTGTGGGGACAGCAGGTACTGCTGGGCTCGGGTGTGTGGGGACAGCAGGTATGGCTGGGCTCAGGTGTGTGGGGACAGCAGGTACCCCAAGCCCCCGATCCGAGAAGGGGCTGGTTTCTCGCTGATCTCTGTCTTTCCATCAGGATTTTCCCGGGCTGGTGGCTGGGCTGCGGAGCATGCCAGCCCAGCGCTGTCAGTTGTGAACACATCTGCATGCACTGTATTTACTAGCGCTTGGGTCAAATTGCTGTAGTGTAACAGCCACGTAGTGGGGCTTCTGCCATTTGATTTTTGGGAAGCTCTCCCAGTCTGACAGTCTCGTTTTGGGCTTCCGGACGGAAGCCATCGGTTCCCCACGCTGACCGAGCAGCTCTCTGGGGAATAATCCATCCAGAAGTTGTGGTCTGCTTTGATTTGCCTGTAACCTCGTGGGGTTTACAACACCACAGTGACATTTAGTGCTGCTAACGAGGGCTCATCGTTCCCATGCAGTGCTGATGGAGGCGGGGAAGGTGAGAGACCCATCAAATTTCTTTCTGGCACTGCGCACGGTGGGGTTGTTGTTCTGCTGCAGACCCTTCGGTGTGTGGGGGTGCTGATATTTGTGCCTTTTGTTTTCAGAGCTGGCAGTGGAAGATTTACCAGCAGGGACCGTGCTGGTAACAGAGGCCGAGCTCGGCACATGCGTGGAAGATGTGCTTAAGGTATCGTGTCTGATTCAGGCCTGAGGGCAGGCAAGGGAGCTACAAATGAGCTGGTTTGGGACTTTCTGAGCAGTTCCGTGTGTGTGTTGGACCGTGACACAAACCAACATCTCCTGCAGTCGCGATGCTGCGGCGGGGCCAAGAGCTGCACAGAATAACCTTGTATGCAGTGCCGCACTGGCGGGACTGCAGCTTTATGCTGGTTACCAGAGGCACTGCCGGAATCCTTTCAGGAATTCTCACCCCAAAACATTCTGCAAGATGGCAGTGAGCTCTTGCTTCTAGTTTTTTCCAATGTCTTTCTGGTGTGTCAGAGCAGGAAGGGTCTGAGCAGTGCCCTGTCAGCCAGCAGTCTCCACAGTGCTCTCATATCCTCTTTTTCCATGAGCTGCAGCAAGACTTGGAGCATTGCTAAATTGTGCAGCTTCGACAGGACTGTTGTGTCTGGGTGAACTGTCAGAGCAACTGGGGAAGGGAGGGTGGGCAGTGGCTTAGCTGTAGGGAGGACACTGTTGCTGGCTGTGTCCTCCCCTCAGGTGTCCCAGGAATATTGGGGACACTGCAGCTGGTCCCCATGGGGTGTCCCCAGCTGTTCATCTTCCCCTGCTGATAGCAATCAGGGGGCTCAAGGCATCACAGTCTGTCTAGTCCCATTGGACAAATGAGGTAAATTGATAAGGAAAAATAAGCAGCCTGTTTTGCAGGGATCACTCTAAACTGAACCCCATGACACGTGGGTTTCTGTGTGCATGAAGTTAATTTTAAGGCTGTGGGTGGATAATCGTCCAGCCGCTGCTGCTGGGTGTCCAGCCATCCCTTCCAGAGCTGCTCTGGTTGCAGGACGGTGCATGGACGTGGTGGTGGGACCCAGAGCTGGTCGGTGTGTCCAAAGCAAGAGGGGCTGCTGGGTGCAGGAAGGTTTGCTGAAGGGCAGGAGAGATGGGAAGAGTTCAGGAAAATGGAAGGAAACTCAGGCCTCATTGGATAAATGCTCTGGCTTTGCCAATAACAGACCATCTTCAGTGATAGAGATGTCCTGTGGGCAGGGGGGTGCAGGTTTAGCACCTTCTGTGCAGCCCCATCCCACAAGGGTTCCCTCGCAGCGACACGCAGGGTGTTCAGCAGCACAGACCTTGGCTCTGGCGTTTGGGGGAGAGGAGGGATCCCTGTTTTTGGGTTGTTCTGTGCAAGCAGCTCTTCTGAAAGCTCCCCTCACAGCTCCTTTTACCCGCCGTTCCCACCAGTATCACCAGTGCCATGCTGCCGGCTCCGCTGCCTGCCCGGACAGCTGCCCAGCTCTCAGCTGCACGTTCCAGCCCAGAAGGACATCTCCAGCCCAGGAATTCCATTTTCAGAAGCCGGTGACTTGCTTACTGGCATGCCCCTAGGCAGGCTAAGCTCTTAAGTGCTGGGATTGTTGTAGTATTTTGTGTCGGAATGAGCTGTTGTAACCAGCTGGCAGGCAGAGACCGGTCTGCAGGGCTGCTCTGTGGTTCACAGTGCAGTGCTGGGGAGTTCGGGGCGGATCCCTCCTTAACGGTGTAATTCTGGAGGCCTGGGAGCAGCCAGATTACTGACGGAGTTTCTTGCCTGGCAAGTGTCATTTGATGCCGAGTGGGAAACCATCCTTGAGGCTTCATCAGGCAGGCTTTGTGTACAAAAGATTCTGGTTAGGAAGAATGGCTCCACAGGGATTAGCACAGGAAAAAAGGTCTGTTTGCATCAATACAGTGGGGCAGAATGTTATCAGGAGAATCTCCCTCCTACCTGGGTTGTCACACTGCCTGCAGCAGGTGAGAAAAGCTCCTTGGTCTGTCCCCAGGACACTTCCAGCCACAGAGCATCTGAGAGGTGTAGGGTGAAGGGAAAAGGGACGGCATCTTCGGAGCAGACACTGCTGGAAGTCCCTTGGAGAACTTGTGAAAAGACTTGATTTTCTGCCCTTTTTTTAAAAAAACTAAAAGTTGTGAGGGGAGATGGAGCCTGCTCAAATGAGGACCTGGACACAGCAACCCCGAGTAAAGCCTGAGTCTGCCTGGGCGAGGCTTGATGTTTAACCATTCTCTAAACCAAGTTTTCCCAGCGTTATGGCTTTGACTGAAAGTGTCTCACCTGGCTTTTAGTTTTGGACAATTCAATTCAAAGGATTCAAAAGGAAACACAATGTTATAAAGCTCTGTGAGTGTTTGTCCTGTGCTCTGTGGTCAGCGAGGTGGGACCCGTGTGTGCTGAGCTGCTTGCAGTGGTTTGCGTGGGGACGGTGCTGGTTTCGTGGGGAGGGCAGGGACAGTGATTCGGGAGGGTGGGATGGAGGAGAGGAGCGTGGCCCCACAGCCTCCTCGGAGCCCCCACAACCCGTCAGCCCCGCTGTCCTGTGTGGGACTGATCTCTGTGTTTGAGATTTGGCTCTAAGTGCGGTATTTCCGTAAAGATTTCCTGGTTCAGAGGTGCCTGTTGCACCTCTCTGTAACACAAGCCCTCACTCCTGAGCAGCAGAGTTCCTGAATTGCCAGCTGCACTGTTCCTGTTCCTTGGAGCCAAGCTGCGGTTAAGCAAACACTTGGAGAAAGATGCTGCTGAAGGCTGCTTTGAATACAGGACAGGGGATAATCAGGGAAAACAGGCTCCAGACTGAAGGAACAGAGGCTGCAAACCCTCTGTGAGCTGTTCTGCGCAGAGACGTGGTTTCTGTCCTTCCCTCGGCTCCGCGCAGGTGTTTGACTCTCCTCCCCGTGCCCTTCTCTCCGTAGGTGTATGTGGTTGGGAACGACAGCTCAAGCCTGCTGCTGGGATCCTTACAGTCAGTCCTGGGAGTGGTTTTTTCCCTCTATTCCTTCGCCAAGCAGAATGTGTCATACTTACGGTAAGGAAGGATTGTGCACGACTTCTGGGGTTTTATCCTCCTCGCTCTGCCCTCTGCCACAGGACGTGCTCTCCATGGGCATGTACAGAAGCTGAGACCAGTTTTCTCACCCTGGAGAGCTCTCGTTCAAAGCAGGCAGTAACCGCAGGCACAGGCACGGTGTGTGACCTTCCTGGCAGGCCTGTGCCTGGGGAAGCAGTTTTTGCAGTAGTTTTTGGCTTCCCTGAAGCCAAAATGTTGGGTGCAGAGGCAGATGTGACCCGCGGGCACCTTGACAGCACAGGTTAACTCTTTGTGCCCACCGAGGAGCGGGGACCGTGGTTGTGGGTGGAGACGGTGATGCTGGGACCTGGCTGGGTGTTGGAGGGATCTGTGTATCCAGGATTTAGATTAAAAAAACTGGATAAAACAGCTTGAGTGCTGGCTCTTGGAAATACCAGAGCATTCTCCTTGCTCCCCCATGACTGATATGCCATGGTGAGCACCACATGTGTCATTCACAGTGACAGGGATGGTGGTGACCAGGTGCTGGCTCTCCCCTCTCCCCTCTCCCCTCTCCCCTCTCCCCTCTCCCCTCTCCCCTCTCCCCTCTCCCCTCTCCCCTCTCCCCTCTCCCCTCTCCCCTCTCCCCTCTCCCCTCTCCCCTCTCCCCTCTCCCCTCTCCCCTCTCCCCTCTCCCCTCTCCCCCCAGGCTTTCCCTGGGCTGCGCTGGGTGTGGGCCAGCCTAGTAAATACGCTCCTGGTGGGTTTACACTTTGGCGACTCTGGCATGTGGGTGCTGGAGGCTTTCCCTGAAAGGTCTGTGCAGACACAGCCTCTGCTGTTATTAAAGACGTCATTAATCACTTCAAAGAGCAGTGAGCACTGTGGCAAGTTCGTCAAACAAGCCAAGTTAATGCTGCTGCTGCATGAACATCACTGCTGCTCGCCTCTCTCTTTGCAGAGGAATTTGGCAGGAGTAGCTAAAACTGCAGCTGCCTGGAAGTGTTTGGATTTCCAGACCCCTGGCACAGCGCTGCTGCTGCACCTCATTAACCTGCATCTTTCCCTGGCAGGAGTTTCCGTGCCACCTTCCAGGGCTCCCCGTCTCCTTCCTCCTCCTCCCTGGCCCAGCTGACAGCTCTGTGCTTTGTCATGTTGGCCCGAAGCACCGGGCATGGCGTGCGGAGCCCGTCCGTGTACAGACACGCTGTTCTGACAGCACTCCTCTCCTCACCAGCCTGAAATCCTGAAGGACCCAGATCCTTCCATCTGGGAACGCCAGAAGGACAGGACGTGCTGCTGGTCCCATTGTAAAATGGCAGAAATGCTGGAGCTGTCATAGAATCACAGGATGGTTTGGGTTGGAAGGGACCTCCAAAACTCATCCAGTGCCATCCCTGCCATGAGCAGAGACATCTTCACCAGCTCAGGTTGCTCAGAGCCCCGTCCAGCCTGGCCTGGGATGTCTCCAGAGATGGTTCATCCACCACCTCTCTGGCCAACCTGGGCCAGGCTCTCGCCACCCTCAGGGGCAACAATTTGTTCCTTATGTCCAGCCTGAATCTCCCTCCTTTAGTTTAAAACCATCACCCCTTGTCCTATCGCGACAGGCCCTGCTCAAAAGTCTGTCCCCATCTTTCTTATTGGCCCCTTTTAAGCACCGAAAGACCGCAATAAGGTCCCCTGGGAGCTTCGCTTCTCCAGGCTGAACACCCAAACTCTCTCAGTCTCTCTCTTGGCCCAGAGCATCCCAAGGAGTGTCTGTGGTCACTCCAGATCACTCTTGTCTTTCCCGTGGTCCTGCTGGGGTGCAGGGGGGCTGCGGCGGGCACAGCAATGTCACCACCGTGTCCTCTGTCCTCTCCAGGTCCCCGTGCCAGGAGATCCTGCTGTGGTTCCTGGAGAAGTCGGAGCGGGAGGCGTCGCTGGCTGTGCTGGAAGGCTTTGCCGGGCTGAGCAGCAGCATGTGCGCCCTGCACCCGCGGTGCCAGTTCCGTGCGGGCAGCGAGGGCGGTGCCGTCATTGTGGTGGAGGAGCCCATCGGGTGAGTGCTGCTGGGCAGTGCCGGGTGTGAGGGGTGTCCCCAGGCGTCATCCAGCACGCATGGATGTTCATGGAATGCCTGGCAGAGAGAGCCCCAGTGAGCACGGGCTGCTGGTGCTGTCCCACCACGGTCTCGTTGTCTGCCTGTGCCGAGCTCGGGCAGGAGATGCTTCCACACAGCTCCGGTTCCCTGTACATGGTGCAGAGCTCTGACTTTCACTCCTGAGAAGCAGCACGCTCTGAGCATTAGCCTCTGCTCTGCGTGCTTGTCCTGAGTCCCAAGTCCCGTCTATGGGGAGTCTGGGAAAGGGACAGGCTCCTTCAGCCCCAACACTCCCCAAATCCATCTTCTGCACTCCAGCCTGTCCCGTGGTGGATTGTGGCTGCATGGAGTGAGCGGGATCCGTTGGGCGCAGGTGGCACCATCACAGCGAGGCCTCGCGGCGATGCCAGCGACCGAGCTCCCCTCCTGCTCTCACAGATGGTCTCTACAAGCAGTGGCAGAGCGTGGCCCTGTGGGGAATAAACGGCAGCCATTAGCCTCCAGCCGTGCAAACAGGCCTGTTCCTCAGTCTTTGGTTTAACGAGGGGCGGCTGTTAATTGGAGCCCAAGGCAGCGCCCAGGAGCTGTGTGCCCCCACAACAAACCCCCTACAAACACACTCGTTTTGGTTTCATTTCAGTCTGTTCCTGAGCTGAATTAGAAGGAGGTATGCCCTGAGGTCTGCACTGGTTAAACTGGGTGTGCTTTAAAATTAGCACTTAACAACGGCCGTGGCTCTGCCGGTGTCTGTCCTGCTCCTCTGGCGGTGACCACTGCATGAATTAGCCAGCACTGATCCCATTAGAACAGCCGGATTAAACCTGTGTTTTATGCTCATGGCTTATTAATGTTATTCCTTTAATGAATGCAAGTTAATAAAAAGAGTGCGTGGTTACGTAGACTAAATGAAAGGAGCAGTAGTTTGGCTCTGCTGCCTCCAGGCTCCCTCTTTCTGGTAGCACTGCGAAGGGAGGTTTTCATGAGAAGGCAGAAGCGGGATCTCACCTCACCAGGAGTGGATTAGAGCTGGTCCTGGGGTGTCTGGGTACGTTGTTGGTGGCACGGTGACCTGTTTCAGTGATGAAGATGAGGCCCTCTACCAGAAGGTTTCCTCGGAGCAGTGCCATGTGGAGAACTTGGTGGAGCTCGTGTCTCACTGCCAGAAGAGTGGGCTGGCCGGGGACTTCTTCATCAGCTGCCTGAAGGTGAGGGCAGGCACGTCTCTGGTTGGGCACACAGAGTGGTTTGGGTTGGAAGAGACCTTTCCAACCTCCTGCCATGAGCAGGGACATCTTCACCCAAGTCAGGTTGCTCAGAGCCCCGTCCAGCTGAGGGAGCTGGGGGTTCAGCTGGAGAACAGAAGCTGAGGGGAGACCTTCTGATCTCTGACCTGCCTGAAAGGAGCTTGGAGCCAGGGAGGTCGGGCTCTGCTCCCCAGGAACAAGCAACGGGACGAGATGAAATGGCCTCAAGTTGCGCCAGGGGAGGTTGAGGTTGGATTTTGGGAACAATTTCTTCCCAGAAAGGGCTGTGGGGCATTGGAACAGGCTGCCCAGGGTGGAGTCACCATCCCTGGAGAGGTTGAACAGACTGGAGATGAGGTTCTCAGCGAAATGGGGTAGTGCCGGGATCGGGTTATGGTTGGACTCGATGATCTTGAGGGTCTCTTCCAACCACAATGACTCTATGATTCTATGTAACCGTGGCCTCTCCCTGCGTTTCCTTCCCGGCAGGCGCTGACTCGTGTGGTTGCGGAGGACGAGGCAGATTCGAGCTCGGCTGCGGTGCCTGGGGGGAGTTTGCTGGAGCTGGAGCAGCTCCGCGCTGCGCAGGGGAGGAACCTGCTGGTCTTGCAGCTCGTGGCCACACTGTGTGAGAGCATCTCAGACACCGTGTTCACAAACATTGCTCAGGTTGGTGATGGCAAAGCCCTGGGGGATCAGTGGCCAGAGCACGGGGAAAACCAAGCTCTGGACTGTAGGGAAATGGTGGCTGAGAAACATCTGGAGAAAGCTGGAGCATCCCCAGGAAAAGTGGTTTATTGATTTGGTCACAAGTGTCTCGGTGCCAGCAGGAGGGACAGAGTCAGCTACCGGGACAGGAGGGAGCATCCCAGGGACATCTTCGCATTTCTGTCCATGGTTGTGTGTTAAAAGCCAAGAGAGTGGTCAGGGTGTTAATCACAACTCTGACTTGCCAGCTTCTCGTCTTTATTTCAAGCAAAATTTAATCCCGAGTTTAAAGACATCCGTACCTGACAGACCTCTCCAGCCAGCACTTGCTGCCTGTCCATGGTGTCGGTACCTGTTTTTTCTGACACGTCTCAGCTACCGCCTCCAGGAGCTGTGGTAGCCGAGCTGCCAGCCAGACAAACAGCACTGCCATGTCCTGCTGGCCCCTTGTCCCCAGATAGGCCGTTCGTGGCTTCTCCCTGATTTTTTGCTGCTGGGACACCCGCACCAGGTGGTGTGTGCAGTCATTGGGGTTGTGTAACTGCTGATAAGGCCAGTACTTGTCTGTGTCTTCATGAATGGACAGCCACAAAATTTATTAAATATTGTAATTGGAAAGGCCAGCTGGGGCTCCCTGAACCTGGTACCAAACAGCGTTGTTAAAATACGGGATTTCTGCCCACCTGAGCCCATGCTGCTGCAGCGCTCGGCTGTCCCACACTGTGCTGGCTGCTGGGCGCCGCAGTGTCCCCCAGCCAATCCGTGGTGTAACTTCCTCGTCCAAGTTGTCTCTTTACCTCCGTGACCTGGTTGTGCCAGTTAACCGCGACTGGCTCGAGCAGGGGCAGTTGCTGCTCGCACAGGTTTCCTCACTTTTCTCTCGGGGACAAAGGAACCGTTGTGTGCTCTGCAGTGATGGAGGGGACGCAGCTGCTGTCCCCGCGGCAGCTTCGTCCTCACCCGCCCGCATGGAGCCGGCCCTGCGCCCTGCATCAGAAATTCAGGTGGGAAACGGGAAAGGATTTTGCCAGGTCTGGATCCAACCGTGAGCCTGGGCTAAAAAGCAACAGCCACCGAAAAAGAAACGCAGACAAAAAAGCCATTGTGCCTCCTCCAGGGCTGGGTTTTGGGGAACGCTCCTGCGCTGGGCTGGCAGCGGCAGAGCCACGTTGAAGCAGGTTCCGCAGCGCAGGGCTCCCCCGGGGATGTTTTCTTGCTCTGGGCACTCTGGAGCATGGATTTGTGTATAACAGGGTTGGAGCAAGCGGGATCGCTCTGCAAAACCAGACCCTGGGAGTGGCAGCAGCTGTGGACCCCTCAGTGGCACAATGGATTTCGTTTACCTTTTCCACCCCTCACAACTGAGTTTCACGAGAATCACTTGGTTTCCTTGGCTCTCGTCCTGTGTGAGACAGAAACATGCTCCAGTGTTTTATTTTTCAAGCATTTGTTTCCCTTCTAGATTAGGATGGGTTTTTTTTCCTTCTTGATTAGGGTGTTTTTTTAGCTTTGTGTTTTTCTCAGTCGCTATCTACTAGTAGATTATTTATGCACGATGTTCCTATTTTTTTTGCATTAAATAGAATTTCAACCCGTTCAGTTTGCATGTCACTGTTTTGTGAGAGCAGATGTTCTGACACTTGTTTTTACTCCCTATTCTTGCTGTTTGGTGGCATTTCATTTCTGGGCTAACCAGCCCAGAAGGTCCCGAAGCCTTTTCCGCAGCCCCCCAGCCGCAGCAGGGAAGTGGCTAATGAAGCTGGCCGCAATCAGCTCCTTTGCTGATGAGGAAACGCTTTGCACCCAGTGCTTGTGCCCTGGAGGCTGGAAATGTGGAGTTTCATGCAATAGTACCTTGTTGCCTTTGTGCTTTCTTTTCCAACATAGGAGCAAAATAGTTCCTTTTATTTTGCAACGTGCTGGTTACGTAGGAGCAACCCTGATCCAGCACCTTCCCAGCTGGCAAAGGCACGGGAGAAAATAAACTCCCTAATTTCAAGCTCCGTTAGAAGCCTGAGAATCCCAAGGTTTGGTGCCAAGTGTTGAGGAGGCCAATGCCCGGCAGGGTTGTTATGGGCTTGAGGGGAAAAAACAAGTATTGTGAGAAAATCATAAAATAAGTGACACACGTCAGTGGGAGCTTGTCCAGGTCGAAGGGTGACAACAGGGAAACAGGAAGGATTTGTGCTGGAGAAAGGCTTTTGGGCTGGAAAAATTCAAACAGCTGCAAAGCCAGGGAGAGCTGAAGGCAGTGGCTGCCTCCTGGGACCCCCCAATGTCCCCCTGCTAACCGCTGTCCCCCGCTGTCCCCGCAGGTGCAGGAGTTCGTGGGGGCCGTGCTGCAGCGCGCCTGTTCCAGCCCGGCGCGGGGCCCCGGCGCGGCGGCTGAGGCGCAGACCCTGGCCATGGCCATGGGGCTGGTGGCCGCCATGCTCGGCGGGGCCGTGCAGGTGAGGGGGGGACACATGGGGGTGCAGGGAGAGGGGGACCAGCACTGTCCTGCTGCTCCCAGTGCTCTGGGCTCTGGTGCTCCCCCAGGTCAGGTCGCTCTTTAACCCCAGAGAATGTGTATGTATACGTGTATATATATATAGATAGATAGATAGATAGATAGATATAATTTTTCCTCAGAGCAGTGCCAGGGCACTGGCTGAGGGTTCAGTCCTGGCAGGGCACCCCTGAGGGCCCATTTATTTAATTTATAATTCAAAATCCGCTGCTGAGAAGGCACTGACAGAGCAGCGCAATCACATACAGCATCTTTAAATGCCAATAGTCCATCCTCTGCATCCCGACTTCATTTCTGGAGTGCAGTAAACTTCACAGTGTTTCAAGGACTGACCATTCTTGAAAATCGTCTATATAAATGGTACCTTGCTCTGTTACCCCGTCACACAGGGAGTGATCCCACGTGTGTTAGGGCTCTGCAATCATGCCAGTTCACATCACGGAGCTGCTGGGGTTGCTTCATCCCCAGACTTGCCCAAAGGAAAATCCAACTCTTAATGGAAAAAGATAATTTATTGTGTCTTATTGCTAAATTCCTAGCACTGGGAAAAGAACATTATTTAGTTGGAGAAAAAATAAAACCAGAGTTTCACAGCTCTAACAGGCCCCCTCCTAGGCAAGCTCAAGTGTTAGCGGGAGCAGCTTATCTTGGCAAATTGAACACAAAAGGTTTTGGAGGCAGCTCCAAAGCTGTTTGGGTTCCAGTGGCCAAGGGTTTTTGACACAATCACCCAAAACCTCCCCTGAAATCTCCCCTAAAGCATCACTTTTCAGATCTTACGGCCCAAATTTTGCTGCAGCAGTTAAACCCAGGTTGGGACAGGTGCTTCTCCCCATCGGGCGCTGCAGCCTGGGAGCAGGTTACAGCTGCCTTGCCAGGAGCACCCCAGGGAGTGAACCTCCATTGTGGTTGTGCCAGCGCAGCTTCTCTTCCCCCCGCAGCTGCAATCCAGCGACTTTGCGGTGCTGCAGCGGCTGGTGCCGCTGCTGGAGGAGCTGTCCCGCACCTACCCCGAGCCCCTCACCCAGGAGCTGGCTGCCGACCTGCGCATCGCCATCTGCACCCGTGGCGCCTGCTCCCCCGCCACGGTGGGTGCCGCTGCCAGCGACATGCTGGGGAAGAAGCCAGGGATGGGAGCGCAGACCCCTGCCAGTGTCCCCGGCAGAGCCCCAAGCCCGGGCGGTGGCCACAGCAGCCCCTCGGCTCCCGGGAAGAGCAGTGACAAGCAGAACATGAGCCAGGAGCCCAGCACCATGGGTCCCGCTCCAGCCCCATGTGCCACCAGCCCAGCCCCAGGGGGGCTGCAGGAGCTGCTGGTATCGGCGTACGACCCACAGCCCCCCGGTCGGGCGGCCGCCCTGCGCCATCTTGCCAGCCTGATCACGCAGAGGGATCCAGAGGCGCTTCGGCTGCAGGAGAAACTGCTCCAGGTACCAGCTCCCGCCGTGGTCCCGTCCTGCGCCAGCGCCGCGGCTGAGTGTCTGGTGGGCTGGGCTGGGGACGGTCTATGTTATCAGAGCCCCCGACCTTGCCGGCACCGGAGCAGGGCTGCCCGTGTGCCGCCGCCTGGTGTGGGGCCGCTGCTGATGGTGTTCCCCTCCTTGCAGGTGTTTCTGGAGAACCTGCAGCACGAGGACGCCTTCGTCTACCTGTCGGCCATCCAAGGTGAGCGATACCTGGCCGGGGCAAGCGCCTGTGCTTCCCAGGAGAGCGTTTTGTGCCGGGGGGTTTGGGCAGTGAGGGCAGAGAGCAGCAGAGCTGTGGCCGGGCTGGGGGTGGGTGTCCTGTGTGGTGGTTGTGCCGGCAGGTCACTAGGTGCCGTTCCCATGACCCAAAGTGATGCCAGTGCTGCCAGGAGCCACGGCTGCCGTTGGGTCAGTAACCATCAGCGGGAAAAGGAGCTTATCGATGTGTTTCCCTCTGCCTGTACGGTCTTGAGTGGGACGGGTTTGTCCTTGCCCCGCAGGTGAGACACGAACGCTTCAACCGTCCCCGGGTGATTAATACACCCGCTGCAGCTGCCTCCGTGTTTCGCAGCCCAGCTGCAGCTGTGATTAACCCTGACGCGGTTCCTTGTGGCGGTGACTCACCCGACCCGCGCCATGCTGGCGGTGGCACTGTGGTGTGCCATGTGCGGTGCCAGTGGCTGTGCCAGGCGGGCTCCCCACTGCCCCGGTCAGGCTCCCTGCCGCAGCAGCCGTGCCGAGGCTGGGACCGGAGCCAGCTATCGTGGCACCACGGTGGATCACCGAGCTGGGCTCTGGTGCAGTGATGCCAGAGGAGAGGTCACTGCCCTGCTGGACATGCGTGGGCTTGCAGAGGGTAACCCATGCCAGGCACCCTCCGATAACTGGGGAATGAGGTTGGAGGTGAAGGCAGCAGCTCCTGGAGGGCAGGGGAGCCGGGGCTCAGCATGACTCAGCGCCGGGCACTGCCGGAGCAGCCGCTGCCACTTGCTCTTTCCTGGAGAGCAGCTGCCGTTCCATATCGGAGGGGTGCCAACCACCTGGGAAGCCCAGCACTCGCCCCCAGCCCACATTTCTAAAGGGCTGGTGGAGCCCCATGGCACAGCCCGCACACGTCCCATGCCGGGGCCTGAGCCCTTCCCGTCCCTGGGGAGATGCGGTGAGCTCAGGGTACACTCGGGCTCTGGTTACCAGCCTGGGCTGGGGACAACCAGGGGGTTTTTGGAGCCCTGGCGGGGACGAGGATGCCCCAGCGGTGTGCGCCCAGTGGCAGGGAGCTGGGGGCTGCGCCCGAGCATCGCCAGCAGTACCGGCTGCCCTGACACTGGGCCAGCCCACAGGCGAGCCTGGCAGTGTTTGATGGCCAGCGTGCCGAGTCAGCACTCCCTCGAGGAACGTTAACCAGCAGCAATTAGTGGGCACCTGCTGCCAGCTGCTACGTTATTTATTTCTCAGCTTGGCATCCAACCGGACCTGGTGCTGCGGCTCTGCATGCAGGAGCTGTACCATGGGGCTGGGGTGCTTCAGGGGTCCTATGGGTGATGGCTGCACTGGGGTGGCAGGTGCCACCATTGTGTCTGTCCCTGACCTGCTCTGTCCCTTGCTCTACCCAGGCGTGTCCTTGCTCTCCAGCGAGTACCCAGAGCGGATCCTGCCCGTCTTGCTGGCGCAGTACAGCTGCTCGGCGCAGGGCACCGAGGACACTGCGGCCACCATCACCCGGATGAAGCTGGGCGAGGTGCTGATGCGCGTCACCCGGGCGCTGGGTGAGTCCACAGCCATGGCCGTGGCAGTGCTGGCGATGCCGGCAGCCATGGCACTGCTCGCCCCCTCGCTGCTCTCTGCCACGCTGCCAGGTCTGGGAGGCAATGTTATTGGGGGCTCTTGATGTCTGGAGGCAAGAACCAGCTCCCAAGGCCGCACCACAGGGGACTAAAGGGCGGCTGGCCGGGGGTTGCCGGTGGACAGGAGCGGGGCAGTGGGTCCTGCCGGCAGCCCACCGATCGTCGGCCGCAGCGCTGGGCTCAGAGGCTGCCGGGAAGCGCCCGGACATGCAGGGCCGAGGGGTAGAAGCTGGATGAGGCCTTTCCAGCAGCCACTGTTGGGACACGACTCAGACGCCTGTCTGATTCCCTGGTAGAGAAGAGGCCAGTGGGAGCAGCCTGGGCAGGGGTCGGGTCCCCGGTCGCTGTCCAGGCGCTTTGTTCCCCAGGTTGGCCAAGGCGAAGCCAACGCCCCTGGCTGCCGGGCCTGCTGGAGCAGGGCACAGCCACTGCAGCAGTGTCCCCCGGCCGTGGTGGCATCCCCAAGCTCTACCGGCATCCTGCCAGGGCCAGTGCTCCCTGGACCAGGCTGTGCCACAGCCCTGCCCAGCTGCTGGGATGGAGAGGGGGCATCCTACGGGCCACAGCCCCGTCACCTCCCCGCAGAGCCCGTGCAAGCAGCGCTGGAGCCTCACGGTCTCTGCAGCCCCTGGGCGATGTCCGTGTGTCCAGCCCTCACCATGGCCAGCACTGCGGCCGGGTTTCCCTGGCAGCTGCCGGCGGCACAGCTGGCAGTGGGATGGCCGGCACAGCCTCTGCCGCGGCTCTCCCCTGCTCCGCGGTGACTCTGCCGCGAGCAGCAGCTCCAGCACGTCCTGGCTCGCCTGCATATTTATAGAACGGATCGCATTAAGTTGTTTTTGTTGCAAAGTTTCAGGATTCGAGAGCGAGGGTTTATCTGGTGCTTCTAGAAACGCTCTGCGCTGTGCAGCAGCGCTGCTGCCCTTCAGAGCTCTCCTGCTGCTGCCTGGGGACGATGCACGTCCCTCCTGCCCTGTCCCTGTCCCCTGCCCTGTCCCCAGCCCTGCCTGCCATCCCACTGGAGCAGCTTCTTTCCCATTTTGCAGCAGCACCTATTTCCCAGCAATGGGCTGGCATGGGCAGCGCGGTGGGATGTGCGTGGCAGCCCCTTCCTGAGCTGCTCCCCTGGCTGCAGCCCTGCGGGGCCGAGCGCTGCGTGGGGGCTCACACAGACCCCGCACCCACCCAACTCGCTTCCGCTGCAAACCCGTTGACTGCTCGGGCTGCACCTCCTGCGCTGGGCGATCCTGCATGCCAGTCACAGGCTCTGCGCACCGGCCTCTGGCCTCTAATTAGGCGGCTCACACCTCCCCATGCTAATTGGGTGGGGGTTTGTGCGGCTGAATTAGGTGAGAATTAGGGCTTCGCACATTGTTTCTGTGCAGGATCTCTGGGCACTCTGAGCGGAGCCAGGGGGTCGTGGGACTCACTGAGCGGCCCCAGACAAAGGTCTTTGCCGGGGGCGTGTGCTGACTGGGTTCGCCAGCGCCCCGGGGGCTGCACCACAGTGTCCTCCCTGACATCACAGCGGGTCCCATGCTGGGCACAAGCCACACGCCAGATGTTGCACCCAGCTGTTGGCCAGTGCTGCGGTCTGGCTGTTCCTGCTGGAGCCAGGGCTCGGGCAGGACAGGGCTGGGGTTGTCCCCTGCCCGTGACGTGCTGCTCCGCTCTCTCCCACAGGGGACATGGTGTTCCGGCACCGGGAGCCGCTGGTCCAGGCCTTCCTGCGTGGCGCGCGGGCCCCCGAGGGCGCGCTGCGGGCCAGCAACCTCTCCAACCTGGGCGAGCTCTGCCAGCGCCTGGGCTTCCAGCTGGGCCCCATCGTCCAAGAGGTACTGCTCGGTCCCTGGCGGGGCAAGGGGCCATCGCTTGTTAACGAAGGGCAGTTCGTTAGTGGATGGCAGGGTTGCTGAGGGCTCGCTGCTGGAGGTACAACAGCCTGGGATTTCCATAAAGGACATGGGGGATATTTACTGAAATCAGAGAGTGTAAAAGTTGTTGGACCTGAAGCAAACACTCAGGAGATTCTCACCCTGATTTTTAGGGCTAAAAGCTTTATAAGCAGCTAAAGATGTCTCTTGTGCAGAGAAGCAATAGCCCAAGGCCAGGCGGTGCAATGGCTCTGCAGGAGGAGACCTGGGGGCACAGTTAGCACCTGCGCGGGGCACTTCCTCCAGCTTAATGAGTTAATGAGACCTCCTTACCGTTCCTGTTATCACCAGGCAACTGCTATCTGGGGAGTTCTGGGGGTGCCCAGGGCTGCTGGAGTTGTGGTCCTGCCTCCTGGGGGTCTTCTCCCTGGAGGGTTGGGGGGGCTCACTGGGAGCCACTGGTGTCACAGTCCGGCAGCCCTGGAGCTGGTGGGTCTGTGTCCCCCTGGGAGCCGGAGCTTTGCCCTCTGTATCTCCCAGAGCAGGAGGGAGGGCAGGAGACATCAGGGATGCAGCACTTGGGTTTCTCCGCGGGTCCCCGCTTGGCACCAGTGGGTACCGGCAGCGTTTTGCGTGATGCCAACGCACCACACGCAGCTATTTCAGGCAGGCGCTAGCTCTGCTAATTCTCCCGGCTGTCACTGCCAGGGGTTGAATTAGCTTCCTTTGACACTGCCTGCTTTTTATAAAGCGTTCTGCTTGGCCCCTGCGAGAGGGAGGGCTGCTCCGTGACCTGCAGAAAGCCAATCTGGGGGGCTGGGCGCAGGCAGGGGGGTGCGCAGCTGCCCCGGGTGGGATGTAGGGGTCCCGTCCTCATCCTTCTGCTGTGGACAGCTGCTCTGTGGGGTCCCCTCGTGTCCCCCCTGCTGACAACACTGTCCCGGCAGGTCACGTCCTGCCTGACGGCCATAGCCAAGACGGACCCCGAGGCCGAGGTGCGAAGAGCTGCCGTGCACGTGGTGGTGCTGCTGCTGCGGGGGCTCAGTGACAAGGCCACCGAGGTGGGTCCTGTCCCCAGGGCTGGGACAGCCTCTGCCAGGCTCCCGGGTGTCCTCGGGCAGGGCACGGTGTTCCTCGGGGACAGCCCCGGGGGCTCCTTCCCAGGCAGCTTCCAGGGAAAGTTCATGGGATCAGGATCTCCGGCTTATGCCGCCCCCACCCAAGGGCCCCGCCAGCAGCTAAAGGGACTTTGCAGGGACATCCCCTTGTGCTGCTTGGCCATGCCAGGGCAGTGCCAGCTCTTGGGAGCCGTGGGAGGTGTTTGTCACTCATTTGCCTTGGAAATGCCCATTTTTTCCGTGGGCCGTGGCCTCCCTGCCCACTTCCCAGGAATGAGCATGTTGAGACTCAGCTCCTGAGGAGGAAAGAGCTGGTCCCCGTGGGAATCCTCGCAGCTGGGATCCCAGCTGCCCCTCATGCCCCTGTGCCGGGGGGACACCGCTGTGCTGCTGGTGCCTGGGGAAACTGAGTCACAGGAGCGCCAGGGCTCGTGCTGGGGGCAGTGCGGTGGTGGTGTTGTCACCATGTCCTGGCACTGGCAGCATCAGTGGAAGGGGCAGCACCGAATCTGACGGGGTACGCCAGGGGCTGCGTTTTGGGTTGTTGCGGGTGTGGGTGAGATGCCAGTGGGTGCTGACGGTTCGGCCCGCTCTGCCCAGGTGCTGCAGGACGTCCTGCGGGACCTGTACCGCCTGCTGAAGCACGTGGTGACGACGGAGCCTGACGGCGCGACGGTGCTGCACGCCCAGCTGGCGCTGGAGGAGCTGGACACAGTGATGAGGAGGGTCCTGTTCCCACCCCAGACACTGGAGAAGAAGATCGTGGTGCTGCCGTAGCGGGTGCCAAGACTGCAGAAGCGAACTCTTCCTGCTCTGGCATCGGGGCCAAGCGACTCCCTGAGGGGATGGGTTCGCTGTGTCCCTGGGACACCGCCGGCGGGTGCCAGCGGGGAGGAAGCCACAGCCTGGGGAGGGTGGGCTCGCGGGGTCGAGGCAGGAGATTAAACGGAGACTTGCTCAGTCCTGTGCCTGTGACATCTCATGGAGCCGCACGAAGCCCCTGGGTGCCATCCCAGCCGCGTCCCGTCCCGCAGCTGCACCATGCTCGCCTTCCCATTTTTGGGGTGGTGGCAGCGGTGCAGGCCCCAGTGAGGGGGGCCTCTGCTGTCTGCACCCCCAGCACAGGCATCTGTGCACCCCGGGGTCTGGCAGCAGCCACTGCTTTCCCATGGCCCTGCCTGGGCACCGCGCTCACACCGAGGGGCTGCTGGGGGACGCTGGGGCTGCCAATCTGGCATCTTGCACGCTCACACGCTCGCTGGTGGGTGCCCATGGAGGGACCGTCTCTGGGTGCCAGCCCTGGGTGAGGGATGGGGACGATCCCTGGAGGCTGGAACCCCCACCTCTCTGCCTCTGGCCAGGGCAGGCCCATGGGTGCTGCAGCACTGTGAGCCCCACTCCTGTGCCAGGAGCTGCCGTGCACCCACTGGGTGGGGGAACCAGCACTAGGACAGGGATGCTGAGGGGTCACACCAGAGCCCCCTTGCTGGGCAGCCCCGCTGTGCACAGCCCCGGGTACTGGATGGTGTGAGGGGCCCGGCATACCCTTTCCTACCAGGCTGGGGGTGCCCAGCTGTGTCTCCATGCCCAGTGAAGCCACTTGCGCCGGGCCCACACCTCGCCGTGCTGTGCCATACTGTACTGTGCCGCTGGGCCAGGTGTGCTCGGGCAGCAGGAGCACGTTGTCTTCGCCGGAGAGCAGCGGCAGCCGAGCAGCGGCAGCCGAGCGCTCCTCCTTGCTCCCGCTGCCGCCAGCCCACGTCGGTGCCACGGGCACGTGCCAGGATGCTGCCGTACCAGCGGTGCCTCCCCAGGGCCTACTGTGACCGGCAGAGGACCGTTCTTGAATGAAAAGTCTCTTTTGATGCCGCTGGCTGGGCACTGGCTGTCCCTCTTGCCGTGAGGAGCAAGGAGGCGGCCGTGCTAGAGGAAGGAGGTTGGTTTCCACCTTGGGCAGCGCTCCTGTGGCTGGCAGCAGGGCCAGGTGCCCGGCAGCTGCCAGCACACTGAGGGGTAAGGGGCCATTGGGCAGCCCCAGGGTTGGGTCCCTGCTGGGGGACACTGGGGAGGGCTGTGGAGCTGGGACACGCTGCCGCTGTCCCCCCCATTCCCAGAGACAGGTCCCTGCAGCCACAGGGGCACCCCATGTGCCCGGCAGTGCTGCAGCAACAGCACCAGCACAGCCATGCCAGGTCTGACCTCACTGTGCCAGGTTTCGCAGCTCCACACCCCACCACTGCCATGTGGGAGCCCCGCCAGCTGAGCTGAGGGTCCTGGTGTCCCTGTCCCATCCCCACCATCCACAGGCTCACCAGTTTCTGAGCACCGTCTCCAGGCGCGGCTCCAGCACCTGTGGTGGGGAGTTGCCAGCGGCGTCACCGCCATGCCGGGGGATCAGCCGAGGGGGCCTGCCTGGCCAGGGGCTCGTGCTGGAGAGATCCCTCTCCCCAGCTCCTGGGACTGGGCGGTCCAGGCCTAATCCCAGCATCACTCATCTCCCAGCCCAGCAGGACACGATGGTCTGTACCAGGGTGAGGAACCCAAAAGTCTGCATTTGAGCCCAAAGCTGAGGCTGCACCTCCTCTGGACTCAGCGTGGTCCCTCCCAGGGCTGGTTGTCCCCTGTCATCAGCTCAGCACAGGGACATTGTGTGTGACCGGCACAAGGTTGCTGTCCCCAGGATGGCCCCGGTCCTGCCCTGGGACCCAGAAGCCACGGGGACAGAGTTACACAGCGGGGAGACCGTGCCCAGGTGGCTCAGCACCGTGGAGGGGACACGGTGGCACGCGGAGGTGACATGTAGGTTACACATGGGTGTCATGAGAGGAGCCTCAGGAGTGGGGCAGGGGAATAGGAGAGACAGAGTGTCCCCAGGGGTGGCACCGGGGACCCTGAGGTGGCCCTGGGTGGCCCAGCGCTGCTCTGGCCGATGAGCGGCGGCCGGTCCCCGGGGCGGCGCCGGTGGCGCCCGCTGCCGCGCGGGGGGATGCCGGCGCCGGGGGATGGGGATGCCGGGGCCGCCGGGGCCGATCATCGCTCCCGCAGTGCGGGGCTGGGGCCGGTGCCAGGTGTTGCCGGTGCCGGGGCTGGTGGCGGTGCCGGCGGTGCCGGTGCCGGGCGGGGCCCCCGCGGGCTGCGGGCGGTGCTGGCCCCGCCGCCGTATAAAGGGGCCGCGCGGGCCGGGCCGGGCGCACAGCGGCGGCGGCGGCGGCCGGGGCGAGCGGCGACACCGGCACCACCACGGTGAGTTCCCGCTCCAGGTCTCTCCTTCTCCTTCCCGGCCCCGCGGTACCGGCTCGGAGCGCCTCCGCCCCCGCGGAACCGGCCGCGGCCGCACCCGCACCGGGAGCGCGGAGCCGGCACCGGGGGCTGCGGGGCCCGGGGAGGGGCAGGGGCTGCCCGGGGGGCGCTGCCGGTGCCGCGGGAGGTCCTTGGGGCTGGTGCTGCCCGTGGCTCTGCGCCCTGCCCGCACCCCTGCCCGCACCCCTCACGTGTTCGTGCCGCCCCCCTCGCCTGCACCCCCTCACCTGCCCGCACCCCCTGCTCGCACCCCTTGCCCGCAGCGCCCTGCCCGCCTCCCGCCCCGCGCCGTGCCCCGCTGGGCGGCTCTGCAGTCCCCGCCGCCCGCGCTGCCCGTCCCCGGGTCCCCGTCCTGCAGCGGGGTCGGGGGCCAGGTCCCGCCGCAGGCACTGGGGCGGCCGGAGGCTCTGGGTGGCCGTGCCCAGGAAGTGTCTCTGCCCTGGGGACACCCCGGGACCGGGTCCCCAGTGTCCCTGTGCCCTTCCCTGCCCTCCAGCCCTGCAGCCCGGCTATCACCAGGGGCCCGGGACTGGCCATGTCCCTGCTTGGCTGGACGGGGCTGTGAGTGCTCAGTGGGATGCTCGGGACCCCCACACCTCTCCCGGCCCCATGGAGGCACCGGGAAGGTCTGACCCCCAAACTGGTGACTGGTGAGGGATAAGGCAGCCACGGGGCAGCAGCCAAGTGGTGTCCCCCTGCCTTCCCCTCCGGGCGATCCAGGCGGTGGGTGGTGCCATGGGCTGTCCCCTTGGCCCTGCCCTGACGCCGCCCGCTCCCCTAGATGCCAGGGAGCCTCTCCACGGCCCTGCGCATCGTCGGGACCAGCCTCTTCGCCTTGGCGGTGCTGGGGGGCATCCTCGCCGCATACGTCACGGGCTACCAGTTCATCCACACGGAGAAGCACTACCTCTCCTTCGGGCTCTACGGGGCCATCCTGGGGCTGCACCTCTTCATCCAGAGCCTCTTTGCCTTCCTGGAGCACCGGCGCATGCGGGGCGAGGGGCGGCCGGTGCGGCTGGGGCGCTCGGTGGCCCTCTGCATCGCTGCCTACCAGGAGGATCCCGACTACCTGAAGAAGTGCCTGCGCTCCGTCAAGCGCATCGCCTTCCCTGACCTCAAAGTGGTGATGGTGGTGGACGGGAATGGCCCTGACGACACCTACATGCTGGACATCTTCCACGACGTGATGGGCTCTGAGCACTCGGGCAGCTACGTCTGGAAGAGCAACTTCCACGCACGAGGCGAGGGGGAGACAGAGGCCGGGCTGCAGGAAGGGCTGGCCCGCGTCCAGGCGCTGGTGCGCAGCAACACCTACTCCTGCATCCTCCAGAAGTGGGGCGGGAAGCGGGAGGTGATGTACACAGCCTTCCGGGCACTTGGAGACTCCGTGGACTACATCCAGGTGGCTGCATGGACTGGGCGGGCAGGGGGATGCGGGCAGGGGGTGCACAGCTGGGCAGGGGCATGTGCAGCCAGGCAAGGGGGCTGCGGGAGGGGCAGGAGCAGCTGCTGGTGCTGGATTCGGCCCGTGCACCGGCTGCAGAGCCACCAGCAGTGGGCTGGGGGTGAAGTGCCGCCAGGGTGGCCGGAGGGGTCAGCCCTGCCTGTACCGCTGCCCGCGAGGGTCCCACATCGCCTCCTCGGCGCATCCCCTGTGGTGCAGGCAGGACGTGCCCCAGGCTGTTGTCACCCCGTGTGGCACCGCACAGGGTGCCGGGTTCCCGCGTGTGGGTGCGGGGTGGTGGCTGGGGCAGGTCCCACGGCGGTGCCAGCGGGTGGCTGGCCCGGGGCGGCGGTGACCGGGTACCGCGGGTACTCCACTCTCTGCCACCGCCTGCCGGGCTCCACAGCTCTGCCTGGTCTCGCCAGCCGTGGCTCGGGCTTGCCCGGCTGTGGGCTGGGCTGTCTGCCGGGCGCGTGTGGGCGGCAGGAGTGGGGCTCCACGTTCCCTCTGCCCCCCAGGTGTGTGACTCAGACACGGTGCTGGACCCCGCCTGCACCGCCGAGATGCTCCGCATCCTGGAGGCAGACCCCCGCGTTGGTGGTGTCGGCGGCGACGTCCAGGTACCGCAGTCACGAAGGAGGGTGCCGGGGGGACACAGCGGTGCCGGGGGGTTGTGGTGGCACCGGGGCTCACATCTGTGCCCTTCCCAGATCCTGAACAAGTATGACTCGTGGCTGTCGTTCCTGAGCAGTGTGCGGTACTGGATGGCCTTCAACGTGGAGCGCGCCTGCCAGTCGTACTTTGGGTGCGTGCAGTGCATCAGCGGGCCCCTGGGCATGTACCGCAACACGCTGCTGCAGCACTTCCTCGAGGACTGGTACCACCAGACCTTCCTGGGCAGCAAGTGCAGCTTCGGGGACGACCGGCACCTCACCAACCGCGTGCTCAGCCTGGGCTACCAGACCAAGTACACGGCTCGCTCCAAGTGCCTGACGGAGACGCCCACCCGCTACCTGCGCTGGCTCAATCAGCAGACCCGCTGGAGCAAGTCCTACTTCCGCGAGTGGCTCTACAACGCGCTGTGGTTCCACAAGCATCACCTCTGGATGACCTACGAGTCGGTGGTGACCGGCTTCTTCCCCTTCTTCCTCATCGCCACTGTCATTCAGCTCTTCTACCGTGGCCGCGTCTGGAACATCCTCCTGTTCCTGCTGACAGTGCAGCTGGTGGGCATCATCAAGGCCACCTACGCCTGTTTCCTGCGCGGCAACGCCGAGATGATCTTCATGTCCCTCTACGCCCTCCTCTACATGTCCAGCCTCCTGCCCGCCAAGATCTTCGCCATCGCCACCATCAACAAGTCGGGCTGGGGCACCTCGGGGCGCCGGACGCTGGTGGTGAACGCGGTGGGGCTGCTGCCGGTGTCGGTGTGGGTGGCTGTGCTGCTGGGCGGCCTGGCCTACACCGCCTGCAGCCAGGACCTCTTCAGCGAGACCGAGGTGGCCTTCCTGGTGGCGGGTGCCATCCTCTACGCCTGCTACTGGGTGGCCCTGCTTGCCCTCTACCTGGCCATCGTGGCCCGGCGCTGCGGCAAGCGCCAGGAGCAGTGCGGGCTGGCCTTTGCCGAGGTGTGACCGCGGGCAGTGCCGGGGTGGCCCCAGGGATGGGGACCAGGTGACCACTGCCCATCCCCTCCTGCCACCAGCCCCGGCGCAGCCGGCACTGAGCCGTCTGGTGCTGGGCAGCGCTGAGCGCGCCCGCCGCCGCGTTTTTCATTGTCTCACTTTTTTATCCTGATTTTGGTTTGTTTTTTTTTTCCTTATTATTTTCGTTTTTCTGTACAAAGCCAGGGCGAGGCTGAGCTGGGGCTGCTCGTCACCAGCCTGGGCACAGCCCCAGTGCTGGGGGGGGTGACGGCAGTGTCCCTCCTGGTGCCGAACCGAGCGTCCCAGTGTGCGGAGCGCTGCTGGCCGGGCTCCCCCCACCCCCCGCCACAGCTCCATCCTCCACCCTTTGGTGCTTTCTCGGGGACCTTGTGTTCCCCATTCCCATGGTGCTATGGCAAAACAGCCCCATACGGTGCCGGCACCACTGGCTGGTGCCGCCTCTGCCCCATGGCTGCTGTATGTGCGGGCACGTACCCACGGGGACCCCCAAGGCTCCCCCAGCCCCTTCCAGGGGGGTCCAGCTGCCCCGGGAGGGCAGAACCTCCCTTCAGCTTTGCCAAAGACCCCGGCATGCATAAATGGGCCAACCCACAGCCCCACCTTGTCCCTTTCCCCTCTCCTGTGCCCTTTTTTCAGGGCTTATAAAAAAAAAAAACAAAACACCTTTCTACAACTGAGCATTTAGATGGCTTTTTGTTTAATTTAATACAAGGTTTTTTAGAAAGACTTTTGTAGCTCTTTGGTATTCATACTGATTGCAAATTGTTTGTAAATCTATTTATTTTTTAACCTGCAGGGTGGACTTTTTTTTTTTTTTTTCATGTCTTGGAAAAGTCTGGTTTTTATATCCTGATGGATTTGTCAAAATAAAGACTTATGCAGAGAAAGGGCAGCGTGTGGGGACAGGGTAGGGCTCGGAGGAGGCTCCTGCCCTCCAGGATCCATCTCGCCTGGGACAGCAGCCAGGTTTGCACCCTAAAGCTCAGCTGTTCTCAGACACAGAGTCATTAAGGGGGGGACAAGTGACCTGGGAAGGGCCGTGGGTGCCCAGATGTGGGACCTCACACTTTCTTGGGCACGTTGGTGATGATGGGCTTGGGGCGGGTTTTGAAGAGGAGCTTGGTTTTGATGAGGGCGGTGACTGCATAGCGGGCGTGTGGCCCTGCGGGCTGGGACTCGCCGGCTCCCTCCTTCACCAGGACGGCAAACGGCTTCTCCAGCTGCACCACCTTCCCGTAGAGGATGTGGTGGCCCACGATGAGCACGGGGATGCCCTGGGACAGAAAGCAGAGACAGAGGGTGAGGACAAAGGATGATGGCAAAGGGCGAGGGCTGCAGGGCTGTCCCAGCACACCCGGCGGGGGCTGCCTGACCTGGCGGGTGTAGTGCAGGTCTCCCAGGACGCTCCCCGCCAGCCCCCCGCTCTGCCGGGGCTCCACCTCGCCCTGCAGCTCCAGCAGTACCCACTGTGCCAGCCCGTCGGCACCGCCGCTGCGGGGAGAGAGGGGGCTGCAGCAGCGGCCCCAGCACCCGGGGCCGCGATCGGCCCCCCCGGGGCTGCACAGCCCGCGCTGGCCTCACCTGGAGATGACGATCTGCACCATGCTCCGGGCCTGCAAAGCACCGGCACAGCCACGGTCAGTGCGGGGGGACGCAGGGGAGGCCCTGCCGTGGGGGGAGCCCCCGGTCCCTGTGTCCGGGGCCGTGTGCGGCTCCGCCGGGCCCCCCGTACCCAGCTGCCCCTCCCGGGCCCTGCAGCGCCCCCATGCCCAGGCCCCTCCACCCCGGGCCCCATAGACCCCCATACCCAGACTCCCCGGGCCCTACAGCCCCCCCAGACCCAGACGCCCCCCAGTCCTGCAACCCCCTCCGCACCCAGGATCCCCGCCCCGGCCCCGTAGTCCGCCCCGGGCCGTCGCCGCGGACGCTGGTGCCCTCCAGCGGCCCCGGGGGTGCGGGGCCGGGCCGGGCCAGCCGAGTCGCTCCGCGGCCCGGGCCCCTCCCTTCTCCCAGCCCCGGCCGCTCCCCGAGCCCCCGGCCCGGCCCCGCGTTCCGCACCCGCGCCCGGGCCGGAGCCGCCGCCCGGCAGCGCCCGAATCTCCCGCCGCGCCGGTACTTCCGCTTCCGGCCGCGCCCCCTCCTCCCCGGCGCGCGGACCTCCGGTTCCGGGGGCGCCGCGCGCACGTGGGGGCAGCGCGGGGCGGAACCGGGAGCGGGGCGGATGGGGGAGTTCGAGGTGCACCGGGTGCGCTTCTTCGGGCTGGTGCCGGCCGGGGTGCGCTGCCTGGCCTGGCAGCCCCGCTCCGCCCGCCTGGCCCTGGCCCGCACCGACGGCACCGTCGAGGTCTACAACTTCGCCGCCAACTACTTCCAGGAGAAGGTGAGGGGGCCGGACCGGGTTGGACCCGGCCGTACGGAGCTCTGCCGAGCCGTACCGGAGCGTACCGAGCCATACGGAACCGTACTGAGCAGTACCGGGTCACACCGAGCCGTACTAGGCTGTACCGGGTTGTACCCGGTCGTACTGAGTCGTACCGGGTTGTACCCGGTCGTACCGAGCCGTACTGGGCTGTACCGAACCGTACCAGCTTGCACCGGGCCGTACCGGGGGGTTGCACCGGGCCGGGCGGTGGGTAACGGGCATCCTTCTCTCGGCAGGTGATCCCCGGGCACGATGCCCGGTCGGTGGAAGCGCTGTGCTGGGCGGGGGGCGACCGGCTGTTCGGGGCTGGGCTCGGTGGGGCTATCACCGAGTACGACCTGGCGCGGCTGAGCACGTCCTGCTCGGTGGACGGCGGTGGGGGGCCCATCTGGAGCATGGCGGCCAATGGCAGCGGCACCCGGCTCGTGGTGAGTCACCGGCACCGGCACCGGGGGGCTCTCCCAGCCCCGAGCTGGGGCAGTGGGGGGAGACGGACCCCAGCCCCACCCGGGGCTGACCCCTGCCCTCCGGCAGATCGGCTGCGAGGACGGTTCCATTAAACTCTTCCAAGTCATGCCTGGGGGAATCCAGTTTGAGCGGAACCTGGACAGGCGGAAAGGTGAGTGCAGGAGGTCGGTGCTGTGGTGGCAGCGTCCCTCTGTCCCTCCGTCCACCCCTCCTGCCTGTCCTGGTGACTGGGCACATCTGGAGTGTCCCTCCCCACAGGCCGCATCCTCTGTCTCTCCTGGCACCCGTCAGACACTCACATAGCAGCCGGCTCCGTCGACGTCCTCCGTGTGCTCGATGTCTGTTCAGGTACCTCACATCCCGAGGGGCGCGCCTGGCCTGTCCCCTGACCCGGGGACTGTCAGCACCGGCTGACCCTGCGCCTTGGGGGGTCCCCTTGCCACCCCCAACCGTCCCTCCCCCATCTCAGGCCAAACGGTGCAGCGGATCATGGTGAACTACCACGTGCAGAAGGTGCAGCGCGAGTGCGTCGTCTGGAGCGTCATCTTCCTCGCCAGCAGCACCATCGTCACCTCCGACTCCTTTGGGAGGGTGCAGTTCTGGGACTGGCAGCGGGGGACACTGGTGGAGTCCCACACCGTCAGCACCTCCTCTGCCCTCTCGCTGGCTGTGTCAGAGGTGGGTGAGTCCCCTGAGCCCCCCCAGCGCCCCCCGGGCAGCTGGGGGCCCGTCTGGGCTGCTCTGTGCAGGGCCAGAGGCGCTCGGGCAGGAGCAGGGCTGGGACCAAGGCTGATGGTCCCTCCTGCCTCCCAGTGCTGCCTCTTCCTTCTTCCCAGTCTGTGCCCACAAGCCCCGTCCCCATTTCTGTCACCAGAAGGAGGACAGCATCGTTGTGGGCACCTCCACCGGGGCCACCTACCAGCTCCAGCTGCTGCCGGTGCGAGTGGGCAGCCTGGAGAAGCGCTGGGTGCGGACGAAGCCCTTCCAGCATCACACCCATGACGTGCGAGCCGTGGTGCACAGCGGGACCGCTCTCATCTCGGGGGGTAGGGCCGGCCGTGGGCACGGGGAGGGCGCGGGGCTCCCAGTGGTACCGGTTTGGCTGAGCTGTGCTTGGCTCCAGGCCTGGATGCGCAGCTGGTGATCCGCTCGCTGATGGAGAAGGTGCAGAAGAAGGGCTACGAGGCAGCGCTCCGCAAATTCACTTTCCCCCACGTGAGTGCCGCTCTGGAGGGACTCGTGCCTGGCGAGGCAGGCTGGCAGGGCTGGCTCGTCCTGCGGGAAAAGACTGGCCCTCCCTGCCCCACTGTGTCCCCTCCCTGCCCTGCCGGGTCCGCTCCCTGGCCCTGGCATGTCTGGAGGCTCCTGCTGTGGAGCGGGCGCGGGGTGGGAAGTTGGCAGGCTCGTCTCACTGGTCCTGCTGGGTCTCCACCTCCAGGCTCCCGTCCCACAGGACCCGAGTCCTTCCTCTCCCCACCTGGGAGTCTCTGGCACCCCGGGGTGTTTTGGTTTGGGCCCAGCCCTGTCTCGTGGGCTGCGGGTTCACAACAGTTCTGCCCATTTCTGTACGTAGCGACGCCTCGTCTCCTGTGCCAGGAAAGCCCGGCTGCTCCTCTTCCAGTTCACCCAGCACCTGGAGCTCTGGAGACTTGGCTCCACTGACAAGACCGGTGAGTCTTGCAGCCCTGCCCGCACTGCCTGCAGGATTTCGGGCACGACCTGTCCTGCTGTGGAGCAGTGTGGGGTGGGTTCGCCCCGGCCCTTTCCTCCCCGCAGCTCCGCATTTCCCAGTGCAGTGTGTGCCCGGGCAGCGGCTGCGCGGCCAGTGTGTGGCTGAGCCTGTGGTTCAGTGGAGCTGGGCCAGGCCTGGGAGGTTCAGCCTTCGGGAGGTTGGGGAAGGGTCTGGGCTGTTCCCCGGGATCCCCAGCTGCTTGACAGGACCCATGAGGTTTCCCTACTGCCACTGATGAGCCACATGGTTTTTGTCACCCCAGGAAAGGACGGTGAGGTCCTTCCCTTGCGCCACATGCCTGAGCACCTCGTGCAGCTCAAGAGCAAGGTAGGGCTGAGCCGGGCTGAGGGCTGTCCCAGAGGGCTCAGGGCAGCCCCCGCTTTCCCTCTGATGGCCGAGCTGTGTGTGCTGCACTACCGGGAGGTCTCACAGCCCCACTCAGCCGCTCTGTGTTCCAGGGGCCGGAGCACATCTACTGCAGCTGTGTCTCACCGTGTGGCAGCTGGATTGCCTACTCCACCACCTCCCGCTTCCACCTCTACCGCCTGCGGTACGAGGGCGACAGCGTCAGTATTGCAAAGGTGAGGAGGGCGAGGGGCCACCCCATGGCTGGGAGGGCTGGTGGGTGGCTGTGGGGTGCTTGGGGACTGGCACGACCAGCGTTGCTCGTGGGGAGCGAGGGTGGCAGCAGTAGGTGACTGCCAGCGCTGCTTCTCCCCATCAAGGTCCCCAAAGTCCCCAAACTGCTCCTCCCAGCCTACCAGCTCCAGTTTGCCGCTGACTCGAGCAGCCTCTTCATCGCCTCTGCTCAAGGTTCTGTCCACGTCCTCCAGCTGCTGGAGCCAGAGGGCTGCAAACACCTGCATACACTGCGCCCACCATCAGGTTCGAGCTTGGGGTGCTGGAGGTCCCTGGGGTCTGAGTCCTGTCCCCCCTGCAGGTGCAGAGGGGTGTGCAGGGCCCAGCGTGTCCCCCCCGTCCTGCCCCGAGGCACGTGGGTCCTGCCCCCTGGCAGCCCCTGCCCCGTGTCTGTGCCACCCTCGTGGCCTGGCATGACTGGGGGAGCCGGGACACCCCAGTCAGTGGGGGGACCTGTGTCTGCATGTCCCCGGGGGGATCTGGGGCTCCTGGCAGGCCCAAGCAGCCATTACAGCCAGCAGGTGTTCTGCAGAGACCCCCGAGGCCGTTTACCTACTGGCAGTGAGTGCAGATGGGCACTGGGTGGCCGCGGTCGGCGGAGACTGGGCGATCCACATCTACAGCCTGAAATGCTTCAAGGTAGGGGTGGGGGCTGCGGGAGCGATCCGTCTGCCCTCCTGCCGTGGGGCTGGGGAGGGTGGGCTCAGCGCCTCGGACCCCACCCTGGGGCATTGCTGTGCCCCCAGAGCAGGGCTGGGGCGTGTAAGGGAAGAGGGGTTGGAGGTGGTGCTGGTTGCTCCTGTCACAGTTCTGTCCCCTCCTGCCCTTCAGCATCACTGCACGGTGCCCACCTACAGCTGCGCGGTGACGGCCCTCGCCATCCACCCCGTCACCAACAACCTCGTCATCGCCTATGCGGACCAGCAGGTAGGAGCAATCCCAGTCACAGCCCCTGTGGCCACGGTCTCTTCCCCACGGCTCTCCCTGGCCTTGGGGCTTGCCGGCCGCATTGCCTGGCTTGTAATGATGCTGGGGAGGACCCAATCTCATCAGCCACCCCCTCTCCCACTTCTGCAGCTGTTTGAGTTCAGCATCCCCGAGCAGCAGTACACGGCCTGGAGCCGCATGGTGCAGAACTGCGGGCTGCACAGGCTCTGGCTGGAGAGGGACACGCACATCACCCACATCACCTTCAACCCCAAGAACCCCTCGCACATCCTGCTCCACGACGTCTACATGTTTTGTGTCCTCGACAAGTCCCTGGTGAGCCCGTGTGCCTTGTCGGGAGGGCTGGGTTTGTGCCCAGGGTATGTCCCCTGCCCATTCCAGTTGTCCTCGTCCCTGCGGCACCGAGCTGGCGGCGGTCCGGGTGGCACTGATGTGTTCCATGTGCTCTCCCGGCAGCCCTTGCCGGACAACAGTGCCCTCCTGCTGAACCAGAGCACCCTGAAGCAGCTCCCGGAGACAGCCCGGCAGCGGCAGCTCCACGCCTTCAAGATCTGCAAGAAGTTCCAGGTGGGTGACAGTGTCTTTGGGTGCGTGCCATGGCGAGGAACAGGGACTGGGGGGAGCCCTGCCCCCTGGTCCTTGCAGCCCCACCTGCTCTTGTGCCCAGTTGCTCCCAGTTCTGTACCAGTGCCAGGCGCCTGAGCAGCAGAGCTGTCCCACGCTGTCACAGTGCAGCCAATGGCTGCGATCTCGTGGGCTCTGGTTACAGCTAAGCCAGAGCCGGCTGCCTGGTGGAGGGGGCCAGCACTGCACCCTCATCCCCTGCCCTCCTTGCCCACAGCCCCTGCTCTTTGCGGATCTGCTGGATGAGAACTGCCTGGTGATGGTGGAGCGGCCCATCATGGACATCAAGACCGAGCTGCCCCTGCCCGTCCAACAGAAGAAATTCGGCACCTGAGAGCAGAACCAGCTGCTTTGGCTGCAGAAGCTGTGTGTGTAGGTTTCAGAGGGTACTGTAGGAATAAACCCCGCTGTTCTGTACAGCTGCAGGCTCAGGGCTCGTCCTTGTGCTGCAGGGCTCCCTGGTATTGGACAGCAAGTCAGGTTGGCACTGGCCTAAGCACAAGGATGTGGCACCTCGTAGGGTCCCGCAGCTCATGCCAGTCCCCATCCTGGGGCTGTGGGAACAAGGTGACACCCTGGATCTCCTTCCTGCTGCCTGCTTTGCTGGGTAGCATCAGGTCCTGCTTTGGGCTTCTCCAGCAGCCAGAGGGGGTTGGTGACCACCGGGGCTCTGCCTGGGGCAGGGGACTCCCATCGCGGAGGGAGCTGGGCTCTGGACAGACAGACAGACAGACAGCGATTACTGGTGCTCAGTCCCCCGTGCAGCACCTGTAGCTGTGTGAGCAGCCTGTGCCCCTGCTGCGTGCCTTGGAACAGTCCTGGCTGCGTGCAGGTGGGATTGGGGTGTCTTGGTGCTCCTCGGGTGGGATTGGGGTGTCATGAGGTCCCCCCGCCAAACCGCCTCTCTCAACACATACAGCTCTGCAGTGGCACCTTCTCCTCCAGCCCTCCCAGTAACACCAGTACCCCATTTCCAGTTTGTGCTTGTAGGCTCCCTGGTGGGACTGGGACCTCCGTGCCTGGAGAGAGCAGAATTTGAGGGTTCCCTGTGATTTCCCTCCCTCCGCACCCCAAAGGAGGGGGCAGAGGGGAAAATCCAGGGTCTAGGAACAGCTGCCCAGTCGGTCTCCCAGAAATAAGGCGGGGAGCGAAGCTTCGCTAAACGGGCTTTTGGCAGAGCCCGGGAAATGGAGAGCAGGGCGGGAAATAACGCACGGGGCGGGGCTTCATGGCCCCTCCCTCCGGCGCGACCAATCGCAGCAGCGGCGGCTGGCCGCCGCCGCTGCTGCGATTGGTCGCGTCGGAGGGAGGGGTGGAGCTTCCCAGCCCCGCCTCATTCATAACGCGGAGCCTACCGCAGCGCGCCATGCGGGCGGGGGCGTGGCCCCTACGGCCACGCCCCCTCCGCTCCAGGCCCCGCCCCTTCTCCCGGTTCGCGGCGGCGGCAGCGGCATGGCCGTGTGGACGCGGGCGTGCAAAACGGGGCTGTTAGAGCTGCTGCTCCGGGAGCGCTGGGTGCGGGTGGCGGCGGAGTTGAGCGGCGAAGCGCTGAGCCTGACGGCGGAACCGGGGGGAGGAGGAGGAGGAGGCGGTGGCGAAACGGCGGCGGTGAACGGCGTGGTGAACGGCAACGCGGAGGCGGCGCCCGGTTGCGTGCGGAGGGTGCGGGTGGTGAAGGCGGAGGCGGGAGGGCTCGGTATCAGCATCAAGGGAGGTCGGGAGAACCGTATGCCGGTGCTCATCTCGCGTATCTTCCCGGGGCTGGCGGCGGAACGGAGCGGAGCGCTCCGGTTGGGCGACGCCATCCTCGCCGTTAACGGCGTCGATCTCCGGGATGCCACCCACGATCAAGCCGTCCAGGCGCTGAAGCGAGCCGGGAAGGAGGTCATCCTCGAAGGTACCGACTAACCCCACCCCCAGACCCCCGGTGCTCCCTCTCTCCTCTCCGGGTGTCCCCCAGTCCTATTACCGGCTCCCGCGACACCCCCCTGCCGCTGTCACCGGGCTCCCGGACCCCGCTCTTGGTCCCCTTTTCCGGTTGCAGGACCCCACTCTCCCCACCCCACCCCACTCACAGTACATGTGTGTTTATTCCCCCAAAACCCACAACCCCAGTGCTGGGTCTCAGTGTGTCCTCACCTGGCACAGGGACAGGGACAGCAGTGTCTCCTCCCTGGCCAGGGTGCTCCTGCTTGCTGTGGGACAGGGACCCCTCCCAGCTGGGGACGAGGATGGGCCATCTCTGCTGACTGTGTCCCCTGGGGCAGAGCGGGAGTCCCCTGGCTGTGGTGTCCCCCATCTTTGGGGATGGAGCCCCCAGCATGGCTGCTTGTGCCCGCCCTGAGTCCCCAGGGAGGGCACTGGCCCTCTGGGGGGTGGGTTTGGGGTCTGCCCATGTCCCCGTGGGTTTCATGCCTGCAGTGCAGCTGGCTTGGGGCTGGCCCAGTGAAGCCACCAGCTCCTGCCGAACCTGTTCCCAGCTGCCCGACAAGCTCGGGCAGGACCCGCCATGCCCGGCGGTACATGGCACGGGGCTGGTGCTGTGGGGTGCTGTGCATCGGGCAGCGAGGAGGACATGAACCCCCCGTGCTGAGGGTCAGGGTGGCCCATGCAGTTCCATGGTGCCACACACACTGTCCTGTCCCAGTGAGGCCGCCTGTCCTCTGGTGTGTGGGGCTGCTCCATGAATGCAGCTGTGCCCAGCTGGGCTGGAGCCGGTGACGGGCGCTCCGGCTCACCCACCTGCCCTTGGCACGAGGGTGGTGAGGTGACTCTCTGGCACAGCCGTACCCGGCACAGGGCAGCTCTGTGCGGCTTGGCCACGGCTGGGGGCTGCAGGGGCCAAGGTGGAGTCACGGCATTGGGTTTTATGTTTAAACACCCAGCAGGTCAGGGCCACCATCGTAGGCAGTGAGAGTCCTGGCAGGACTCTGTGCCAGATTCATCATCTTCTCCCATGTCCTTCCCCCGTCCTGCCTCGCGCCGCTCGGCCGTTTGATCCCATCCGCAGGAGCTCCAGCCCCGCAGCGTTTGTCCTTCGCTTCCGCCACAGGCACGGGCGCCGCAGCGGCCGTCCCTTCCCGTCCCGTCCCGCCGGGGCTGTGGGGCTGCTTGTCTGACGGCTGCAGCTGCGGCTGTGGCTGTGGCAGGACGGGCCCGCTGGCACCCGTGGGCCTGGAGAGGAGCTGGGAGGGCTCAGCCCCATGTCCTGCCCTGTTCCTCCTTGCCAGCCCCTGGAGGTGCAACCATCTGAACTCCTGGGCAGGTGCCGGGGCTTTGCTGGGGCCCTGGGCTGGCCGTGGTGCATGGGAGCTCCAGTCCTCCACCCGTGGGGCTGACAGCCCCTGTGCTGGGCGCTGTGTTTGGCTGCAGAGACCTGCACCGGGCACCTTCCTCCTGGCGTGCCCAGAGGCACCCGGCGAGCCCTGACAGGCAGGGGGAAGGGAGCCCTTCCGCATCTGCGGGGAGGCTGCGGGCAGAGCCGCTGGCCGGCAGCACACGGGCTGGTGGGCGCTGGTGAACGGGAAGCGCGACTGCAAGAACCGACCCATGTACAACTGTGGGGAAACCTCTCGGTGTTTTCTTCCGTGTTTCTCTCTGGGTGCCAGTGGCAGGAGGGGGCTCCAGCCCTGAGGACAGAGCAGTGCTGCCCGGCGGTGCATGGGGGCTCAGCCCAACGAGGCTGGTGCTGACCCGGTGTTGCCGCGCAGGCAGAGCAGCCGTCCTGCGGCGGGCCAGGCAGGGGTGCAGGCAGCGGCCGGGTTTCCTTTGCGGTGAGCGTGTAGGCGGGCGGCAGCAGCTGTGCTGGGGTGGTGTGTGCCAGGGCGGTGTGTGCCGGCCGCTGGCTCACCAGCAGCAGCAGAGGTGGGTGCAGGTGCTGCTGCCCCGGTCCCAGTTTTGTGTCTGCTGGCACGGGGGGCTCCACACTCCCGCGTGTGCTGCAGCTGTGTCCCCCCGCAAGCAGGGAGCCAGCTCTGCTGCCATCCCCACATCTGCTCGTGCTGGGTCCTCGCTTGCGGTGGCCGAGCTGGTGCAGCTGGCAGCAGTTGCCTGCTGGTCCCAGCCACTGCTGAGAGCCACCGGTTTGGCCACAGCCCCGCCAAGCCCACGCTCCTCTGGCAGCTCCTAGCACAGGGCTCGGGCTCTCACGCCACCAGCTGCCTCCTCAGCCTCTTGTCCTCCCGGCAAGCCCAGCCTTTGAGGAGGTGGTGGCCGTGCCCTGGCGGAGGTTGGCACTGGCACCACGGGCTCACAGCACCGTGGGCTGGAGCCCTGCCAGGGGCTGGCTGGAGGGTGCTGGGCTCCCAGCCAGTGCTGGAGCCAGTGCCCACATCTGGCAAACAGCTGCCGAGCAGCCCCGTGGCGGGAGCTGCCGCCCCTGCCGCTGCCCGCGGCGCTGCTGCCCTGCCTGGCCCGGCTGCAGGATTAGGGGTGCGTGGGGACGGCAGTAATCCCAGGATCAGTGCAGCGGGAGGCTAATATTAACTCGTTTGCTGCCCGCAGCAAGGACAAGCGCCTTGTGGCAGCACGTCCCCGGTGCGCCGCTCGGCTCAGCAGATCCGTCGGGGGCTGGTCTGCCTGCCCGCTCCCCATCCCTGCCCACATCTCCTGCCCGCACAGGCAGGCGCTGGTGGGTTGGGCAGCAGAACGACCGTCCAAGAGCCGGACCTGGTCCCTGTCGCCACTGTCATTCCCCCTCCAGCAAAGCGCTGGCAGGTTGGCCGGCTTGGCTGCAGCGCTGTGTTGTGCCGGCTCCACAGACACTTTCCCCAAGCGGCAGGAGCTTCGCTTCACAGCGAATTACAGCTTATTTGCTTGGGTTTGGGTTGGTTTTAACTCCCCACTGCCCTGGGGTATGTGGATGTTGTTCTTGGTGTGCCGGGGCCTGGCACAGGCAGCCTGCTGTCGTGTGTGCTGGCCGGGGAGCCGGGGCGGGTGGGGGCCCCGGCTGCCGTCAGTGCTGGCAGCTCCCCTGGCCTCGTCCCCGCTCCGGCCGGCGGCTCGGCGGACGCTCCCTGACATGGGCGCAGCGTTGGCGTTCCCTGAGCGTGGCGGCTGGCACCGGTGTGGCCGCGGTGGCACCATGGGCTGGCTGAGCCAGGCTCCGCACGCCCTGCTCGCCCCGGCCGGAGCTGGGGGGGCTGCGGGGTGCCGGCGCCTCGCCGGGGCTGTGCTGGGTGGTGCCGGGGGAGCCACGGTCCGGGGGGAGCAGGAGCCGGTGGCTCCTTCCTTCCTGCCCAGCCTGGAGAGGAGCGCAGAGCCGGGATGTCCTGGCCGCAAACCCTCCTCCTCCTCCTCGTCCTGCCGAAGCTGCTGGCAGGCGTGAGCGGCAGCACGGGGTCATCGCGCCGGCGGCGCCCACGGCGCTGGAAACTTGGCGGGCGCCGCACTGGCAGCGCAGGGCCGGGGCGGGTCAGGATGGGCTGTGGGGTGACCTCCTGCCCGGCCCATTGTCCTGCGCTGTGTCCCCTTCCTATGCCCGCGCCGGTGCCGGGGATGAGCCGCCAGCGCCTGTCCTTGGGACATCTCCGTCTCGGGGCAGGGTGGGACCCTCCGGGCCGTGTCCCCTCCCCAGGGCTGCAGCACCCCTGTGGGGGGTGGCAGGGTGTCTCCTGTCCCCTGCCTGTCCCCTGTGTGTCCTCTGCCTGCAGCACGGGCTGGGGGGTGAGTTCAGCTCTCGGGCTGTGCTGGTGGTGCTGGGAGGGTCCCACAACCCCGCAGGGCTGGCCGAGACCCTGTGCCTGTGCGTGCTGGGGGGGGACAAGACACCGTTGTGGTCAGAGCATCCCCGGGGTGTGGGGCTGCGGCGTGGGGCTGCAGAAGGCCTGCCCAGCCCTAACCTGCCCCCCTGCTCCCCCAGTGAAGTTCATGCGGGAGGTGACCCCCTACATCAAGAAGCCCTCGCTGGTGTCGGACCTGCCGTGGGAGGGGGCCCCCCCGCAGTCACCCAGCCTGAGCAGCAGCGAGGACTCGGGCTCCCCCCAGCACCAGGGCCCCCGTGACCGCAAGGTGATCCCGCTTAAGATGTGTTTCGCTGCCAGGAACCTCAGCATGCCTGACCTGGAGAACAGGTGAGGGCCCCCCCGCACCCCCAGCCCACTGGTTGCTGCTGGGGGGGGACTCCATGGGCCCCCCGGGATGGGGCTGGGGCTGCCTCTCACCACGGCCGTCACCTCTCGTTTTCCTCCCCAAGCTGGGAAAGAAAAGTCTGGGGAGTT
Source organism: Caloenas nicobarica (assembly GCF_036013445.1). Taxonomy (NCBI): domain Eukaryota; kingdom Metazoa; phylum Chordata; class Aves; order Columbiformes; family Columbidae; genus Caloenas; species Caloenas nicobarica. Next base: position 23,548,434 of record NC_088253.1, read on the forward strand.
TGGCCGGGGCTGGGGCTGTGCCCCCCCAAATGGGGCTGGCAGCATCCTCTGCCTACAGTCAGGGGGG